>NC_054473.1:172654606-172982106 GCF_017639515.1 Carcharodon carcharias
TGCTGCCTGGCCAGCCATTACAGACTCATTATGAAGGACAAGAGGACCTCTGATAAGGAAACACTATCGCTTGATCTGACACTCGCACCCACAGGTCAGGTTTTGGCATTGTGGGTACCTTAGTGGGTAGTATAGAGTGGGTAGTATAGGTTAGTATCAGAATATCACCAGCACTAGGCATGAGTGAGCTGTGACAAGGTCAAAGGGAAAGTGCAATGCTATGTAAACTCCCCGGACAGCAAGGTCTCAGATGATTTCTGCTGCAAAGGACACTACATCATGCACACTTTGATGTAGTGGCATAGAGAACATAGATGGCTATGTACACATAGATGCTTGGTGCATTGGCAGACCTGCCACAGAGCTTCTTCCTACTTGTCACTGGAGGAGTCTATCCCCAACTTGGCAGAGGGCTTCATACAGAGCTTGGAACTCATCCTTTCCAGTTCTGACCAACTCCATGATAGCACTTGCCCACCCATCTTTGATGGAGTGTCTGATGGCCAATGTCTCAGCTTCCATTGCAGCACAGGCAGAAGCCATCCAACATCTCAGTGCTACATTGGATGCTCAGACTGAGCTCATGAGATACATGCTTGCTTCCATGCAGGCCCAGATTGGTGCCAGGCCCAGACTGCTGCCATCCTGGCTGCGGCTACCTGTGTTCAAAAGGCTTACAGGCTCTCAAGGCAGTCCAGCAATCTCTGCTTCAGAAGGTTACTAGGACTACTGAGATGCTGCTGTGGGGGAGTAGCAGTGAATCCATGGTGTACGAACCTGCTGCCTTCTCCTAAAATGACGGCATAAACCACTGCCACTCCACCATATACCCACCTATACTGCCATCCAGGCTGAGGTGATGCAGTGCGAAACTGGGCCCTCAAGGCCTGAGCTGCTTGAGGTGGCCCTCAATCTGCAGCATCCTCAATGAAAGTCAGCAGCCTTCCACCAGACATGCTGCAGCCAACGGGGTAGAACTGCATAACAGCACTAGGCCAAACAAAGGCAACCATAAGATAGACATGAAGGGAATGCACAAGAATGAACAGTTCACTTTTGTGTCCATCATTGGAAGTGTTTTTGCATAAAGCTGTTAAGGAATGTTATTTTGGCAGTGGTTTTTACTTCAGATTTTGGCCAACAGTAAACTGTGATGGTATGTAACAGGTAGATTGAGCAGTGGTTAATTGTGGAGCAACTATGATGTGGGAATCAGATCTCAGGATAACTGAGTATCCAGAGTGAAAGTGTCCGGGATGCCTCCTCAATTCCCTCTCCTCATCTTCCTTTTTCTCTTCCTCTTCCTCCTCCACTTCCTCCTTCTCCTCAATCTCTTCTTCCTCCACTTACTCATCCTCCTCATTGTCCTTGTTCTCTTTCTTTTCCCAAGGTGAGTACCAAAGGCCTGTTAGCAAGGCTGCGCCCTCATGAAAGTGACAGTGTGGAGAACGCAGCAGACCACCATGAACTTGGAGACACGTTCCTGTGAGTACTGAAGGTTCCTCCCCGGAAATAGAACTGTTGTTTCAGGATACTGAATGCTTGTCCTGTGATATTCCTGGCCACAGCATGGCTCTCATTATGGGTAAGTGGTGGAGTGTAACCATGAGCAGGTGTAGTGCAGATATCCCTTGTCACCCAGCAGCCGGCCACCATTAATCATGATGGTTCAAAGGTGGCAGGTAGTGCTGACAAGTATGGGGTGAATGCTTTATGACTGTTACCAGGATATTGGGCATTCACCAACAGGATATTCTGGGCATGTTCATGCTAACTGCAGGTCTGTGGAGTGTTAGGCCCTGTGGTTGCAGTGCATTTCCCCATTAATACGTGGGGCCTGCAGAGTCAGGTCCATGCTGTTGATGGTTCCTGCACCAATGTGAATCCCACTAACCTGGTAAAACCTCGTGCTCACTTCTCTCACTTCTGTCTAGTAAGTGAGAAAACAATAACGTTCCCTCTCCTTCTGTACAGGGCCTTTCTTACCTTCCTGATGCAGCGAAGTACAAACTGTAAAATGTTGGAACTGTCACATGTGACTGGTTGAAATGGTCCACTGGAATAGAAAATGAGGGCCATGGTTCTCCCCAGAGCCACTGGCAATGCCATTCTCACCCTGCTGTGTGACTGCAGGTCTGGTTGTACAAAGTGGCACTGTTCAGTCACCACTTCCTTGATGATCATAGGGCTTCAGACACTGCTCCTGGCTGAGATGGAGGCAGAAGAAGTACTCCTTGAATGGCATTGTGGGGTAGGGTTTTCTACTGAGAGCCCACCTCCTCTTCTCTCTACGCACAGCTTTCCCTCTCTCTGCTGTCTGTGCTCCATCTCCAATTCATATTGCAGCCCAAGAGGGACTGGAACTATGGCTCCCATTACTAAAGCAGGCTTGTTCCTGATAGGCTTTCCAACTCCACCTACTTGTCAGAGCACAGCACCCCTCCCTTCTGTCAATTCCTCTATTAACACAAAACATAGTTATTCCACTCACTGCACCAGGAAAAGAAAGTCAACAGCATTTCAACTAAAATTTGGGTGTTGAACCTTTTAAATAATGCTAGTAGAAGGTGGGGGTGTCCCTCATGTAGCTGAACATATGTTTAGCTGGGAGTGCGTAAGAGATGGCACGCAGGACTGGCAAGGTCCAAAATGGCAGACCTGACACCAAACCAGCATTAGGTGCTGTTTGATGTCTCAATCTGCCCAGCGTGCAGGGTGACATATCCTCTTTAGCACCCTTACAGGGATCGCTACGTAGGCCAGCAGCAGCATGAAGAAGCCAAATGTTAGGACCAGTGCCTTTTGGATGTTTTGTTAGGAGGTTCCCTGTAGCTTGTCAAATTTACAGAGGGTTCCCCATACAGTGAAATTTAAACACCATTTCTGCAGCTGAACTAACTGGGCTAAAGTGTATTCAACATAAGGAAGATTAATAGAAGCAATACTGAAAACATTGTCTCTAGTGAAGATTGTTTCTTTTTTGTTCACTTATTTATTGCACAAGATAATAGATCAAGAATAAATGATGGACAGTTGCTTCCAGTTCATTATCCGCTTAGATTGGTCTTTAAGAGGCCTCATGAGCAACTTCCATCCTTGCTGCCCAGAAAATGACTCTGCTGCTTATAAATATTCAGAAGTACAATACATGTGGCCACCACATGTGGATTAAATGTATACTTGAACTCAAATGTTTCACCAATAAGCCTTCGGTCAACTCAGGGTAACTTCAATCAGCATCTGTGTACAATGCAGACAATTACTGAAAGTTTCTTCGAGGGAGAGAGTTGGGGGACGGGTCACACACGCAATCGTATTCATATAACTAAGGCAGCAACTGTATGTTGCACCTTGAGTTAACTAAGAAGGAGTAACAACCCAACAAACTTTCTTGTGAGTTACATAAAGCGGAAATGTATTTTTAAAATGCACTTTAAATGCCAAAAGGGAATGGCTTAGGTAGGAAAAAGCTGACAAATATTGCATAGCGTGGTGACAAATGACTTCAGTGTCAGCTCCACTCAGCTGCCTTTGAGTCACGGGATCAAACCCCACTCTAGCACAAGCATATGACCCAGTCTGACACTTCGCTGAATGAGTGCTGCATCGTCAGAGGTGCTGTCTTTGAGTGAAGCATTAAGGCCAGGATTATCCGGCCCCGTCATGGTGGGACCCGCTGTGGGAGATTGGGCAGCCCTGCCAAAAGTCCAATTATTTTCAGTGGGGCTGGGAAAACCCCACCCTAAAACTTGTCCGCTTACTAAGATGGGCATAAAAGGTCTTGTGGCACTATTCACCAGTTCTCCTAGTGTTCTATACAACAATTCTTCTTTAGCCAACAACAACAAAAACAGATAAGCTATTCATTCATCTCATCCCCTGTTGGTGAAATTATCTTCTGTGTGCTCTTTATTAGTGCTGCAATTGCCTAGATAGCTACAGAGACTAGTAGCACTTTAAAAATAATCCATTGTGGTAAGGGTGTAAAAGTCACTAGATAAATACCAATCCTTTCTAGATAAATAAAAATCAAGTAGTCATATGATTCTGAGAAAGGTATGGTAGTGTAAAGGTATATCACTGGACTAGTAATCCAATAGGCCTGGGTTAATAATCTAATAACAATAAGTTCAACTCTCATCATGATAGTTTGAGAATTTGAATTTGGTTTCAAATGTCTGGAAATACAAAGCTAATATCAGTAAAAGTGGCCACAAAGATGTACTTTAGGGAAGGAAACCTGCGGTTTGTATCCAACCTGGACCTATATGTGACTCCAGTTGAATGTGGTTGACTCTTAATTGCCCTCTAAAGAAACCTGACAAGCCATTCATTTGTATTAAACACTGCAAAGGATTTGGGGCAACTTGGCATGGGCAATCAGCTGTGTACCAAGAATGAATAGATAAATAAAGGAAACACAACAGATGCAGGTCTACTTGGAATACCTGATGAAAAGTTATATAAAGTGCACTTAATTTTCAACTTTAGTGTTTGAGGGGTAACACCACCACCTGCACGTTTCCCCCCAAGCCACTCACCGCCCTGACTTGGGCCATGATTTATCCCTCATCGAGCAGGTTTGGCGGGAGCGGGCGAGAGCAGTCAGGAAGCCGCCCGCCGCCTGCCATTAGGGCCGGACTGCAATTTCACTCTGGTGGGCAAATGAAGACCCGCCCAATGTAAAACACGTGCTTCAGCGCTGCCTGCGTGAGGGAGGGGGGAGGAGGGTGAGTGCGAACTTCACCCATATGCGCGGGTGCGCTCTGGAAAAGCGTCCAGAGGCACAGAGCTGCCTCAGGGAGATGAAGAGTGTTGAGAAGTAAAAATAAAGATATTTGAAATGTTAAAAACATGTCATCTCATGTGACTCTGTCACATCAGCAGAGACACGTTAGAAATTAGGATGATTTTTTTTTTAATGATGGATCAAAACCTCATCCCGCCCGTGGATGAGGTTTCACAAAAATCCTTTTTGGCTGCCCGCCAACCATGAGGTTGGAGAGGCATCGAAAAATATAAATCAATTACCTTGTTAATGGCCTTCTTCGGCCTTTTAATTGTTGGCGGCCGTGCTGCCAATTTCCGCATGCGCCCGCTGACCGGAATATCATGCGGGTGCGCAATGATGTCGGCATGCTCGTCGAGAGAGCAAGAGGAGCAGTGGGGCCGTTAACAGCGAGAGAGAGCAAGAGGAGCAGTGGGGCCGTTAACAGCAAGGGAGAGCAGGAGGAGCAGTGGGGCCATTAATAGTGAGAGAGCGAGAGGAACAACAAGGTCATTAAGTGAGAGAGTGTGAGAAGAGTGGGAGGCCACTAATGAGCGTGGAGAGAGAGGCGAGAGACCATTAAAGGGTGTGGAGAGCAGCTGTTTGGTGAGTAGGATTGGTGAGTATTTCTAATCTTTAAAGTAAAAGTAAGGTCTTTAGTTCATGTTTAGGTCTCCGGCCTTTTTTTTCTTTCTTTTTTTCCTTCTCTCTTTTTCTTAAAAATAGCTTGTTAACTACAAGATTGACACTGGTGTGTAAAAAAAAAATAAAGTATAAAGAGCGGGGTATTCTCCAAGTGTAAAGAGCAGGGATACTGAAGTAATTAATTAAATAATTAAATAAAATATGATACTGATGGCAGGACGGGTGATGTGTTGCTGCTGTAGCATATGGGTGCTGCTGGACACCAAGGTGACCCAGAGCGAACACATCTGTGGTGTTTGCAGCTCGAGGAACTTTGGATTTGAGTTAAGGAACTGGAGTCTGAGCTGCAGAAATTGCGCCACATCAGGGAGGGGGGATATTACCTGGACACTTTGCTCCAGGAGGCGGTTACACCCCTCAGATTAGATAATTCAAATTTAGTCTATGATCAGGGACAGGAGGGTGTGACTGCAGGTGAAGCAGGTATGGGGACCCAGGCCATAGAAAGGACTTTAAACTAAATTGTGGGTGGGGGAGAGTTCTAGAGAGGGGATACATAGGCTGACAAAGCAAAAATATATGGCAGCATTGCAGGGCATCTATTTAGGTATTAATACCCAGGGTATAACAGGAAGGGACAGAGTCATAAGGGACAAACATAAAAAACAGCAGCACATAGGGTCAAAGGGGGAAAAATGGTAAAAAGGCAAAATTAATAGCTTTTTATTTAAATGCATGTAGCATTCAGAATAAATGAATTAATGACACAAATAGAGGTTAATGGGTATGATCTTATAGCCATTATGGAGACATGGTTACAAGGAGATAAAAGCTGGGACCTAAATATTCAGGGATATTTGACTTTTCAAAAGGACAGGCAGGAAGGAAAGGGCGGTGGAGTAGCTCTGTTAGTACGATAACAAGAAAAGGTCTTGGATTGGAAGATGTAAAATCCATATGGGTGGAGGTAAGAAATAACAAGGGGAAGGAGACACTATTGGGACACTATAGGCCCCCTAACAGTAGCTATACTGTAGGACAGAGAATAAACCAAGAGATAATAAAGGCATGTAAAAAATGTAGTTCACTATTCACGGGTGACTTTAATCTTCACGTTGATGGAAAAATCAAATTGGCAGATGTAGTCAGAGATAGCAACAGAGACTAGTAGCACTTTAAAAGTAATCCATTGTGGTAAGGGTGTAAAAGTCATTATGTAAATGCCAATCATTTCTGGATAAATAAAAATCAAGTAGCCATATGATTCTGAGAAAGGTATGGTAGTGTAAAGGTATATCACTGGACTCGTAATCCAATAGGCCTGGGTTAATAATCTAATAAAAATAAGTTCAACTCTCATCATGATAGTTTGAGAATTTGAATTTGGTTTCAAAAGCCTGGAAATAAAAGCTGATATCAGTAAAAGTGACCACAAAGATGTCCCTTAGGGAAGGAAACCTGCTGTCCTTATCCAACGTGGACCAAGATGTGACCCCAGTTGAATGTAGTTGACTCTTAACTGACCTCTAAAGAAACCTGACAAGCCATTCATTTGTATTAAACCACTACAAAGAATTTGGGGCAACTTGGCATGGGCCATCAGCTGTGTACCAAGAATGAATACGTAAGTAAAGGAAACACAACAGATGCAGGTGTAATTGAAAAATCTGGAGCAAGAATTCATAGAGTGTATTCAGGACAGTTTCCTAGAACAATATGTTGTGGATCCAACCTGGGATCAGGTTATTTTGGATCTGGTAATCTGTTATGAGGCAGGTTTAATAAATGATCTCAGAGTAAAAGATCCTATCGGAAACAGTGACCATAACTTGATAAAATTTAGCATTCGGTTTAAGAGTGAGAAACTTGAGTCAGAAACAACTGTGCTAAACTTAAATAAGGATAATTATAAAGGAATGAGAGCAAAGTTGGCTGGAGTGGACTGGGAAAGGAGTTTAGCAAAAAAGACAGTTGATGAACGATCCCAAACATTTAAGAAAATAGTTTGTGACTCACAACAAAGATATATCCTAGTGAGAAAGAAGGGTTCTAGGAAGGGGATAAACCAACCATGGTTCACCAAGGAAGTTAGGGATAGTATCAAATTGAAAGAAAATACATATAATGTGGCAAAGATTAGCGGTAAGCCAGAGGATTGGGAAAGTTTTAAAAACCAACAAAAGATGACCAAAAAATAATAAAGAGGGTGAAAGTAAACTTCAGAGTTAAACTAGCAAGTAATAAAAAAACAGAAAGTAAGAGCTTCTTTAAATATATAAAAAGGAAGGGAGAGGCCAAATTGAATATAGGCCCCTTAGAGAATGAGGCTGGGGAAATAATAATGGGGACTAGGAAATGGCAGAGGAGTTGAACAAATACTTTGCAGCAGTAGAAGACACTAATAGCATACCAAAAATAATAAATAGCCATGGGGCAAAAGTGGGGGTGGTGGGGGGAGGAAATAAATACAATAACTATCGCTGGAGAAAAGGTACCAGGGAAACAAGTGGGTCTAAAGGCCAATATATCCCCTGGACCTGATGGGTTGCATCCTAGGATATTAAAGTAAGTAGCTACACAAATAGTGGGTGCACTGGTAGTAATCTTCCAAGAATTCTTAGATTCTGGAGAAGTCCCAGAAGATTGCAAAACTGCCAATGTAACGCCCTTCAAAAAGGGAGGGAGACAAAAAACATGTAACTATAGGCCAGTTAGCTTAATATCTGTCATTGGGAAAATGTTAGAGCCTATTATAAAGGATGTAATAGCAGAGCATTTAGAAATGCATAATATAATCAAGCAGAGTCAGCATGGCTTCATGAAGGGGAAATCATGACTGACAAATTTATTAGAATTATTTGAGGAGATAACAAGCAGGATAGATAAAGAGGAACCAGTAGATGTAATATATTTGGATTTCTAAAAGGCATTCAATAAGGTACCACACATAAGGCTACTTAATAAGATAAGAGCCCATGGAGTCGGGGCTAGTATATTAGCATGGATAGAGGATTGGCTAACTAATAGAAGACAGAGAGTTGGGATATGGTGGGCATTTTCAGGATGGCAACCTGTATCAAGTGGAGTGCTACAGGGATCAGTGCTGGGGCCACAATTATTTACAATATATATTAATGACTTGTATGAGAGAAGCGAATGTACTATTGCCAAGTTTGCGGATGACGGAAAAATAGATGGGAAGGCAAGTGGTGAGGATGGCACAAAGAATCTGCAGAGAGATATAGATAGGTTAAGTGAGTGAGCAAGAACTTGACAAATGGAATATAATTTGGGAAAATGTGAGGTTATGCACTTTGGCGCTTTGAAGAATAGAGGAGCTGAATATTATTTAAATGGAGAAAGACTGCAGAAAGTTGCGTCACAGAGGGATTTGGGGGTCCTCATGCATGAATCACAAAAAGCTAGCGTACAAGATCAACAGGTAATAGGGAAGGCAAATAGAATGCTGGCATTTATTTCAAAGGGAATGAAGTATTATAATAGAGAAGTCTTGCTAAGACCATACAAGGCACTACTTAGACCACACTTAGAATATACTGTGAACAATTTTGGTCCCCTTATTTAAGGAAAGATATATTAGCATTGGAGGCAGTCCAGAGAAGGTTCATTAATTTGATCCTAGATATAGAGGGATTTTCTTATGAGGACAGGTTGAGTAGTTTGGGTCTGTACTCAGGGGTTTAGAAGAATGAGAGGAAACCTTGTTGAAACAGATAAGATTCTTAGGGGGCTTGACAGGGTAGTTGATGAGAGGTTGTTTCCCCTTGTGGGAGAGCCTAGGGCCAGAGGGCATAATCTCAGAGTAAGGGGTCACCCATTTAAGACAGAGATGAGGAGGAATTTCTTCTCTGAGGGCAGTGAATCTGTGGAATTCTTTACCGCAGTGGGTGTAGAGGCTGGGTCATTAAGTATATTCAAGGCTAAGATAGACAGATTTTTAATCAGCAAGGTAATCAAGGGTTATGGGGAAAAGGCAGGAAAGTGGAGGTGAGGATTATTAAATCAGCCATGATCTCATTGAATAGTGCAGCAGACTTGATGGGCCAAATGGCTTACTTCTGCTCCTACGTCTCATGGCCTTAAGAATTTTGTGCAGGTGGTAGAGTCTGGCTGACAAACCAAAAATGGGAGGCAACCTAATTCAGCTAGCGGTAGGATCCAAGGAGGCAGATTCTGGGTGGTGGCTAATAAAGTGCCACCATCAGGGCCCCTACACAATTTAGGACATCAACCCACCCCCTAGAGCTGCCAACCCAATCAGAAGGCCTGTCTGCCTAGCCCAGCTGTCCCCAAATACAATTTACACCTCTTGGTGGGCACCAATCCACTGAAAATACAGATGAACGAAGAGGGCACCTCAATGGTTTGTGAAGAGAGGTAAGTCATGTTGGAGAATGCCTGGGTCAGGCAAGCAGGTAAGCTCCGGCGATTGCAGCGGGGAGTTGTGATGCATGGCCGGTGCCGTCACTGCGAGGGCAGCCCTTACCACCAAAGGATCACTCTGCGAGTTATGAAATTCCCATAAAGGTGGACCCTCTTACCCCAGAGCCCACTGGGAGGCTGCCAGTTTTCAATGGGTGGTCTTCCTGTGGGGCGGCAGGTCCCCCAATGCAGGCAAAATGCTCGTAGAGGCGCAAAACGGCCCTTAATTGGCCATTTAAACGGCTCAATTGGACTCTGGGCCGATGACTGATCTGCTATTTTTCCTGCCACTTGCAAAATTGAATGGTAGCAGGAAGATGTTGGGATAGCCAGCCTTCCCACCCAGTCCGACACAAAGTACTGGTAAACATCTGGCTATAATTTTACACATGTGGCTCCTCATTGGCAAGTGCTTTTGTGCTTTAAAATAAAATAGTGCAAAAATGAACATGCGAAACACTTAACAAAGTCATATGAAATTCCTTTGCTCACTATTTTAAATGTTTCAAAATCTCAGTTAAAATATAAGACTAAAAAATTATATTTGAGTATGTAAAATATTTATGCACTAATACTTGCGCAATCTAATTTCAAGGCCTGGTTCAATGACAAGGACAGATTACTTTGGTAACGGCCATCAGTAGCATGCCAAGTGCAAGGAACTCTCCCAAGAAAACTTAGGTTATTGTCATAGATATTGGTGGCACAGGAGTAATCTGCTTTGCTCTTCCTGTGTGGTCTCAGATTTGAATGTAACCAGGAGTCGGGTTCAAAGAACAGTCATATATGAAAAAGCGCTTGTAAATAATCTCAGTTTCATAGTGGCTGTGCTAAACTTGGTAGCCTGAGGATACCCTCTCCACTCAGCTTCTCCTCAGACACTGCAACCCAGCCACCACAAGGATTTATAACTCACTTGGTAAGAATGTACTTTTCCTCCAAGATTCAAGATCAGACCCACCAAATGAGTATATTTTCAAAGTTTAACTTGAAGATACAGCCCCGGTGACTCTACCAGGGCTCAAGAAGCGATGTGAGGTAATCAGATACAGTGAACCTTATGCCAGCAGGATTCGACACATCCACACTTCACACCTGTCTACCAACATCATAAGGAGAAAGAGATGCATCCGTCCATCATTGCTGGACACTCCCAGAGAAAATGCATGAACATTCTGCCATTTCTGCTACAACAGGTCTCTCTCCTGGGGACTGTGGGTAACGAAACATTACTTTAAAGCACCTTCTTCTGTTGCCGCCACTCCAATCATAGGAAGGAGGTGGTTGTCTGCTTAAAACCTATCAAGGCAACTGGGTGTCCAAAATGGTCACTCACATTTACAATTAAAGAAAATGATTGTCCGCTCAAGGAGCAGGCAATGAAGGCAAAATGTTAATTACATATATAGAGGGATAGTTGTTGTTTTCTCTCCAAATGTATGCCACCAATTTTCTATCAATCTAGAGTAAACTCAAATCAATGAGGTCCAAATAAGGCCCAAATATGTTTAACCTGATGCATTTTAAAGTTAAAACACTCAATTTGTGTCAGCCTTGGCTTGGACTAGAATTTTAAACTCAACCTTTACTTCCAAATACCTTTATACATTCAAGCTCTCCATTGTTTTATGAGTGAGTTAAATATCTTGGATTATATCATCATCATCTCGCCATTCTCCCAAAGGACCAGAGGCATCTCTCTCCATTAGAGCGACACAATTTTGGCAGTTTGTAGTTTGATAGGCGCCACTTCACGAGCGTGGAGCAAGGCAAAGAGGCAGGATCTCCATGAAATATCACAGCCAGCACAGGGATTGGTGTAATTCTGCATCACACTCCAGTCATCTAGCCAAGTGAGCTAACCGACCCCACTTAGATTATATAGAGTTCATTTTATAAGGTTTCTCCAGGACAGTGGCCGCTTTCAAATGAGAGGTCTCATCAGGTCTTTAGCACTCCTGGGAAACCATCACAACAACCCACCATTCAATATCATTGAAAGGAGAACTTTGTAGGAGGAGTTGCTTAAGAACTAGTCTAAGTAAGTTAGCTGCTACAAAGGGTAGTCACTGTGTTCACAAGCAGCTGTAGAAGGAGAGAATGATCTTTGTTAGCAATCTGGTGAATTTTGTAAAGACAGCTTCCTCACTTAAAGCTGTGAGTTCATTTCAGTATAGCATTCAAAATTTGGGAGCTGAATGATGACAGAGAATTTATAAACTTTGTGCAGGAAGTTGGCAGGAAATCCTGGAAAGTGAGGGGCCTTATGCTGGTATGGGGGCATAACGGGCAGGTGTGAATTGACTTTATTTAGTGAATCAGCCCTTATTTATTGAAAATTCTGAGCTACCAAATGCGTTCTCCTTGCCCTCCTTGCAGCTGCCTGTTGTCTCCCCTCCCTGTTCATAACACTCATCTTGTGAGGATGCCTAAATAAGATTTTCTTGTTCTGGTGAGTGAGCTTCTATATGTAAAGAAGAGTGACTTTTGCTGATGCATGACTCTAGGAGCTTCAAACCTCTTCCATTCATTGCACATTAATTACATTCATTCCAGTGTGTTAACTATTATGTTTCATCTTCATCAAGCTTATTTTTCTCATAGATCATTATGAGGGGATCCCAGGAGGTCCCCAAGATATTTCTGTCCATCATCAGGTTTGTGTATCTCTCTGTATCTGCTGGTTCACTCATATAGAAGCGTTTGGTCTATAAAACTGGCTTCACTAGTCTGTTAGCCAAGTCAGATCTATCTTTTTAAAACAAAAACAGAATTACCTGGAAAAACTCAGCAGGTCTGGTAGCATCGGTGGAGAAGAAAAGAGTTGACGTTTCGAGTCCTCATGACCCTTCGACAGAACATGTGAATTCTGTCGAAGGGTCGTGAGGACTCGAAATGTCAACTCTTTTCTTCTCCGCCGATGCTGCCAGACCTGCTGAGTTTTTCCAGGTAATTCTGTTTTTGTTTTGGATTTCCAGCATCCGCAGTTTTTTGTTTTTATCTATCTTTTTAATTCCAGTTCCTCACCTTTTCATCATGATTCTAAACTTTTTTTAATATTCTTTCATGGGATGTGAGCATCGCAGACAAGGGTCACCCATAATTCCCCCGAGAAGGTGGTGGGGTCAGCCACCTTCTTTAATTGTTGCAATCCATGAGCCAATATTCTTACTTCATAATAAAGATTGCCACTCTTTTCATCACCTCAATTGTTTTTGTGTGCAGTCTTACGGGGCAATAGTCCCACACTCTAGAAATTCTATATATTTCGGGGGTTCACTTTTAAATGCATAGATAATGAGGTTAAGTTTCTATCAGTTTCTGCCCTTGGCATCAGTGTAATCCAGGCAGCATCATACAAATCAGCACTGAATGGGAAATTTGAAACATAAGTCAGTTAGGCCCAAAACGATTTACTTCTGTGCTCTCTGAAATCCTTTAAGTTGGTTTATGATCCATTTTGCCCAAATCAGGCCATGCCCACAACATTGACCATGCCCCCAGTTCGAACTTGCAAGATTCTGCTGATTGCATTGATTTGAGAAGACTCTTCAAATTACATTCATTTCCTTATGCACACAGGCACTAGGCACATTCTAAAGGATTTTTTTCAGATAAAAAAAATCTATTTAATTTGCTAAGAAATTGACTAGAATATGTCAATGAAACCATTAAATAGTTCAGCATAGTTTTTTAAAAATAATTTTAAAAAGGTTTTTTGCATGGGGTGAGGGGACTGAACACCCTTATTAGAAATGTTTATTTTGGCGATAAACCTATTTTTAGCTGTATTAATAAAACTGCATCAGGTAACCATTCTTACAATTTGTTACAATCCTGTCAGGGACCGATAATGTTTAAAGAAGAAATCCTAATACCCAACAATTAACTGACACCACAATATTTTACATGTTTTAAATAAAAGCAAATTTTATTGTATATCAAAAGAATTAAACAAAATAAAGGCTATTAACTTAACAGTATGGTTTATAATTATTTATGCTATGAATTCAGTTCTACTATTTACTTCCCCTCCCCAAGAATTACTTTATACATTACAACAATCTTGAAGGTTCATTCACTTCTTTAGGGACCAACCCAAAGAATGCGACTGTCCTCTGGAATTCACTTTAATTCTCCCCAGAGTTCCAACTATCCTCCGAGGTAAGATTTTATCTGTAATAAAGCAGTTCCTTAGGATATTATGACTCTTATATGATTGAACTCACTATCAGGCATGAAGAGAAGAAAGGTATTGGAACTAAACAAGGCTAACTTTGAAAGAATGGGGTAAGAACTGCCTAATGTAGGGTGAGCAAAATGAGTGCTCAGTGATTCTAGACATTAACTGTGGAATCTAATCAAGCAGGTAAGCTTTTTGGCTACACAACCCTTCATCTTTCCTTTACAGACCTCACGACTGTGGATGCCTCAGCTCCTTGTTCAATTGCTGGCAAATACTCAACTGAATTCCCACAGAATTCCACTGCTTCCTGCCACAATGCTTTGTGAGGACAACTGTAGATTTCTTCCACTGGTGACGAGCTAAAGAAAATCTTCCAAATGCGCTTCTCTCATGAAACCCAAGCTGAACTCCCTGCTTCTGTTAGCAAATACACACGGGCAAATTAAACAAAAGGACATTCGAACCAAGGCTCTGCCCTGACTCATTATCTCCATGGCACTGTGGCATGCTTTGGTATGATTCAAACAGAAATGCAAATGAATGATTTCACCTTTAACATAACTCTTTGATTCTGCAACCCATGTGAATCATTTATATTTACAAATGGAGTTTTAAGGTCCTTTCTCCAGACACCCTCGCTCTATTACAAGCTTAGAGCTGGATCATTCATTAAGTTTCTCACTATCAACTATGACCTTGCAAGATAAACACAGGCTACCTTTTAAGTTTTGTAAGCCCAGGCTTGTTTAAGTTGCATTTATGTCTAAGCTGTTTTTACCAGTTTCTCAACCAGATATCCACTTACCTTACATTTAACACTTCAACCTCCAACTCAAAAGTTATATTCCTGAAGTTAAAAGTTATATGCTAAAACATATAAACTCGACTTTCACAACAATATGTCGAGGAATACTTTTTCATTAAAAAATTGTGATTATGCAAATGAATTTTAATGGAAACTTGAAGCCTAACCTAATCAGTGCAATTTCAAGGATTTTTGTGAATGCAGTTTCCTGACTGCACCCAAAGCAGAAACTTTACCATAATGTCTGGATTTGCCCGCTGTAATGAAAAGACATTCTCTGCCTTCCTCTTCATTATTTCAAATGTGTCGACCAGGTTACTCTTGAATTTCCTTACCTCCATGTAATATAAAACAAATGTACCCAGTCTCTCATCATAGCTCAGCTCTTTCCATCCAGATACCATCCTGATGAATCATTTCTGGACTTTCTCCAAGGCCAGCATATCCTTCTTCAAACAGGATGCCTAAACTGAAAACCATGTTCCAAATGTCATTTGACCAGAATGTTGTATAAATATTCGAGCGTACCCTTGCTTTTACATCCTTTCAAATGAAATCCAACATTTTATTTTTATTTACATTTATTGGTCTGCTTTTGTTGCTTTCTATGATCCTCTCAGAATTCAATACTGTCACCATTCTTTGCCTTCACATAAGCCTTCTCCTTCTGGTTAATGTTAATCTGAACCACTTTTGTGGACATGGATTTTAATGCCCCTTTGCCTTTCAGGAATTGGGCGTCATTTTACAATTCATTAATTACCTGCTTGATTAGATTCCACAGTTGATGCCTAGAATCACTGAGCACTCACTTTACCCACCCTCATGTAGGCAGTCCCCGTTTAGTTCCAATACCTTTCTCCTCTTCAAGCCTGATAATGAGTTCAATCATATAAGAGTCATAATATCCTAAGGCATTGCTTTATTGCTGATGGCTAGCAATTTCTGATCAGTTGCTGATAACTGAATTAAATATTGCCTCGCTCCCCAGTTGCATTGAATACATGTTGCTCTAGGAACCTTTTTTGAATGTCATCAATTAACCTAAGCTTGTCCAACAGGCTGGGTGCAGCCCACAGAACCCCTCTGTCCAGCCCCCGGAGCCAGTTTTCAAAATTCAGGTCAAACAGATGAGTTTCAATGCAAGATTCTGCATGGAGCTGCTCCTCCAATCAGAGACCGTTTCTTTCCCCTAAATGTGGGATCCTGAGGGGACTTGATAAGGTAGATTCCTGGAGGTTGTTTCCTCTCGTAAGGGAGATGAGTACTAGGGTACACAGTTTAAGAATAAGAGGTCTTCCTTTTAAGATGGAGATAAGGATTTTTTTTCTCTCTTAAAAGGTCATTTGTATGTGGAATTATCTTCCCCAGAAAGCAGTGGAAGCTATGTCATTGAATTTATTAAAAGCAGAGTTAGATTTTTGATAGACAAGGGAGTCAAGGATTATGGGGGACATACAGAAGAGTGGAACTGTGACCACAAACAGTTCAGCCATGTCCTTATTGAATGGTGAGGCAGGCTTAAAGGGCCAAATGGCCTACTCCTGCTCCTAAGCCCTATGTTCTTATATGCACCTCCAACTGGAGAAAAAAATGAAATTCACAGATGCCGTGCATTTTGCTTGAACTGAGGGTAAACATTCTACTGGGTCTTTTCTTCTGAGCTGCACAGTGGATCTGTGATCCAACAATTCTGGTTTTATTTATTGATGGTGTTCGGTTATTTGGTGGTATTTAGCCTGTTGATTTTCATTATTAGGCTGACAATATTTGTCTTGAGCCCGGTGATCTGAAGTGTCACTCTAGAAATGGATGGGGTTAGCTTTTGGCAGATGAGAATGCATTTAAGTAGATGAGTGCTTGTCATAACAGCTGCAATGAAGCTCATTCCATGCTGGAGAAAGTTCATATAGCTCTTTTAGCTTTCTTTTAACTTCCATTCCAGATGTTAATAGTACATGTATAAATACCAGCAATCTCAGAACTATACCTCTTAATATATGCTCAATGCCATATTTGGTGATATCTCTCTTGGTTTCTTTCCCAGTTAATTGTTCATTTCGACTGATTCTAGAGAAAGTTGCCATAATCATGTGGCAATATACTAACCCTTTTGGAGCTGTCATTATAATCTCAAACCAAAATATATATAAAAGAAACTAATTCTTCTTTTATTAAATAAGAATTCAATTAAGGAATGTCACATTTCTGTTAATTCTGTTCCATAAAATATTCAGTCTAATAACAATGCATTAAGGAAAGAAGGGAGGGAGGAAGGGAAGGAGGAAGGGAGAGATGAAAGGGAAGGTGAAGACATATAGCACCTCCTCAAATTGTCAAACCATGGAAAATACATTATGCAGTGAAAATTACTGTTTTGAAAGGTAGTGAATGTTGTTTGGCCTATACAATATGCATTTTGAAAGCTGCACGGTTATTTAAGATTGGAGAGTTTGTGCCCATTTTCCCTTTCTATAAGACCACACTAAAGCATGATCAATGTCTTACTTTGTGTGTGCTGTTGAATTATTCATGAAAATTGTAAATTGTACATCTAAACACACAAGTGCCATAAGATATTGCAGCAATTATGGTTGAAAGGATTGAACATATGTTAGCATAGCCAGCAAATGTTTGTTCATCCTGTGACTATTCTTTATAATATTGAGGGTAAAAAATATTCTTTAAAAGACTGCTGCATATAGCTAAGACTATCAATGACTGAGATATGTATGTGCACCAAACATGGATACACTTTGACTTTAGAAATACTTAGATTTATATAACACCTTCCATGACTACAAGACATCCCAAAGCACTTTACAGCCAATGAAGTGGCTTTGATGTGTATTCACTGTTGTAATATAGGAAACACAGCAGTCAAATTGCACACAGAAAGCCCCATAATAAGCAATTGATGAGATAATCTGCTTTCTTAATGTTGATTGAGAGACATAGATTGGCCAGATCACTTGGGATAACTCCCTTGCTCACCCTCAAAAGAGTGGGCAGGATTTTGCCCTTGGCGAGGGTGCCCAGCAGGGGCGCTCGGGAAGCCGCCGCCCGTGATTGGTTCTGCACCACGATTTCATGCTGGTGGGCCAATTAAGTCCCGCCAAGCATGGAATGTGAGCAGCAGTGCCCAACCCTGCCTGTGCAGGCGGAGGTGGGGGTGGGGGGGGGAGAGGGTGAACAGACCTAGCGCGATCTTCGCGCATGCGCGCGTAAGAGCACTTCAATCTCCCTGATGCACAGAGCTGCCTCAGGGAGATGAAGTGCTGTTTAAAAAAAAAGGAAGTAAAATGGTCACAAAACATGTCCCCTCATGTGACATGAGCTGGGACATGTTTTTAATTCAAAAATAAAATTTTCATTCGATGTTTATTTGTTTGAGGAAACCTCAACCCACCCGTGGATAAGGTTTCCTAAAAAATGTAAAGGCCACTTGGCCTTTTCGCCTGCCCGCCAACCGTTAGGTTGGACCGGCAGTGTAACTTTGAATTTAATTAGCTTCTTAAAGACCTTAATAGGCCTTTCAATTGTCAGCGGGAGCACAGCCAACTCTGGTGCTTGCCTACCGAACAAAATAATACAAGACTAGGCCATGACATCGGGGCGCTTGTCCGATGTCATCGTGCATCACTTTACACTCGGGCGCATTGAGCGCATGACCGCACACTGAGCGTAATATCCCGCCCAGTGTCATGAAATTTTTCACCTTCATTTGAAAGGGCAGACAGGGCCTCGGTTTAACATCTCATTAAAAAGATAGCAGCTCCAGCAAGGCACCTATTTTGTTTTTGTGGTCATTGTGCCGGGGTGGGACTTAAAGCTAGAAGCAAGAGTACTACCAATTGAGCTACTACTTGAAGTCATCAAACTGTAATACATGAAGGTCCACTGCAATTTTAAAAATAATGCTGTCCCCTGCACAGATACATGGAATAGCAAAAAAGCTCACGAACCAACATTATGCTTGTGGTTAGCACGGACACTATGAGCTGAATTTTAATATGCTGACCGACTCGGAGTGTGGGTGGTCACCAGTTGGTCAGGAACCTGTAAGTTGGAGGAGTGAACTTATCAATGACTTTTTAACATAACAACACCCTTCTGGGTTTTGCAATCAATTAGACCACATGATTTGAGATCACGACCTGCACAGTCTGTTGAAGCCTTTCCCCAAGGAGGGACAGAATGGAACCTTTCTATAATTGACTAGTGAGAGTCAGCAATTTGAGCAATGGCGTCCCAACAAGGGAAGGCATCCCACAGATTTCTGAGGCATCCCTGGCTTTCACGCTGTGGGTTATAAAGGCTCCAAGAGATATTTTCTTTCTTGCAGGCGGAGGAAGTGGCCTGCCTTGGAAATCAAGTGGGCATGACTACAGGCAGCTAAGGAAATGAGCAGCAGGAGTGTGGTACCTTGCTCCTGGGTGTAGTGTCACAAGAGGTTCAATGATCTCATTAGGGCAGGAACTGTGAGTGCCACGTCACATTCAATGCTAATCCCCTCACTTTAATTTCCCCAGCATTCTCCTGCACAACACTTCTCAGCCCAATACCCCTTGCAGGTCCACTCCATCTTCAAGGCATCTCCTCACATCTCCACCTGACCAGCCATCACTGGCATTCCCCCTCATCTTATTGCTATCTCACATCCAGCCCTTGTAGTCAGCTTCCTCAAATGTTGTCATTTCATCCTCGCTACATTTCTCAACTTCATAGGTCTCTTCTTTCTCTCCTTGAGGGAGAATAGATCACGGAGCACAGGGGAGAGGCAGTTAACCTGTGGGGGGCAGGTGAGGAGGGGGGTGACCCTTCAGTAGTAAATATACTGACCTCCATGGAAAACAATGCACTGAAGATAAAAATGTCAAGATATGCATGGCCATTTGCAAAGAAGAGACAGGAGTTTCCCAGCTACTTTGTGACAGAATTCAAAGTAGCACTGTTACGATCCCCATCGAGACTGATAACTTTTAAAAAGAGATAAGGATTTTCCAGTGACCAATGCAAAGAATTGCACAATAAGATTTTGGTTTTAAGACTTTTACTGTAACAGACAAATTCAAATCAACATAAACTAAACATTACTCAGGCAACTAATACTAATACATAAAACTATATAAAAGGTATTCTCCATTAATTTCTTAATACAACCCCTGCAATGTTCATACAGTACTCTCAGCAGAGATGCAGTCTTGTGTATAAAGTCCCAAGCTCCAACTGGCTTTAACAAGATCTCTTTTCCCTGCCCCACCAGAGTGAATCTTTCAGTGTCCTTTTAAACAAAGTTCCTGCACTGAGTTTTCAGGGCATAATCGAATGGACTCCCTGCAGTAAGGCACCATTTGGTGATTCCTTGATCTTTAACTCTTAAGCCTTCTTTCTTCAAACAGGGGATCCATCCACACCAGCATGCTGCTTGGTGATTAACCCAAAGACAGCTTTTTTTTCCTGCCTGGCATAGTAACACCTGATGGGGGTCTTCTTCCTCAAATCTCTCTGCTTAATTGACTGTGAGTCTGTCAGCAGTAAGACTAGCTGCCCCCTCCTTTGGGCAGAATTTTCTGCCTGTCGGGCGGGCAGGCCTGACCCAATCGCTGGTGGATGGGGAGACCATCCCCGCCGGACAAGTGGGCCCTGCCACTATTTTACTTGGGCAGGCCAATTAAGGCCTGCCCAGCGTGATGTCCAGTGGGAAGCGCTATGCACTTGCGGGCGGTGGGGGGGTGGGGGGGGGGGGATTTCCCCAAAAGCGAGAGTGCGCTCTTTCACACATGCGCACGAAAGAGCGCACATATCCCTGAGGCTAAGTGCAGCCTCAGGGAGATCGCTTACACTTCTAAAAATATGAAAATTAGAAGAAAAAAAATTCCCTAACATGTCCTCCTCATGTGACAATGTCACATGAGATGGGACATGTTCATAATTTACAGACTAACTTTATTAAACGTTTTAAATCCCTACATGAAACCTCATCCCGCTCCTGGACTGCCCGCTAACCTTAAGGTTGGACAGGCAGGTCCTTTAATTGTTTAAATGATCCTGTCAAAGGCCTCAATTGGCCATTGACAGGTCGGCGGGCTCACCGCTGATTTGGCTGTGCCCCCGCCTTCCTGAAACTTTTAAATGGGGCGGGATAATGTCGGGGGTTCCACCCAACGTCATCCTGCATCATTTTACACGTGAGTGAGCTGGCCCCGCCCCCTGCTCACCAACGGCAAAATTCTGCCCTTTGTGTCCAGATGCTAAAACTTGCATCTTACTTTCAATAAGTTTTGACCTGGGGCACACGGGCCAGGATTTTCCCCTTGGTAATTTGGGGGCGGGGCCTGCTCGCCGAGGGGAAAATGACGCAGGATGACGTCGGGAGAGAACTCCTATGTCATCCCGGTCCTTTTAAAGTTTAAGGAAGGCGGGTGGACAGCAAGATCAGCTGTCCGCCCGCTGACCTGTCAATGGCCAATTGAAGCCATTGACAGGCTAGTTAAGATAATTAAAGACCTGTCTGTCCAACCTTAAGGCTGGCGGGCAGGCCAGGAGCCCCAGCGGGCTTCTGATAATACATGAAACCTCATCCACTGGCGGGATGAGGTTTCATGTCTGTTTTTTAAAAATGTCATAAATTTTATGTCTTTATTATTAACATGTCCCATCTCGTGTGACATTGTCACATGAGACGGACATGTTAATAATTTTAATATTTATCTATTTTTAGAGTTTACTTACCTCTCACAAATCTCCCTGAGACAGGACTTTGCCTCAGAGAGCTGTGCGCTCTTTCGCACGCATGCGTGAAAGAACGCACTTTGACAGATGGGGAATCCCTCCACCCACTGGGTGGGCCTTAATTGGCCCGCCCACTCAAAATGGCAGCGGGCCCCATTTCAGTGGCAGGGGTCAGCTTTCCACCCGCCGCCAAGCCAGTGGGGCCCGCACACCATCCGAAGGCAAAATTCTGCCCATGGACTTGATTCCAGACAGATTTAGTATGAGGTCACATTCCCCTCTCCAAACTATTCCATTTTAGCTCGATGTAATGGAGGCAGTGTAAAACATAACCGTCTTATAAGCTCAAAGTATGTAACACCTCGTCCCTAAAAATGAAAAAAAAATTACTGTGGTAATGATTTTTAACACGACTCAAAATATAACAACTTATAACATTGTGACCATTAACTTACTACATTTAATACAATAATATTCTTTCCCCTTTTGTCACATTTCACCATTAAATATTTTGTCCTGACAACGTTATATGGTTTACCCCATCAATTGAATGTAACAATTAAGATTTAAAGTCCAGTTTGTGTGAGTTCTTACAGTCTCAACTCTTGCAAATGAGAGTTTACCTTACTACTAGTGGCTTTACTTTCTGTCACTCATTACAGAAGATCTCATTTTTCATTTCATGCATTATTCATAACTTTTCCATATCCTTGGTTAAAAAATTGCATACTTGGTTTGGTCTGGTTAACTTCATCAAGAAAAACATTGTCATCAGAGTGTTGACCTTCTAACACAGTCTTTCAACTACCCTGTTCAGGATGTAACTCCTGCTTTCTATTCTCTTCCATGTTTGCAGGTTTTTAAATGATCAACTCTGTAAAGAAAGTCTCAACCAGCCAAATATCTGAAGTGTTATCATCCTGTTAAAATTCAGGGTCATCTATACCTTTAAGTCTGTTTTCACAATTTATAATTAATTTTTTTTCCAGGAGAAGCGTATTTAGCATGGCCTCCTTTTACGTAAAAATTTCATTTTTCTGTTGAACAAAATCATTTTTAGCTGTTTTAAAAACTTCATTAAGATTATGCCAATGATCAGACAAAAAATATGATACTCCTTTTTAGTCAGTTCACAAATTTTATAAAATCCTTTTTGCTTTTGATATTCTCATTCAGTACAAGTTTTGTCCAATTCTTTTCTAGCAAGAGTGACTGCTTTGGCATTCTGACATGTTAATATAGGTTCAAGCAAAAGTCTGCTTCCTTGCAGCTCTATAGTATCAATATTGGTTTCAACTGAGGCACGCTGTTTTAAAGCTGTTCTTTCCTTTGTTTCATCATTGGCTTTGAGTACTGTTGCTATCTGCTTTATCACGCCTTGTTCATGCTGTTTGTGCATGTTTACTTTAGACAGCTTTACCTTATTTCCAACTGCCTTTGACTCTTTGTCATCAGTCTGATGCTCTAATGTCCTTTTAATATTAGTAGTTTGAGCTTCTGACCCCTTTAGACACATCTTTAGTTGAAACAGTAATTTCTGCCCAGGGTTACAGAAGATCATGTATTTTCATACGTTACTCCATTTTTCTTGTAGATTTTCAGTTTTAATGGTTTTCCTGAAATTCTTTGGAGATGGCAATACCTTAGTCCCAGCCAGGTCATTTCCAAATGGAAAATTGTCAACTTTAAGAGGTAATTTTAAAGCAGCCCCAACAACAACAGGACTGATGACCAAAGCATATTTTAAGTTAACTTTACATAATGGAACAGGTAAACTATTTCCATCAATACCCTATATCAATATGCTTTTATTTAGTGAACTTTCCAGAGAGAAATTCACATCACATGCTAATATTAATGACTGTGCAGGGCTGTACTGCATCTCTATCTTGACTTGCCTGTTTTAACAGGCAAAATTGGAGTTACTTCACCTTTAAACAGATAATTTCCATAATTTTCTATGTTATAATTACCTCCAACAGTAAATATATTCAAAGCTACAGGTTTGTCATAAGCTTCACCCACTGGTACATCATTTTCTGAAGAAACACTATTCAATCCTACAAATGCTACAATTTTACTTCTAATTTCCAACAGTCTGTTTTTAATATGCCCTCTGCTATGGCAAGAATAACATGTTGTACCCTTTTAATTATAGTTATCTTCAACATTGTCTGTTTTAATACTCTAAGGAGTAACTGTCTCTTTATTTTTGCTATTTTCCTGAGTTTGGTTCACTAGCAAACCTCCTATCGCTCCTGTTTCTCTGTAAGTTTACAACATTGGCTTGTTTACAATTGACTTGTGAGACAATTTGTAATTGTCAGCCATTATTGCAGCCTCTCTTACTCTCTTATCTTAGAAATTTTATGGTCTTCCAGGTGGGACCTCAATCCAAAATGGATCGTTTTCAACCTTCATAGATTTATACCACCTATCAAATACCATTTCTTTTCCCCTAGCAAATTCCACAAAAATCTGATTCTGTTTCTTCTTTAAATGCATAAACCTCTGCCTATAAGCGTCCGGCACTAACTCATGGGCATTGAGAACAGCAGATTTCACTGTATCATAATCACTAGACTTTATGGGCAGAGTTTTTAGGTCAATGTGCAGGCACAATTGGTGGGCCCGGGAGCAGCCAGGGAATGGACCGCCACCCACAATTGGCCCCCGACAACGATTTCACGCTGGCTGGCCAAGTAACAGCCAGTCAGCGTGAAGCATGCGCTGATATGATCAGTGCTGCCTGGGTTGGGGGCAGGAAGGGGGCAAGTGCTGAAGACAGCATGGGTGCAGGACAGCGCACACAGAAAGCTCCCTGAAGGCAGGCCTCAGGAGCCTCAGGAAGTTGAAGACTTCAAAAGTATCAAATAAAGATTTTTAAACCTGGAAAAAAATGTCCATGCCACAAAAGCAGTCACCTGAGCATAGATGTTATAAAAATTCTATGCATAGAGTTTTGTTTTTTTAATTTAATAACGGCAACCTCAACCCGCCCTTGGATGAGGTTTCCTGAAAAATGCAAAGGCCGCCTGGCCGATTCGCCCGCCCGCCAACCGTTGGACAGGCAATGAAAAATCCCAATTAATTGCACAGTTAATGTGCTTAATAGCCCTCTTAATTGTTGGTGTGCACACCCACCAACTGAAATATTGCCTGAGTGCGCTACGACGTTGGGATGCTCACCTGATGTCATCACGCGCTATTTTACGCTCAAGCTGGTTGGGAGCGCGCTCTCCCGCTCAGCAAAAAATTCTGGCCTATGTTTGAGAGAAAAGAATACACTTTCAAAGCCTCCCCCATGAAGCTGCTCTGCAATCAGATCATCCGACTTTCTTGTGGCCATTGTAGTATTGTATCAATGTTCTCAATGACACAAAATGCATAGAGGTATCAATAAGTTTGTAAAAGGCAATGGTTAGGTCACAGTTAGAATGCCATGTACAATCTTGGTTACCCTATTCTGGAAAGAACATTAAAGCCTTAAAGAGCATGTGGCATAAATTGACCAAGATGACATCAGGGAAGGAAGTCACTGGGATTGTTTCCATTGGAGCAGTGATAGCTGAAAAGAGGAGTGATAATTGTTCTTTTAAAACATGAGGAGTTTAATAGGGCAAATAGCAAGAATGAAATGCTTGAAGAGTAAGTAACAAGAGGTCATCAATTTGAAATTACCTGACTTGGTTAACTCTTAATGCTTTCAGGGAAATGCGAACTCACATCCTGAGAACAAGTAAAAGAAAGTTATCTGCACTTTTTGCCCTACAATTCATTCTACTGACCTCATCTTGTTTGTGCATTGTCAAATGAATGCATCCATCTGCACTTTATTAAATGCATTTTTGGGAAGAAAACAAAGTGTGTTTATTAATAACCACATGCTTTACTTTTGGGAGAGTTTGTGGAACAGGCTATTCTGAAAAAATTGCTTAAAGCCATCCTTGCTGGCCATCTGGGAAGATTTTGAATTGCAGATGTTCCATATTTATACAACTGCATGTGTATATAGAATTACATAGAAATTTCAACACAGAAATAGTCTATGTTGATGTTTATCCTGCATATGAGTAGTCGTCCAAATCCCAGAGGTCTGCTCTGTTCCTATATCTCTTTATTTTCCATTTCCTCATCACCTATTTAAAATATTCTTATATACTGACAGGGTCTCTGCATGTATGAATATATGAAGACACATGTGAATGTTAGTGTTTACATAAAAATAAAAAAACAATACATTTTTTAGCTGCAGATATGTTCAATGAGTCAATGGCGTAAAAATTTCTCTTGAGTAATAATGCATGAGTCACCCACTGTATGCCTCTTTAATACTCTGTTTATTGACTTCAATGGACCTGGGTATCAGGTGAGTGTACAATGGGTCAGTTGTAACAGCCCCCATTTTACACTGCCCACATGGTTAACCCCAGTAACTTCCTTGTAGCATCAACTGCATTTCTCTTTATACTCCTGTAATAAGATTTTCCTGCCTTTTTTTTACCATTGCAGCTGCACAAAGTCTGGTTAACTGTCGATAGTGAGAATAGGGAGTTTTAACATGTGGGATTGGGTTGGGTGGGTGGGATCGAGTAGTTAAAATCTGAACAACTTGAAACAAACCCACCTCCAAGCTGTCTCTTTCCAACTTTATCTGAGGCTGGAAGGTGGGAGAACGACAATCCCGCTCCAGATATGCACGTTGGAATGCTAACTATGATAATAATGACGCTGAGAGCCTCACTGATATTCAGGTTTTTGACTTTAATTCTGGCTGACCTGATTTGCAATGCTGAGGGGAACCCAATGGCTTCACTGAGGCAAGGGCTTGTTGGATTCAGGAGCTAAGTGCCTTCACGGTGGGCCAATTAACACAGTCAATTAGAATGTGTGCTTAATAATGCCAAAAGCATGGGTTCAGTCCCTTTACCAGCTGAGGTAGTTCTTGGGACCTGTCTTATCCACTTGCCCCACTGTGATACTGTAACACCACGGAGCCATGATTAGCAACCCTCTGACAAATGAGGACACTACTTGAAAAGAGAGAGAAATGACTTCACACCTACCCCCTGATCCAGCTGCCTGCTTAAGGAGCCACTGCAATTGGCCAACCATCTGCAATGGCCTTAAACCACAGCTACCCCACCACGACCCCACCCCAAGGCCCTTCCAACTTTACCACCTAACACCAGGCCCCTACTACCCAGGCTTCTGATAACCTGGCTGCCAACACAGGCCTCTAAATTCAGATAACACCCAGCAGCCCCCCAGACCCCAACCCCAGGCCTGTGAAACCTCCATTGCATCCAAATGCCCTCTACTGAGGTCTCAAATTCTTCCCTTTCAGGTCTGCAATCCCTCCACCAGTGGCACTGTGACCTCCCCAATTAACCCCCTCCTCAGGCCCCAACATCTTCCCCTGCCCTGCGATCAACAGCCTACCTGATTGCCTCTCCCTGATTGACACCCCTCCTTCCCCACCAATCAAACCTCCAGGTCAGCCTAATCACCCCTCCCTACCCCAGAGTGACCCCCAACCCCCCTCCCACCCAACCTCTCCTCGAAGTGGACTTACCAGCATCTGCGGCTTTCACTGATTGGGAGTTAGATTAACACGTTCCTGGGGGTCAGTTATACAGAAATTCCCCACATGGTCTCCAATTTTAACAACAGTTCTGCTTTCTCTTTTACTCAACTATGCAATGGGTTAAATTTTCAGCCATCATTGGGAGAAATAAATATAAAATGCAATCATTTGTAATTTAGCATTATTATTTTGTCTCTTTTCTTTTAATCATTTTTTTTCTCCCTCTCTTTGAGCTATCCCTGCTCTACATATGATTCTGCAAGAGCAGAGAGGTGAATAAACTCATAGAATAAGAGAATCAAGGATTGATTACGAGATAGAAGGAGGTCTGCTGCGTCTGTTCTCTACTCTGCAAGAGCAATTCACCTGGTCCCATTCCCCTGTCCTAAAGTCTGGTGCCCAGAATTGGACACAACACTCCAATTGAGGTCGAACCAGTGTTTTATAAAGGTTCACCATAACTTCCTTGCCTTTATACCCAATGCCCATGTTTATAAAGCCCAGGACACTGTATACTTTATTAGCTGTGTTCTCAACCTGTGTTGGCACCTTTAATAATTTGTGCAGGTATCCCCAGGTCTCTCTGTCCCTGTACCCTTTTTAGAATTGGAACCCTTTAGTTTATATTGTCTCTCCTCGTTCTTCTGACCAAAACGTATTACCTTACACCTCTTTGCATTAAATTTCATCTGTCATGTGCCCACCATTTCATTTTGACACTTTTTGTGTCCTCTTAAAGTTTATCACTATCATCCTCACAGTTCACAGTTCTTCCCAGTTTTGTGTCTTCTGCAATCTTTACAATTGTACTCTGCACAACCAAGTCCAGGTTATTAACCCGGTCAAAAAAAGCAGTGATCCTAGTACCAACCCCTGGGGAATTCCATTATATACCTTCCTACTCTCCAAAAAGCAATCATTCCCCACTGCCCTCTGCTTTCTGTCATGTAACTAACTTTGTATCCCTGCTGCCACTCTCCCTTATTAATCCATGGACTTCAGCTTTGCTGTCAAGTCTATTATGTGGCACTTTATCAAATGCCTGTTGGGAGTCTATATTCAACACATCAACAACATTACCCTCATCAATCCTTTCTGTTAGCTTATCAAGAAATTCAATCACGTTAGTTAAACACTATTGGCCTTAATAAATCTGTGCTGCATTTCCTTCATTAATCCACAATTGTCCATGTGACTGTTAATTCTTTTCTGGAATAATAACTTTTATAAGCTCTCCCAACACTAGCCTGTAGTTTCTGGCCTTATCCTTACTTTTTTTTGAGCAAGGATGTAATATTTATAATTCTCCAATCCTCTGGCATCACTCCTGGTTCTAAGGTGGAATGGAAGATTAGAGGATTACCAATAATTCTGTAATTTCCACCCTTAATTCCTTCAGCATCCTCAAATGTATCTCATCCAGTCCTGGTGACTTATCAACTTTAAGTACAGCCAGCCTATCCAACACCTCTTAGTCAATCTTTAGCCAATCCAGTATCTCAACTGTCTTTTCTTTTACTACATGGGCACTATCTTTTTCCGTAGTACAGACAGATGCAAAGTACTCATTTAGTAACTCAGCCATGCCATCTGCCCACATGCGTAAATACCCATTTTAGTCTCTAATCAGCTGCACTCCTCCTTTTATCACCCTTTTACTATTTATCTGCTTGCAACAGACTTTTAGATTCCCTTCTATGTTAGCTGCTAGTCTCTTCTCATACTCTCTTCCTTTGCTTCTCTTATTTATTTTTTCACTTCCCCTCCAAAGTGTCTATATTCAGCCTGGTTCTCACTTGTATTATCAACCTGACATTTGTCATATGCAGCCTATTTCTGTTTCATCTTACTTTATATGTCTTTTGTCATCCTGGGAGTTCTGGCTTTGTCTGTCCTACCTTTCCCCCTTGCAGAATGTACTTTGACAGTGCATGAACTATCTCCTTTTTCAAGGCAGCCCAATGTTCCATTGCAATTGTGCCTGCCAATCTTTAATTCCAATTCACCTGGATCAGATCTATTCTCAACCCATTGAGGTTGGCAGTCACCTAATTATTTTTACTCTTTATTGCTCCTTCTTTTCCATAGCCAACATAAAACTTCTGATACTATGATCACTATCTCCTTAATGTTCCCATTTTGGCAGATGATCCGCTTGACCCAACTCATTCCCCAGAACCAGATCAAGCAATGCCTCCTTACTCATCGGGCAAGAAACCTACTTATGTAGAAAATTCGCATTAATACACTTCGTTAACCCTTCTCACCTCCCTTTACTATCCCAGCCTATATTAAAATACTTAAAGTACTCCCATTATAACCAGTCTATAAACTTACACTTGCCTGCCTGCTTGCAGGCTTCCGCCATCATCACTTAAATGGGCTGATAACAGGTGCACAGCAGTAGCACTGTTGATTTGGCCGCTGACTTTGATCTCACCTTCTGTGAAAAAGTACCTCACCTCCACCATCTGACCCTCCCAGACCTCAGAAGACCAAAAACTGCCTATGTGGTGAGTCTTGAGAAACTTACCAGTTGTCCTAGCATTAATAACACATCAACATGTGTCTCTAATGTAGAAAAAAATGACTCTCCAAACTAAATCTTTTAAGTATTCATTTTTTTAAGGAAAGATTCAGCAAAGATAGCATGCAAGTGGTTAATCAGGATCTCTATAAATTTGCATTCTATAACAGCTGAAGAAAGGCACACAAAAATAATCTGTCTAGAAACTATAGTTTATGAATACCAGAAGTCAGGCTAAAAGCTTGGCTGCAACAACAATGTAAATTTTTCCTTGTCAGGCAATAGAAAGCAGGACTAAAGGCACAGCTGTCAGGCTTTTTTGGCCCCTTCTTCCAATTAAACAGTGGAAAATTAGATAGCTTTATAAATTCATCGCTCCTGCCACTGGTTGTCATCAGTGCCCCACAACATATCTTCGAATTACCACCCACCTCTTACGTTTTACAATTTTTTCGCATTTTTATTTGTATTTTGCTTCTTTCCTGAAGCATTCCTCTTCTTCCCCTCTTGATTACTGTTGACACTGTAGCCTTTGGTTTGCCTAGAGAGGAACAGTGTCTTTGAACAGCACTAAACTTATAAACAAAAGTGTAATCATGGTTTATAGCAATGCCTACATGTGCACATGCAACGTGTGTGTCCATCCGATTGTGTATACTTGTTCATGTGAACCTCAATTGACTGGACCATGACCAAACAACTTTGAGCTGCACCCATGTGGGAATGTGCTGCTCTTTCTGCTACTGTTCTCAAATCATGTTAATAACCATAATTTGGTATATCACTAGCATATAAATGGTCACAAACCATGCACAGTAGAAATGACAGTCAGTGACATTATTATATGAGTGCGTAGTGCCCACCTCATCAAATTCCTTTCTTCAGGAGGAGTTAGTCTATATAAAATAGATAGCACAATTAAATGTAAAGCTTTCCCCACACTACCTAACACTGTGCCTCAGCACCAGCAGATGCAACTATTCCTTCCTAATATCATCCATTCTCAGAGAGAAAGTCAATTCTATGTTCCTATTCTGTAGAATCTTGCCTTTTTCCCTCTGCCTTGGAACCAGCCTCTCTGCTTTCAAAAAAATTCCCCAACCCCTTTTTTTGCATTAATCCATTAAAACTGCATGTAGCTTTCCTGCTGGCCATCCATTAGCATTTAGTCTATTTTTCATATTTCAAAGCAATTCTCTGTGCTGAAAAATTAATTGGTTAAAAATTCTACTTAAGCAATGTAAAACAGCAAAGGTGCTATTAAGTGCTAATATATTTTGAATTAATAATTAAATCACCTGATAATGTAAATTAAGCAACTTTGGATTAAGTATAGTATCATGCTTATCCGATAGCTCTGTCTTTTCAAACTTGAAATACTGTAAAAATGTTTTATGAAATTAATGACTAAATATAAGATATTTAAGGTATTAAAGATAAGGTCACTAATAATTACAATAAGAAATTCAGGAGAAACTTCTTTACTCAAAGAGTGGTGAGAATGTAGAACTCGCTACCACATGGAGTGGGCAAGGCAAACACATAGATGTATTTAAGCAGAAGCTAGACAAACACACAAAGGAAAAAGAAAAGAAGGTAATGGTGATCGGGTGAGATGATGTAAGGTGGGAGGAAGTTCATATGGAACATAATCAATGGCATCGCCCTGTAGGGCTAAATGATGTGTTTCTATGCTGCAAATTCCAAGTAACATGCTTTTATTTCTGATAAATATTTCTTAATTCTGGAAGAATTATATTTTAATTAGTCAAGCAAAATTGTGATTAATATCCAGGTGCAGCTGTTCTATTACAAATAAAACTAACAGACTAGAAGACGAGAAAGTAAATGGCACAAGAAGTTGGTATCATTTAAATGGACAGTTATTTAATTGCAAATGACAATTGAAAACATAGGGCAACAAATACTGATGTGCAGTGCAGTGCATTGATGGTTTGGGGAATGTATCGATGCATCACTTGTCTTGTGTGAGCATAATCTTAATAACAGAAGACACACTTTTGGGTAACGCATTTCATCCTTTTGCATTACATCTTCATACTCTGACGGACACAAAGCACAGGTATCATAGGACACTGAAATTGTGACATCTGTCATTCATACTACTGCACTTGAATCAAATTGTGAATCGACAATCAGTTCATGCATTCTACAGGGTGGATTTCACATAATTGTTCTTCATCCCCTATTTTTCATCATTGTTTGTGTGTCACAGTCATTAAAGTGAAGAAAATATTGATGCCATTTACATTTCATGTGTGTCCAATGTTTCTAACAAAGCTACCGCAATCATTCAGGAAAAGCAGTGAGGAAATTCTCAGCTGTTAGTTTCAATTAAAATACAGACCCAGTCAGCATGTTACACAGATGTAAAATTGTATTCAACTTTATTCATAACCTTAAATACTATTTGTGAGAAAAAAATTGTTTTACTCTGATATTTAGTTTTCAAAATTATTAATTGAATCATTTTTGGGGTCTCAATTTTAATCTGGGAATAGTGAAAAAATGTCTGTTTGGTCCTATTTATTAACAGATAGGTGATTGTAAATTTGAGAGTAAATCATGTGCTGAAATTATTTTATTGAATTCAATCATTTTTAAAAGTATCACCTTGGTGGTAGTTAATAATGTTAAACAGTTAAATGATATGGTGCCTCAAAACAGAATAAATCAATTCCTACTTGTGTGAAATTCAAACAAATGCTGACAATGCAAATCCTGCCTTCCCTTTGTATGAATAACCTCTAACACTGAATGTGAGGTCAGCACTATTTTATTTCATCTCTCAAAAGTTTCTCAGAATGGGTCTATAACTAGGAATTCAGATTCCTTGACAAACAGGATTATTTTCTGCTTTAATTTCCTAACATTCACCTTGGAAGCAAGGCTCAAAAGCAATAACAGACATACTGTTCCCTACTTGTCTTATTCACCTGCTTATTCATTAAGTATTTTTTCATTAACTCCCATACAGTATATAGTTAGTAATGGTTTAGCTGTCTGCCTACTTGCAAGGCTGGACATTGATAACATTTTTTTGTCTATTCTGGCACATTTTGTATAACAGGGGTACTTTGTGATTTAATATAGACCAACCTCTGTTAAATCTTTGCTTTTATTGATTCTGTAACTCAATAGTTGGATGAATATTATTAATAAAGTTAGTGAAAAGTAAGCTGGACCATCCAATTTTTAAGAGTGACATGGAATTTTTCAAAAGTGAGGAAATTTCCTGCAGCAGAAACAGAGTTTCATTCTTTACACTGAATCCTGAAGCGACAGGCTGCCAGCTCTCACTCACTGTGGAATGAAGAGATTGCGTTGAATAGCCTCATGGTTTCCTGCACTGATTTAATGTTGCAAGTTAGTTATTGCTCAAATAGAGATTGCACTAAATTACTTCCCACCGACCTTAATAAACAATATAGCAGCCATAACATTGCTGAGTATATCAGCATTAAAAAGCTTCTGCTTATTGACGTTAAACACAAATGTTCGACCAATCTTCAAAAACGTTTAATGTATAGTGCATTCATTAGCAATGAATGTAATCATTTAATAGGCATTTTGTGCTGAAGCAACAGCAAATCTATTTATTTTCAATTGTCCAAGTATGCAACCATGATTGGATGTATCCTTGTATTGGTGTTGGAATTTTTCAGCTGTAGCTGTTTTGAACATAAAGCAGCTAATTTTCATGGTATATTAACTTCAAAATGCTCATTATAGTTATGTTAGATCTCTTGCCTAAAAGCATCTGTGTGCTTGTTTTATCATAGGGATAGCCAATTGTGTATCCAAATTAAGATCAACATTTTAACTATGACAATCAATGGTGAAAATGTATAAAAAGAGTGAATTGATGGTTTAAAGGTTGCCAAAATCTGAGTTAAGGAACTTTGAATTACTGGTGTTAGAATTCAAACCGGCTTTAGAAGACTTCTATTATGTTACTTTGATATAGTTTGAAATTATAGATTGAACATCTCATTAATTCAATTGACAGCATTGTGGTAGGGATTTCATAAAATCCAGCCTTGACTCCATCTTATGGTCAGTGAAAAGAAAAACGTGTTAACTCCAGTGGTGGAAATAATCGCTCTTCATGCATCTGGTGGCCTAAGATCCCTGCAGATGATTTTAAGAGATTCAGATGAGCTGTGGTGAACAATGTAAGCTTTGTAAAAAGGTTCCTGGAACAGTATTGAAATTCATTCCTGCGCCAGTCTTTGTAGATGAGGGGGATGGGAGGTGGTGGAAATCAGAGGCACACTTATGAATATAAGCAGTACGCTTCCCAATATTTGCCATCTTTAATGCAGCACTGCTCAGAGCATCAAATTCTATGTTAGTTAAATGCCTGCTCTGTAATGCAAAAAACTGACTAATGCAAAATGATGGCCATTCCTTGACTGTTTAAGAAGTACAGGCAGGAATAAATTTTGCCAACACGTTTTCTATATATAAGATAAAAATTGACAATGCTCGGAATACTCAGCAGACCTGGTAGCTTCTGTAGAGAGTGTTCTGAGATTGGGTCCTTCTGTCTTGAACTCATAGAAACATTTTGTTGCTTTATAGGACTTTTGTAATGCTTGCACCAACTCTGCTAAAAGGTTGTCAGTCTGAAGCGTTAGCTCTGTGGATGAGGTTTCATGCTTCTTTGGAAGCTCCCACGGGCTCCCGGCCTGCCTGCCAACCTTAAGGTTGGACGGGCAGGTCCACTGATTGATTCAATTACTTTATTAATGGCCTTAAGTGGCCATTGGCACCGGTGACCTGACTCAGAGAGGGTGGACAGCCTCTGAGATTTCTGAGTGGATGACCCAGGGGTGTTCAGCTGCCGCTTCCCTTCCCTTTGGGCCCCAGCCTGACACCTTGAGGGGAAGGAGCACCTGGAGGAACATCAAGGTGTCCGTTTCGCTCTCGCGTTGCCACTTCAGCAACTCACCCATGGCTACCGCGATGGAATGCATGTCTGCACACATCCCTGCATTCTTCTGGACCAGGGTCTCCATGGTGTCCACCATCCTTCCCATGGAGACCTTCATATGTGCACAAATGGGAACCACTTCATCAGAAAGTAGACGGATGCACTCCTGTAACTTGCATGCCACTCTGTTGAGGGTTTCCAACAGCTCTGTGTGATGTTTCCCTACCTTCTGCTGACTCTCCGCAATGAGTTGGAAGGCCAAAACCAGAGGCTCATCATCTGACTCTGACCTCACAGATGCCTCTTCTCCAGCAGTCCTCTGAGTGCCAGAGAGCTCAGCTCAACCTGCCTCCTCCTGCTGCGGACATATGTCTGTGTGGTGCCAACCAGGTTGTGAACCTGAGGCTAGATCTAGGTCCCACCAAGGTGTATGTCTCTGTGCTGCTGGAGGGTCTGGGTAAGTGTTGTGATGGTTCTTCCAGGCTGCTTATCTCCAGCTCTTCAATGGGGGAGGTGTCCTCTTGCTGGAGGTGAGGACCTGGATGGAGCTGAGGGACTGGCTGGCTGAGGGCGTCGGTTGCTTGGCAGAGTTCCTTGTGAACCAAAGTAGAGATAAGTATTGCATGGCAGCAAAGTCAATAACAGGAGAGAGAGCACTCACAGTTGCATTGAGAGAGGGATGATGTGGTGCAGGGTCCTCATTGTGGGTGTTCGCCATCAACCTCACCATCACCATAGGCACGGTCCACGTGCTCACCAGTCAGCGCGACAGCACGCTCCTCAAAGTGAGTAAGGGGCTTAAAGTGGGCCACTCCATTCCTGGTCTGGGACCTTTCCCTGTTGTTGTGGGCCAGCTTCTCCCGAATGAAAGCAGTTGGAGAGAGTGTGAGCAGGACTCATGGCACTGCATGGATTGCTTGTGTGATGAGTGGATCCATGGCCGGGGGGAAGGAATTGAGCTCCAGAGGATATGAGCCTGATGGAGATGTGCATGTGTGTGTGTGTGGGAGTTAGGGGTGTTGTCGCTTGAGGTGTGAGATCCCTGTGGATGTGTGATGGGTTTGTGAGTGTGTGAGTTGAGAGGGATGAGGTGATTGACTTACCCTGGCCGAACGGATGTGAGCATTCATCCTCTTCCTGCACTGGATGCCTGATCTCCTCTGTGCTCTGGTGGCACTGACCACTGCTGCCACCACCTCCCAGGCTGGATTGGTGATTCTGGTGGACCTGCTGCAGCCAGAGGGGGGATAGAGGACAACGTGGCAGCCTTGCACTGCGACTAGCAGGCACCCCAGAGAGCCATCACTAAATTTGGGGGCAGCCGTCATCTTTGCTTTCGGGGCCATTTGTCACCTGGAGCAATCCTGGTCTGTAGGCATGAGGTAGGCTGCACTCTGGTGTGTTTTAAATGTGGCGCCCAAAGCTGGGAAGCACTGACATCACGGCGGGGCTGGCGAATATGAGCCTGCCTGCCAGCGATCTGGAGTGTTTCCTGTGAATGCATTCTTAATGAGGTGGAATGAAAACCCGCCATTACCGGTAAAGTGATTTTTTTTTTCCAGCCCGATACCGCACTTTGTGCAAATCTGGGACGATTCCGCCCAGTGTCTTCAGTCATCCCGCTGCTGGGCAAAAGGAAGAAGGGACTCGTCCAATACAATACAATACAGCCGGAGACTCATTACGGGGGCAGTCGGAACCCTCGTGGGGAAGGTCGGTGGGAGTGGCGTTCGCTCGTGACGGTTCCTCAGGCAGACTCGCTGGATCTGCAAAGTAGACATAAAGATGCTCCTAGATCCACCAAGTTCTCGCTTGGATGGAGCTGTTGGGTTTCCTGAGACTCAGGAAAACTGGCCAATTACAGTCAAAGTTAAAATGATGAATGACAATGAGGGTCTCGTTATCATATTTAAAGCACCAATCCGTCTCCTTGTTCACCTTCTGGCCTCAGTGAAAGCCAGCTGAAAGTGGGTTTAGGTCAGCAATCTAATTTTTAAACCTTTAAACCCCTGCACCTGACTCAAACCTACCCCACATGATTTTGGTAAAATTGCCCTGTTAGCCTTTGTGCTGCTTGTCATTATTTACTTTTTTTTTTAGTATTTTTGTTCGCGCCAGCAGATTGGCCAATGACATAATTTGAACTAACATGTTCAGAGAAAGAGGCTGTCGAGGGTGCCCGGGGGAGGGCACTCCTGTCATCCTACCTGCACCACACCTCTGCAGAGAGAGGTTTAAACTCTGTATAACAAATGAATTTCATGACATGTACAGGACTATAGGCAGACTGCCTGGCAGCACATTTCAGCCAATCAAGTGAATATAGTTTTGCTACCCTATTCCTCATTTAAGTTTCAAACTACAAGAATGGACCCACAGCAAATGTATCAATTTTGATACCAAAATTTTCCTTAAAAGACAGAGTGGTAAGCATTATCCTGAACAGCAGTTTATGTAGTGCTGGTAGTTAGGCCCTCATTGTCACTCAAGCAAAGCAAAAGCATTAATGTGGACCTTAGGGACAATAATGGGCATGACGGCAAAACAAAATTATGTTATCAATCCTGTTATCATATCTTAGGTTTTCAGTGGCCTGGGAGGGCTGTCCTAAAATCTTTACCATCTTAATACTTCTGTTGATGAAGTTACTGGAACAGTAGCATTCCCCAGATCTATGGCCTGAATTTTTCCCTTATCCGCGTTCCGTGGGCCTGGAAGCAGTCAGGAAACAGGCCCCGAACCGCGATCGCCCCACGACCGCAATTTCACGCTGGCTGGCAGAGGCAGCTCCTGAAGGCTGCCAGGGGAGAATCATTCCACAGTCTGGAGGCTGGAGCAATGGCCTCACCAGCGGCAGGAAACGTCAGGCAGGAGGGCGCTTGCCCCCCCCCCACACCCCATCACTCACCCCCACACACCCCCACCCACCAATTCTCGAATGAGTGCCTTGGGACCCTCGTGGAGGAGGTGGGTGTCAATTGGGGCACCCTTGGTTCCCAGGGATAGCAGGAGGAGGCCACTGCACCAGACCAAGAAAGCTTGGCAGGAGGTGGCAGCCAAGGTCAGCAGCCATGACATTCTGAGGCGCACATGGGTGCAGTGCCGCAAAAGGCTCAACGACCTGCTGCACTTAGCAAGGGTGAGTACCCATGTGGATCAGGGTGGAGAAGGGTTAAGGTGCGGCCATCCCCCTGTGGAGCTCAGGGGTGTTAGAGTCTGAGTGCCAACTGTCAATGACGCCAGAGCTGGCCAAGGGGGTGAGGCCTGGCTGGTTTGCCCGACTGCCTTGCGGCTCGAGTGCCACGACGCGGAAGTGCCCTGCGAGGTGTTCCTCAGGTGGGGTTGGCCAGGCTGCAATGGCGCTGCAGGCAGAGAGTGAGCTAATCAATGCTCCTCTGTCCTTTCAGGAGAAGAGGAGCCAACATGGAGAGGTCAAAAAGAGGCGGAGGCCTCCCAAACCTCCTAATCATGATGAGGTTTGAAATGGATGCTTTGGAGCTGGAGAGCTGCCACCCACCTCGGTCAGCCAGTCATGGAGAGGCAGTGTCTCTGATGAAGGTAAGAGTGCAGTGCACAGATCTGAGAGTTTCAGATGGTGCAAATGTTCTTGTGTAGTCTCATCATTAATGGGAGCCTCAAACCTGGAGTCCCCATTGATCATTGAAACACGATGGCACCATGATGCAGATCTCCATTGTCTCACCAGGGCACCTAGCATGCACAGTGACAGTGTGAGGACTTAAACTAATGACATGTTGTTGTTCTCCCTTAGATTCACCAACAAGTGCTCGTATGCAGGACCCCGAAGAGCCACCCTTGATGCCAGAGGAATGCCGGGCTTCGGATGCACCTTCGTCACACCCACTTTCAGAACGAGGCATCAGTGCAGATACCAGCACCTCGGTGGACATTATCTCTTCAGCTAGAATGTCAGTGTACAGCAGTGAGGGATCTTCACACTCGCTTGAGGAACAGGCAGAGGCAGAGAGTGTCCAGGGCACTGGCAGTCAGAGGACTGCTGGAGACCAGGATGATGCTGAGTCTCTGGAGTGGTCCATTAGGTGGCAGATGCTGGATGTCCAGCAGGGTGTGTGGCAGGATCTGGCGGAGATCTCTGTTGTGGAGGAGTCCATGTGGAGCATGAGCACTGCTTTGACCCTCATGGCCAACCACACTGTCTCCATTGAGAGACTGGTGACTCCCATGGAGAGGCAGTTCCAGGGACAGAATCAGGCGTTCCTGGGGTTACGCTTGGGCCTGCAAGTCCTCACATAGGTAATGACCTCAAGTGGTCAGTGTCAGTGTGGGAGAAGGTAGTGGCACCCAGTACCCTCGCTAGGTGCCCATCCATCAATGGCGAGCGGGGAGATTCAGAGCAACCTCATGTTGGCGCATGACCTGCTTATTGTCTCTGTGGGCGCCTCTCAGAGCGCTCTGGATGACGGCAGCAGCAACTTTGCCCCTCTGCCAGTGACCATGGCATCTGATGAGGCTGCGATGACTGGGGAGATGCCAGCTGTGGCACTGGCTGCTCACTCCCAGGCGGGGCCAGCACAGGCTCCATTGGCCAGAGGACAACTGCCAAGGTCATCAAGGCCAACAGGACAACAGAGTCAGCAGGCTGCCTCCAATATAATAAAGGCAAAATGTCGGTGCTACTGCTGGTGCCAGCGATGGGGGGAACAACAAAATGCAACACTCATAAATGTTAGTTTAATGCACCACAAGCACAAGAGGGACTGCTCATGGGTGATCTTCTGTTCTGCCATGTTTTGTTAATATGTTTACTGGTGTGGCCATTAACACTAGATATAGCTTTGTTCATTTGTTGTCAGTGTCAAAATGATATAAATTTTGCTTTTGTCTTAATGGCCTGAGTATGCGTCACTTTATTTTGGTGCAGGGTACGTCAGTATTTGATGCTGGACATGAAAGGCTCTAAACCTTATTGCACAGGCACTGAGTGGACTTTGGGTTCAAGTGAAAGGGTCATTTCAATCCTCCAGGATGTAGGCAGCAGCCCTGACATGAGTTGGAAGCAGATCTTTGGCAGCCTAACTGAAGGAGCATTGGATTAAAGCGACACTGATGTCCCTGTCTCCCTGGATGTTACTGAGGTCTACCTCACGGCCCTCAGTGTTCTCCTCCCTGTGCTCCCCTTCTGACTTATTTCTGGATTCATCCACTATGGCCTCTGGCGCTGTCTCAAGATCCTCTTTCTCCAGTGGGTCCCCCTCTTGCCAGTGCCAGATTGTGGAGAGCACAGCATGCAATCACTATCAGTGACACCTACTCTGGGGGTATTGTAGTGCTTCCCCGAATAGTCCAGGCATCGAAAGTGCATCTCCATAAGACCTGTGGTCCCCTCTATCACCGCCCTTGTGGAGGCATGACTCCTGTTACACCATTGCTCTGCCTCTGTTCTTGGGTGGCGGAGAGGCGTCATAAGCCACCTCTTCATCGGATAGCCCTTGTTATCCAGCAGCCATCCATCCGGTCAGGCTGGAGCACTGAATAGCCTTGGCACCTGGGAGTGCCTGAGGATATAAGCTTCATGGGAACTGCCAAGGTACTTTGCACAGAATTGCAGAATCTGGTCAAAAACTATCTGGATGTTCATCGAGTGGAAGCCCTTCCTGTTGACGAAGGCACCCGACTGATCCACTGGCGCCTTGATGGCCGCATGTGTACTGTTGATTGCACCTTGGACGTGGCAGAGCCCAGCAATCGCTGCAAGCCCTCTGGCTCCCTCAGCCTGGCTGGCCTCGTCCATATGGCAATGAATAAATGTCATTACCCACCTGAACAGAGCTTCTGTCACCAGCTTGATGCACTGTGGACAGCTGATTGGGAGAGTCCACACAGATCCCCCACTGAGCCCTGGAAAGAGCCAGAGGCATAGAAGTTGAAGGCCAATGTGACTTTCAAAGTCTCTGTCATGGGGTGTCCACTCATATAGTTGGAGGTGGATCTCAGGCCCAATCATCTGGTAAATGGAGGTCACTCTCTCCCTGAAAAGGCGGATCCTCCTTCGGCATTGCACCTCAGACATATTGAGGTAGCTGCATCGCTGCCTGTTAACCATGGCAGCAGGGTAGTGGCCCCTAACACCTTGAGCTACTTGCTAACCCTGCACCCCTTGTGCCTGTGCCTCTCCTCCCAAAGGTCGTTCCACTGGAAGCTGTATTGGGTCTCCTGGCCTCCTGTCCCTTCTACCCCTCTCTTCCTCCTCAGAGTAGGTACCTCCAGCAGAGTCCACAATTCCCATTACCAGTGTAGAGAAGTCTGTCTGATACCTGAAAGGGCCCACATAGTCAAAATTCTCCGGGGGCGTTGGAGACACCAATCAGTCCTGAAATGAAGCCTGGAAATGCTAAGAATGAATTGCAGAACAGAGATGAAGTTGTCACATTCAAATAAGCAACCAGCAGCAAACTATCTCCAAAATTCCTCACTACTCACACTGGCAATGTTACTGACCCTGTTTATCCCACCCTTGGATGAGGTTTTGTAAAACATGGGCTGCCCGACTGGCCAATTTGCCCATGTGACGAGCGCCAAATCGCATAGGCAACGTAAAATCATGAACAACTGCCTTTTTAATGGCCTTAGGTGGCCATTTAATTGATGGTGGGCGAGGCTCCGACACTCACACGTGCCTGCCGACCTGAAGATTGCTCGCTTGCGGGATGATGTCGGGACATTTGCCCGACGTCAACTCGTGCAATGTTATACCCGATCGGGTGGGGCAGGCTCCCGCCCGCGTAATGTCAAATTCTGCCCTATGTGATACTTGGATCAATGTATAGATTGTGACTGAACTGTGAATTTTTTGGTTAACTGGTAACAATTAAACTGATAATTCACCTCATCATTTCCTCACGCCTGGGCCTATTTACAATTTGTAATTATTAGGATACTAATTTTCAGAAGGCGGAATGAGATCTCTAAAAATAAAAAATAAAATTTCTTCATGTAAAAAATGGAAACTAGATCAAAAAGAATCATTGAGTTCCTTTATTCCAATGGCAGGTCAGTCACTTTGAATATACCATCATTACATAACTATTTTCCCTGACATTGAACTGGCTGCTGACTCTATTTCTGCTCCCACGCCACTCTTGGTTTGCTGAAGAGGTATACTTAACCTTAGAAAACATATATTTAACATTGGCAAAAGTAAGCAAATAAATGAATGTAGAAAAGTGAAAATGCTATATTAACCCTCACAGCCCCTTCAAGATTGCCCAGCTGTTTATATCCAGCATTTTCTAATATTTTTAGATTTATATTCTCTACTTTTTGTTCATTTGGCTCTGTTGGCAAGAATGCCACCTCTGAACCAGAAGGCTGTGGGCTCAAACCTCATAATAGATTGAGTACATCAGTGCAGTACTGAAGGAGTGTTACATTGTCAATTGCATCAGCTTTTGCTATGGGGCATTGCAGCAAGGCTCTGTCTGATTGCTCAGGTGAATGTAAACAATCCCAGGGCACTTTTCAAAGAAAAGAAGCTCTTACTGTGCCCTAGCCAGCATTCCTCCTTCAAGCAATCCGGCCTAAAGACAGATTATCTGGTCATTCGTTAATTACTATTAATGGGAGCTTGCTCTGTACAATTTGGCAGTCACGTTTATCTACATAAGGATAGTGACTGCATTTCAAAAGTGAATAAATGGCTGCAAAACATAGCTCGAGGATAATGAGGCACCATTTCAATGCAAGTTCTTTCTTACTATTTATCTCCTTAATTCTTCCAAGTGTGAAATCCAGGGGAGATGCTTTGTTGTGGTCTTATGTTGTTTCTTTCCTCCTGTTTTCTAATTTATTGTCCCTTTCCTTTTTTTTATTGTGACAAATTTTGCTGGAAGAAAGGGATGCCAACCTACCCTGAATGGCCCAGAGTCTTCCAGAATCGGCATCAATCTCCCCGTGGCCAAAGAAAGCATTCCAGGAGATTGGAATGCGCCTGCTTCCTTGTTTGCCAGTAACCAGACTGTGCATGTGTACAATGATGTCACAATTCACCACAACATCAGCGGCAAAGGGAGCAGAGGGGAAATATAGTGAAGGAAGCAGGAGAATCTCTCTTCTGAGTTTGTTTGGCCTGCACCATCTGTTGCATAATGTTGTATGATGTGCCTGCATGCCATTGTAATGTAAAGGTGCTCAGCAGAGGAAGGGTTAATGTGGGACTGGAGAATAGCACCACCCACAGTGTGATGTACTGACTCAGAGAGAACAGTCTAGAGAAGACACTCTTAAACCAGCCTGCATGGAGTTAACAGCACCATGAATGACAGTAACCTGGGATCTGTAATTAGTTAAATGTTACCAATAAGCTGTTCATGCTTAATATACAAATTTCAAGATCTCATCATTGAGACATCTAAAGAACCCATATTACAACATGATGGCAACAGTGGAATGTCAGCACTATCATAGCGCATCATGATTGGCAGTGGTGGAGCTCCTAAATCATATTTCATTTCAGCGGTGATATGAAAGGTGGCAATTTAAACAATGAACTCAGAACAGTATCCTAAGGTACAACAAATTAAAAACAGTTGAAGGCAAACTGGAGAGGCATGTGCCTAAGAAGAAAATTTGAAGAAACAATAGAAGAAGCTTCACTATAGCCTTTGAAGTTGAGGAATCCACCAGAGTGAGTGGACGTTTACTGCAAGGCCCCCAAGTGATGCAAAATAAAAAGAAAAAAAAAAACCTGGTCAGATCACAAATATGGGTGAGCAAAAATACAAAAATCGCAAGACCCTGAGTAACGCAGAGTCAAAGAACCTGGACAATTTATAAGGTGGTGAGCAAAGTTACAAAAAAGAAGCTGTCCTTACATTATAGAATAGGTAGCAGCCCCAGGGCTCAGCAGGTTGCAGCAGTGGTGGACATGCTGCACTGAAGTTAAAAGCAAAAGAAGTTAAATAAATTCAGCAGTCAAGGTCAAAAGTTTAAGAAGAAAAATTGCAGAAAAAAGAAGCTTCTGTGAAAAAAAAAGAAAGTTACCCTAAAGAAAAAACAAAGGGCAGGCAGCGCAGAGGAGAAATATGCTGTCATTTTAAGTTGAAAAAGGGTGCTAATCAGACCAACAGCCCACCAAAACTCCAAAGAAGAGGACATGCAGAAAAGGAATCACAAAGAAAAGTAATACTCCTACCTTGAAAGTTTAGAAATTCAAAAACAAAAACGGCCATGATCACTAGGTCACCTGAAAATGCAGAGAAAGCCAACAGCTGCAGACAGCCCAAGTAGAGAAAACGGTTAGCTCACTGACAATCCAAAAAGGGTAACAAAATTTAAGGCTGTAACTAGGAGAAAGCACAAATGGTCATGGACAGAAAATGAGAAGAGCCAGATGCATTTTTGTTATGGAAAGGGCTAAACCAGACCCAAGGGTGAGAGTCCTGGAGAAGACAACTTTTAGTTTATAGGGTTAAGTAAGGAATCAGAAGAGTACAAGTTGATAAGTTTAAATTAGCCTTTGGTTTATTTGCTGGTAAAATACTCCACGGCCAACATATAGATCAATACTCAACAACATTTGATGAGATATTAAAAGGCATTGACAGATATTTTAAACTCCAATCTGTAGACAGCGCAGATCTAGAAGGAAGTCTAGCATACTCCTAATACAGTGCCGAGGGCAACAAGAGACCCCATAGAGAGGGAAAATCCCAATAAAGTGGCAAGTGCAATGAAAGACCCTAGCATGAGAACAGCAAAGGACTCCAGATTGAGGGCAACAAAAGACTCCAGAGCAAGGGTGACAGAAAACCCAAGACAGAATGAACCAAAAGACCCCAGAATGAAGGAGACAGATGGCAGTGCAAGGTGAGCAGATAACTATGAATGAAGGGAAGCTATTTGAGGTAACTCAAAAGAAACAAGACGTGCAAAAAGCAAATTAAGCTGTTCAGAAAAATGAGAGCTGAACTAGAAGATTTAAAGCACAAGATTCAAGCTGAGTACATACCTTTGAGAACACACAATAAATTGAAGCAATCGATGAACCAAGCTGTTCGAGATCAGGACAAACAAATTTCAGAGAGAACACAAAGGTACCAGGAGGAGATAACAACCCTCAATTCCACAGTTGGCAAATCTGAGTAGGAGTTGGGAAAACTCAACCAGATGTATAGCTAGGCAAAACATCAGGCAGAAATGGCATGCAGAGTAGTTGCAACCTTGAAAGACTCTTGAAGAATCAATATGCAGCCATGGAAAGACATGAGGAGCTGCAGAGGATGTTGAATGTTGCTTCAGAAAAAGCTATGTTGGAAATATCAGTAACAATGAAGTGATGCTCTGAAGCCCACAGTGAGTTGGCAAGACATCAACAAGGAAATAAATGGTTGAGAGAACAAGTGATTACACTTCAAGGTCAAATGCAAAAGGAATGCATAACCTTTCAGCAACATGAAGAAATGAAAACTGTCTTAAACAGCAGAATGGAAGCACAGCAGAAGAAACATAAGGAGGCTTTGCTGAATTACAGGAAAATTCAAGATGAAACAAGTGAGCTTTGCAAAGAAAAGGAAAACTTGTTGAAAGACCTTCATGTGTTACAAGAATTCCTTAGGTCAAAGTTTATTCTTCTGGAAAATCACGAAGAGAAGGAAAATGAATTTAATGTCACTCTGAACAAACAGAGGCACCACTTGGCAGAGGAGAATCAGCAATGTTCAATATTCCAGAAGGAAGCCAAAAGCTACAAGGAACAGACTGATGAGCTGAAGGAGCAGTTGAATGGAAAAGAGGCATTGAAAGGATAAGCCACAGAACATTCCAAACCGCGAGCAGATAATGAAGCCATGCAAGGCACAATTACTGTACTGAAACAGGTTAAGAATTTGCTGGAGACAGACCCGGTCAATAGTGAAACCAAAATGAAGGACAAGGGCAAAGTTCTGTTGCAAACAGAAAAATAAAAGACAGAAATAAGATCAGAAAATGTAAATCTGACACTGAATCAGAAGAAGAAAAAGCATTGGATGTCTCAGAAGTACTGAGAACCACTGAGCTGAATGAAAAGTTTTGCAAGCTTGCAGAACAGTTTGAAAATATAACAGCAAACAAATGTTTGGCTGAGATTGCAAAACAAATGGAAATGAAGGTGTTTACATCCAGCAAGAACATGACGGGCACCAGGATGGTCAAGCGGTCCATGGAGCTATGGTCAGGTCGCTGTCGCCTTTGGAGGTGTGTTCGTATCCCACGCCTGACATTAATTGGGGGTGGAAATGGCATTGTGGTATTGTCACTGGGCTAGTATTCTGGAGACACAGGGTAATTCTCTGGGGACCTGGGTTCAAATCCCACTATGGCAGATGGTGAAATTTGAATTCCAGATTTTTATTGAATTCAAAGTGTAAACGATGACCATGAAACCATTGCCGATTGCCATAAAAACCCATTGGGTTCACTAATGTTCTTTAGGAAAGGAAACCTGCTGTCCTTACCTGTGACTCCACAGCAATGTGGTTTGACTCTTAAATGCCTTCTGAACCAGGGCAATTAGGGATGGGCAATAAATGCTGGTCTAGCCAGAGATGCCCACATCCCATGAATGAATAAAAATATTCAAGTCCACTCTAGGAATGCACAGAGTGTGCATTCCATTTGGAACGAACAGGTGTTATGGCACAGCCAATGGTAAATGCTGAGTTGTTCAAATCCCAGAGGGAAACTTGAGACAACTGCCACAACTATTTTTTTTTTACAATTTGTATGCTTTGAGATGCAGGCTTTGAATTCAGTAGTAATAAGACTGCTGAGCCTTCTCAGTTTTTACAAAACCAGATTAAACATTTATTAATAAGAGAAATGATTTTAAGCACATACATATGTCTACAAATTACTACTATAATAACTTCTCAATCCCCTAATCAGTCTGACTCCCAGTTACACCTCCTTTAAGGCAACATTAAAACACATAGGGCAGAATTTAGCCCTTGTCAGGCAGGGGCAGCCCAGAAGCCAACCCACGATCAAGGCTGTAAGGCGATGTCATGCTGGTGGGCCAATTAAGGCCCACCCAGCGTGAAACATGAGCGGCTGCGCTCATTACTGCCTGTGTTGGCGGGGCGGAGGAGAGCGTTAGGGGGAGCAGGGCAAGAGAGGCGACTGCGAACTTTACACATGCACATGAGTGGATGCTTCAGAATCTCCCTGAGGTGAAAGCTGCCTCAGGGAGATGAAGAGTTTTCAGAAAAAAAAATAAGGAATTGAAAAATGTTTTAAAACATGTCCTCTCATGTGGCTCTATCACATGAGCAGGAACATGTTACGAATTAAAATGCTGCCTCAGGGAGATCGCTGAAAAATTTCCAAACTTTAAAAATAGAAAAATAAAAAAATCATTAACATGTCCCCCTCATGTGACAATGTCACACGAGATGGAACATGTTAATAAATTGTACAAAAGCTTTAATAAACTTTTTTAAAACTGACATGAAACCTCATCCCGCCAGTGGATGAGGTTTCATGTTTTTCAGAAGCCCGCTGGGGCTCCTGGCCTGACCGCCAGCCTTAAGGTTGGACGGGCAGGGCCTTTAATTGGCTTAATTATCCGGTTGACAGGTCGGCGGGTGGACAGCTGACCTGCTGTGCCCCGCATTCCTGAAGATTTAAATGGGGTGGGATGACATCGGGGATTCCCCCCGATGTAATCCCGCATTATTTTCATGTCAGCGAGCGGACCCCTCTCCCTTCTCACTGACGGAAAAATTCAGCCCATAGAGTACCATTACCATTCCTCCAAACCTGACAGACCGAGATGTGGAAGAACTGTCAAGCCGCAAGACCATTTGAATTTATAAAGTCAGAGACTTGAGATGGGGGAGCATGGATAGCAAGTAAAGATTACATTACAAATAGTTATACTCCACTGGAAAGGAAAGTTTTCTTTGGAGAAGAAAGGGGTATGTTGTATGATGTTGTATGTGCATGCATGCCATTGTAATGTAAAGTTGCTCAGCAGAGCAAGGGTTAATGTAGGACTGGATAATCTCACTGCCCATGGTATGATGTATCGAGCCACATGGTAATAGACTCAGAAAGAACAGTCTAGAAAAAGCACTCTGGAAAAAACACAGCCTAGAAAAACACTACTGCCATGCATCACAGTTACTTGGGACCTTTAAATAGTTAAAGGTTAACAATAAATGGTTCATGTTTAAATGTACAAATCTCAAGATCTCATCATTGAGATATCTAGAGAACACATATTACACAACACCATCTTTAATACAGGTAGCTGACATGTATGTGCCCTGCCTGATGCTGGGAGGAAAAAGCTTCCAACTGGGAGGGTTGTCCCTCCAGACTCATTTATTGAGATAATGGGGGGAGTGCTTTGAAAATAAAGTCACAATGAGTAGCCAGCAGCCACTGTGCTGAAACTAACCTACCGCACTTCACTGTACAGAGTTTATGTTCTTTGTTATGATCCCAGCTGAAGTTACTACTGGACAAGCGAGGTCCCAGGGTGGAACCAGGCTTGATAGATCCTAACTTTTATTTTTTGTTTAGATACATGGAGAGTGGCTACTGAACAGTCACAGGAGTCAGCTGATGAACTTTTAACAAATGAATAAAACATTTATTAAACAGGAAAATATGAACTATATTACATTGCTCATTCACCCACAACTATACCTTTACAGATATATACAGATTTGTATGGATAATACAAGTTACAAAAGCTAATTTATACTCTAATGTTCACAATATGTAGGCAGTCCATGTAAATCAATAGGCAACCTGTGGTCAGACATACCACACTCTGAAACCAAGTGACAGATACCATCCCTAGCAGATGCCATGGATCTCTTCTCAACTACCCCCCCAGACGCTTGTCAAACTGTGAGCCAATGGTCGCACTGAACTCTGTCTTTCACACAGAGGTTTCTAACCTCCACTTTCAAAGAACTTGCTTAGGAATTTCTCCCAAATGATGCTCTCTCTCAGACACCTTCCATAAGGTCCACTTCCAGGGTTTTGAACTCTCCTTCTCATGTCCCTCTCCTCTGGATCACCATGTGCATTCAAGCTTCCTTCTACACACTCTCTCTCAAATACTCAGTCATGCCAACAGAACACCACTGCTTCACATGCCCAGATTAAAGAGTTACAGCCACTCAGCTGTCTCCTCGGATATTCTGGCTTCTTGCAAGCCTATATTGTTTTAAGTCTGCTTCCTGCAGCTTTCTCCCTTTAAGCTTGGAGCCTTTCTCTGCTCCTCACTCTTAACTTTACTTAACAGGGCCCTTTCCAGGCTCCTGACCTTGACCTTTGACTTTATTGTCCTCGTGGGACCTTTCCTGTTCCACTCCCCCAGATTTAGGGACTTTCTTCTTTAATTTCTGGAAACTGCTCCTTGCAGTTCTTTTTTCTGTGTCCTGGTTCTCCTGGCAGCTGACTTCAACGTTAATTTAGGACTTGCTATCTCTCCCTCTCCTATGCTGCTTCTGCTGTCAACTGCTTCCAACTTTAGAGCAGACTGACCAACTGAATTCAAACTGCTTTCGATTTGTCTGTCTGTGTGTGTGGGGGACCTTGCTCTCTGGACCGCTGTTGCTAGGTAGCAGCACATTTTTTTCTACCTTGTTTGTTTTAACTCCCCTTCAAGAGTCATAATATCTCATTAAATTGCAGGCATCTTTTAAAGTGAAACTAAAACTCAGGTTTCATCCTTTCAACCCTCAAATGCAGAAATACAAATTCAACTTAAACTTAAAGATATACATTATTCCTTCCACACCCGAATACACATATAACTTACTTAAACTATCTCTATTTCCTAAAATCCATCCTACGAAGCACTGACTCATTCTCAGAAGATGCTGCCAGTTCGAGCTCCACTTTTGAACAGAAGGTAAGAGGAACTCACAGGTTTGAGAGGAATAATCTTTCCCCCAATATCGAGCATATTGATTTAATTGCACCCGTCCATATGTGACCTCCTGGACAATTTTGCACTCCACAGGGTTGAAACTTTGCCACCATTTCTTGCATTGAAACATCGCAAAGATTTGAAATGTGAAACAAAAACAAAAAATGCTGGAAAAACTCAGCAGGTCTAACAGCATCTGTGGAGAGAAAGCCGAGTTAATGTTTCGAGTCCGTATGACTCTTCTTCAGAGCCAAAGGGTAGTAGAAATGTGGTGAAATATATACTGTTTAAGGGGAGTGGAACAGGTGAAGCTGGGTAGAAGGCCAGCGATAGGTGGAGGCAAAGGAGAGATTGCGAAAGATGTCATAAACAAAAGGTCAAAGGGGTGTAAATGGTAGCGGTACTGGCTATAGGAGGTGTTAATGGTGACATTAAGAGTAGAAAGCATAATGTGATAATAGCCAGACTAGGGTAAGCACCCTGGAAAGAACAACATGAACAAGGAACAGGTGGCCCTAGTGGCGGTGGGGTGGAGGGAGGGGACAGTGATGGGAAAAAAGATTGAAAATAGGCTAAAAGCTGGGGATAAAACAATGAATAAAAATGGAAATAAGTTTTAAAAATAATAATAATAAAAATAAGTGGAAAAAAAAATACAAATTAAAAAATAAAAATGAACATTGAAAAAAAGGGGATCAAAAAGGGGTGGGGATGGAGGAGAGAGTTCATGGTCTGAAGTTGTTGAACTCAATGTTAAGTCTGGAAGGCTGTAAAGTGCCTAATCAGAAGATGAGGTGCAGTTCCTCCAGTTTGCTTTGAGCTTCATTGGAACAGAGCAGCAGGCCAAGGACGGACATGTGGGCATGAGAGCAGGATGATATGTTGAAATGGCAAGAGACAGGGAGGTCTGAGTCATGCTTACGGACAGACCAAAGGTGCTCTGCAAAGCCATCACTCAATCTGTGTTTGGTCTCTCCAATGTAGAGGAGACCACTTTGGGAGCAGTGATTTCAGTGGACCAAATTGAGGGAAGTGCAAGTGAAGCGCTGCTGCACTTGAAAGGCTTTGGGCCTTTGGATGGTGAGGAGGGGGGAAGTCAAGGGGCAGGTGTTGCACCTTCTGCGATTGCATGGGAAGGTGCCGTGGGAGGGGGTTGAGGCACTGGGGGTGATGGAGGAGTGGACCAGGGTGTTCTGGAGGGAATGGTCCCAACAGAATGCTGACAGGGGTGTGAGGGGAAGATGTGTTTAGTGGTGGCAACATGCCGGAGTTGGCGGAAATGGTGGAGGGTGATCCTTTGAATGCGGAGGCTGGTGGGGTGAAAAGTGAGGACAAGGGGGACCCTACCATGGTTCTGGGAGGGAGAGGAAGGTGTGAGGGCAGACGTGCGGGAGATGGGTCAGACAAAGTTGAGGGCCCTGTCAACCACCGTGGGTGGGAAACCTAGGTTAAGGAAGAAGGAAGACATATCAGAAGCATGGTTTTGAAAAGCGGTATCATTGGAACAGATGTGATGGAGGTGAAGGAACTGAGAGATGGGATGGAGTCTTTACAGGAAGCGGGATGTGATGAGCTGTAGTCGAGCTAGCTGTGGGAGTCAGTGGGCTTGTAATGAATATTGGTGGACAGTCTATCACCAGAGATTGAGAAAGAGAGGTCAAGGAAAGGAAGGGAAGTGTTGGAGATTGACCATGTGAAAGTGATGGAGGGGTGGAAATTGGAAGCAAAACTGATAAATTTTTCCAGGTCCAGATGAGAGCATGAAGCAGCACCCAGACAGTCATCAATGTACTGAAAAGAGAGTTGCGGGATGGGGCCTGAGTAGAACCAGATGGGCTTTTGCAACAATCAATTATACTTTCAAGTCATCATTGATGAGACTAGCTTTCAATTCCAGATTTATTAATTGAATTTAAACTTCACCAGCTGCCACAGCAGGATTGCAAACCAGGGCATTAAACTGGACCTCGGGATTATTAGATTATTGAGATTATCACTACACCACCGTCTTCTCCTTCTTTTCCTGTTGGCATGCACGGGCGGGACCTGCACGCCGACATGTAAAATGATGCACGGTGACATCGGGTGAACATCCCGACGTCACCACGCACTATCGCGATATTTCATTGGGTGGGAGCGCAATGATCTCCGATGTGCGCCCGCCATTAGTTAATGGGCCACTTAAGGCTCTTGAGGCGCCAATTGATGGCGATTTTTCGGCGCCCATGCAGTCTTCAGTTCAGCACACGGATGCAATAGGCAGGTGGGTAGGACACATTTGTATAAATCTCATCCGGGTGGGATAAGAGGGCTCAGTGGCGTCACAAGTGTGCTCTGTCAAATAGTGACTTCTAAAGTTACTGATACTTGCCTGTGTGATCTGCAATACTTCAAAATGCATACCAGCTGCTTGGGCTGGACTCACAACCTTCAGGTCAGCACTCTGCAGTGAAGAATCTTTTTTGGGCCTGCAGGTTTTAGGAAGCCTTCCCTTAGCCTGGGAATGGGAGCTGAACTCTCCACTGGAGGCACCTCCTCTGAGGAGGAAAGGAGGGCTAGAAGGAGGAGGAGGAGGCCAGGTGTACACATTCAGTCTCCAGGGGAGCCACCTTTAGGAGGACGGGCGCAGGCACAAGGGATGTAGGGCCAAGAGGTAGTCCAAGGCAGAAGGGGCTGCAGAAGACACCACTATCCTGCTGCCAGGGTTTACAGGCGGCAATGGTTCAATGCAGTAATTACGCTCAGAGTTGGGAGGTGTGAGGGGGGTGGGGTGGTGGCCAGGGGAAAGCCAACCTGCAGGGTTAAGTGACCAATGCCAACATGGTACTCACCCTTCCTGACCGCAACAGGTCGTTGAAGCTCTTGTGACACTGGATCCAGGTGCGCCGCACCACATTGCGGGAGCTCATCATCTCTGCCACCTCCTCCCAGGCACGTTCGGTCATGTGGGGGGGGTCTCCCCCTCCTGTCCTGGGGTACCAGAACCTCCCACTGCGCTGCCACCTCCTGCAGGAGGGCAGCAAGGCAATCATCAGAAAAATGAGGGGCACAGTGCGCCCCCTGCCCTACCCTCCTGCCTGGCCTGCTCACCAGCAGCGCTCTGGGAAGCCCTTCTGCTGGCCGTGTTTGACAGCCTTTGCAAGGCTGCAGGAGCTTTTTAAAACAGGCTGCCTGGTCACCATTGGATCCGTCGGTCATAGCAGTCCTGCCACTGCCTGCCCCCTCCTGCTGTCCATGGGAGTCTCAATTCACGCTGGGTGGGCCTTAATTGGCCTGCTCACATAAAATGGCAGCACAGACTCGATTGTGGGCAGCGATCGGCTCCATGCCCACTCCCGCTCCTCCTCCGCCACCCAACAGGCAGAAAACTCTGGCCATGGAAATAGAAGCAAGTCTTTGTTTAAGATTTTCACAGAGCTGAATCAACAGAAAATATATAAAATGTAGTTTTTTATTTAGTTACCAAAGACGGGAAGGTACACAATTATTATATTTTCCAAACATCTGTTTCTTCTTTCCTGGGCTGAATTCCCCAGCTTCACTAATACAAATGCAGAAATTCTGTGAAACTCTGCAAAAATCACAATTTTTGATAATTTTGGTGAAGTTTTACAGGGCAGTGCAACAGTTTCACGTGTAGAAAGGCACCATTCCCACCGAGTGATATAAGGAGATTCATGCCCTTCATCATCAGCATTGAAGGGCAAGTCATCCTGGGCACATGTGCACGCTTTGCAGCAACTACTGTAAACAATCGTGTAAAAGTAATATTTTGAGACTAATTGCTATGGCAGATGTCATGGAGTCAACTTTCACATGGGTAATATTTTCAAGGGGTTGATATGCTGCTTGATTTGTGCCCAGCTGAAATCCAAAACGACCATAAGGAAGCATCAAAATGAACCACAGTAATGACCTGTAAGTAATTAATGATCACAACGAGGTTTGTCTGAGCACTAATGACCTGATCACTTTAATAGTTTGAATAAATAAAAACAAAATTTAAACATACAAATGTTTTAAGCTTTTAATTACCGGTATTCATTTTAATTTGTATTTATACATTTACAATGAAATAAAATCATTAACTTCTCCAGAATGATACTTTGCTTCTGAAATATTTGGGCTTTGACCCCTGAAAAGCTAGGAGTTGAATTTTATACGATGAATATGAATAATTACAGCTTTTAGGCCAAAAATCATGGGGTCGACTTTTACATGAGATCGACTTTCAGACGAATATATACGATAGCTACAGACTAGCAAGTGGATGGAGATAGAAGAACATCTTTTCAACTTCAATGACTAGGACATATTGCAGGAAATATATATGTTAAATAAAATGAAGCACAGCCCTTAACCCCAAGATATCAAGAGGGTCAGTTGTAATTCATGAAAGGATAAGGATGAATGAATTTGGCAGGCATAAGCAAACAGCCATTCAACTTGACCTATCAGGTCCAGGTTTGACTCCAAGTCAGAACACTTTCATCTCCTTCCTTAGTCCAAGTGAAAAAAGGTCATCTCTATATTTTGGCTTGCTTTGCTAAAATTAACTAGATAGCATAGCTGTTTCAGTCTTACCTTTTGCTTAAAAAACCAAATACTATTACAATATATAGGCCAGAATTTTGCCCTCTGCGTGTGGGCGCACGCCCAACGTGCCGGAACGTAAAATGAGGAGCAGTGACGTTGACCGAGCGTCCCGACATCACCACGCACTGCCGCAGTATTTCACCATGCAGGCGTGATGAAAGCAGAGGCGTGCCTGCCATTAATTAATGGGCCAGTTAAGGCCCTTGAGGCACCAATTGTCTCTGATGTTATGTAGCCTGTGCGATTTTCAGGTTTTTCAAAAACCTCATCCACGGGCGGGATAAGATTGGTGACTGGACTTGCTAATGCGAGTTGTTTGTACTTTAGCTTATAAGTTGCTGCTGCTTGCTCGTGTGAACAGGACATCTTCATTTCGCCTCAGAGCTGCTTTGACCGAATTAAGAGGCATCAGTTCAGGGTTCCGGAGGAGTCATACCACTTGGGACCTTCTAGGTATGAGACAGCCTTCCCTTACCCTGGGAAAGAGGCTTATGGCCTCTGCTGGAGGCACCTCCTCTGAGGAGGAAGAGAGGGGCAGAAGGTGGCGGAGGCCAGGTGTCCCTATGCAGTCTCTAGGAGAGCGACCTGTGGGAGGACAGGCGCAGGCACAAGGGGCGCAGGGCCAACAGAATGTCCAAGATGGAAGGGGCCGCAGGAGACGCCACTGTCCTGCTGCCAGGGTTTACAGGCGGCGATGCAGCTATCTCAATATGTTGATGTGCAATGCCGAAGGAGGTTCCACCTCTCAAGGGAGACAGTAACCTCCATCTGTCAGATGATCGGCCCTGAGATCAGCTCCAACTGTGTGGGTGGGCACCCCATGCCAGTGGCGCTGAAGTTCACAGTGGCCCTCAACTTCTATGCCTCTGGCTTTTTCCAGTGATTGGTGAGCGATCTTTGTGGAGTCTCCCAATCAGCTGTCCACAGCTGTGTCAAGGTGGTGACAGGTGCTCTGTCAGGCAGGCATTGACATTCATTCACTATCGCACGGATGAGGCCAGCCAGGCAGAGCGAGCCAGAGACTTCACAGTGATTGCTGGGTTCCTCTGCATCCAGGGTGCAATCGATTGCACACGTGACCATCAAGGCACCAGCGGGTGAGCTTGGTGCCTTAGTCAACAGGAAGGGGGCTCCCACACCATGAACATGCAGATAGTGTGTGATCACAGGATGCAGATTCTGCAAGTCTGTGCAAGGTACCCAGGCAGCTCCCACGATGCCTACATCCTCAGACACTCCCAGGTGCTGAGTCTCTTCAATGCTCCAGCCCAGTTGGATGGATGGCTGTTGGGTGACAAGTGCTAACCCCTCAAAAGGTAGCTCATCATGCCTCTCCGCCATCCAAGAACAGAGGCCTAACAGCAGTACAATAGGAGCCATGCCTCCACAAGGACTGTGGTAGAGAACTTTCAGTCTTCTCAAGATGCACTTCCGATGCCTGGACAGCTCAGGGGTGTACTGCAATACCCCCAGATGGTTTGTCACTGATAGTGGTTGCATACTGTGCTCTCTGTAATCTGGTGCTGGAAAGGGGGAACGCAGTGGTGGAAGAAGATGTTGATGCAGCTGCTCTGGCAGCAGACGATGAGTTCAGTAGTGACTCCGAGGACGAGCACAGTCAGGAGAACACTGAGGGGATAGCCGCTGACCTGGGCAACCTCCAGGGAGGCATGGACACCTGTGAGGCTTTGATCCAATGCTCCTTCAGCTAGCCCACCAAATAAGAACCCCCACCACATGCCAGGGCTGCAGGCTCCATACCCAATATTTGACAGGAATATTTGCTTGGTGAACACCATGCGCTATGTACCATTTCAATAAAGCTCAATGACAAACAAGTCATTCATAACATCATGGGCTACCCTGCACCTGCAGAACTAATGAAACACCCAGAGGGTTGTGGAAAACAAACACATTTACTGGTGTGATGCCTGGTATACATAGTACAAATTAAATGGAAAGGTGTTATCCATCACACCAAATAATATTTACCATAAAGCTGAGGGAAAAAAAATCACCAGTGATAAGCCCGCGTTGTGCTTAAGATGCTTTACATTTTCGCTTGCATGCTCCCCCCTCGCTGGCACCAGCATTGGAGACATCCTGCTTACTCTGCCGTCCAGTTGGTCTTGATGACCTTGGTGGGCGTCCTCTGGCCCATGGAGCCTGTGCTGGCCCTGCCTGGGAGGGAGCGGCCAGTGTCATGGCTGACATCTCCCCAGTCATTACAGCCTCATCAGATGCCACGGTCACTGGCAGTGGGGCGGAGGAGCTGCTGCCCTGAGAGGAACCCGCAGAGATGACAAGCAGCTCGTGTGCCAACGCCAAGTCATTTTAGACTCCCTACTCACCATTGATGGATGGGCACCAAACTGGGATACTGGGTGCCCAATCCAACTCCCACACAGTCAGTGACCACCTGAGGTCATTGTCGCTGTGAGGGCTTATAGATCCAAGTGCACCCCCAGGAAGCCCTATTTCAGCTCCTAAAGAAGCCTTTGCATGAGAATCGTCACTCTCTCCATGGAAGAGGCAATGCACTCGGCCATGAGGGTCATTGCCTTGCTCATGCTCTGCAAGAGCTCCTCCACAATGGAGACCATGCATCACATTCCCTCATATATCTCTGCACATCCTGCTGGACTCCCAGCATCTGCTGCCTCAGGGAAGACTCCAGAGGCACATCATCAGCCCCTGACTGAGCATCTTCCTGGCCCACAGCAGTCCTCCGACTGCCGGCGCCCTGGGCACTCTCTGCCTCCACCTGCAACTCAAGTGAGTGTGACGTGCACTCATTGCTGTGCACCGAGATACTATCCACCAGTCTAATGCCCACCGAAGTGCTGGTACCTGCGCTGATGCCTGCTTGGATGAGAAAGTATGACGCAGGTGCATTTCCATGGTTGCTGTCCTCTGGGGTCAGTGGTGGGCCTTCAGGCTCCTCACCTCGATGGGTTTCTGGTGAGGCTTCTGAAAGGAAGAATGCTGACATTTCATTAGTTGAAGTCATTACACTGTTACTGTGTATGCCTGGAGCCCGGATCAGGTGCCCTCGTCTTTCCATTATCAATGGGGAATTCATGTTCGAGACTCACATCAATATGGAGACAACAGTGGAATGGTTGCTATGACGGACATTCTGACCTCAGTGCACTTCACTCTTACCTCCCTGTGGTACCCCAACCTCACCGTGGCTGATTGGCCTAGGCGCATGACGCCTCTCCAGCTCCAGGGCTTCCTGCTCATGCCTACTTAGGATTAGAAGGTGGGCCGGTCCTCCGCCAGTCTGCAACCTCTCTGCATTGTTATGGGATGTCTTCTCCTGAAAGGACAGAGGAGCATTGATTGGTCCACCCTGTACCTGCATTGCCATTGCAGCCTGGCCAACCCCACCTGAGGAAAACCTCGCAGGGCTCAGCTGATTGTGACCCTGGAGCCACAAGACACTCATTCCAAGCAGCCAGGGCTCACGCCCTTGCCCAGATGCTGCCTCATTGACATTTGCCACTCACACTCTTAGAACTCTGAGGTCCTGGGGGTGCGGGGTGGGGGCAGCTCCTAACTGCTGTGCTAAGTGACCCATGCCAACACGATACTCACCCTTCCTGATCGCAGGAGATCATTGAAGCGCTTACGGCGCTGCACCCATGTGTGCCTCACCACATCCTGGGAGCTGACCCAGGATGCCACCTCCTCCCAGGCAATTTTAGTGAGGTTGGGGGTGGGGTGTGTGTGTGTGTGTGTGTGTGTGTGTGTGGGGGAGCTCCCCCTCCCGTCCCTGGGGACAAGGATCTCTGTTCGTTCTGGCACCTCCTCCAGGAGGGCAGCGAGACGCTCATCATAAAAAAAACACAGGGCCAACTGCCCTGCTGACCTGCCCTCCCTCCTGCCCTGTTCACCAGTAATGAGTTCCATGATGATGTGCGTCGGCTTCACTGGTAACGTTCGAGTGGCTGCCACGGCCGCTTCTGAATCGGCCGCCGGGTCGGCATTGGACCTGGTGGACATTGAGCTCCCGCTCCCACTGCTCCTTCTCCCTGTGGTCGCTGTCAAGTTTTACATTGGGTGGGCCTTAATTGGCCAGCCGGCGTAAAATAGCGGTGCAGGGCAGATCACGGGCGGTGGTCGGCTTCCTGACCACCGCCACCCATTCCCGCCAAGACCGCACACTGACCATAAAATTCTGGCCATAGAAACAGCGGCATTAAAAATTTGGAAGATGAAGATTTTAGATGTGAATAAATAGAGTGAAATAATATATGCAAAAAGCCATCATAGAGTTTGTTTTTAAATTTGTTAATCCTGTTTGAAATGTTAAGGCCTATACTGTAACCTGTCACCAAGACTGAAAAGAACAGGGGGCATTACAGTTGAAGCCAACAAGTGGGGTAGGATAACCAGCTTGAGTTTCAGCAGGCTGTAGGAGGATGGGAAGGCTTAAATATACAGTGTTCCACAGTTTTGAGGCCTCAGGAAGAATGACTTAGAGAAGGAGACAGTAGAATGACTCTTGATTTGTGGGAGCTGGCAGAACATAAAAGACGGCTTCCATGGAACTTGGAGAAACAAGAGAGAGGGTAATCCAGACCAGAATTTTTTTTATTATGTATTCATTGGATGAGAGCTTCCCTAACAAGGCCAGCATTTGTTGTTAAAAGCAAAATACTGCGGATGCTGGAAATCTGAGACAAAAACAGAAAATGCTGGAAAAACTCAGCAGGTCTAACAGCACCTTGGAGAGAAAGACAGAGTTAACGTTTCGAGTCCGTATGACTCTTCTTCAGAGCTGAGTTTTTCCAGCATTTTCTGGGTTTTTTTCAGCATTTGTTGTTGTCTATCCATAATCGCCCTTGAGAAGATGGTGTAAAGCTGCTTTCTTGTACTGTTGAAGTCAAGTGGTGTAGGGTGCTGTTAGGAAGGGAGTTCCAGGTTTTTGATTCAGTGGCAGTGAAGAAACAGCGATATAGTTCCAAGTGAGGTTGTTATGTGAAGTGGATAGGAAATTGCAGCTGCTGGTATTCCCATGCCCCTGCTGTCCTTGTTTTTCTAGGTGATAGAGATCGAGGGTTTGGATGGGGCTGTCAAAGGAGGTTTGGTGAGTTTGTGCAGTGCATCTTTTAGACGATACACACTGCTGCTACAGCACACTCGTGGTAGAGGGAGCGAAAGTTTAAGCTAGTGAATGGAGTGTTGATCAAGCGGATTGCCTTGTTCTGGCTGTTGTCAAGCTTCTTGAGTGTTGTTGGAGCTGCACTCTTCAGGCAAATTATAAAGAAGAGAGGACCACATATAAAGGGCAGCATGAAGGGTGGAAGTAAAGAAGAGTCGCTTTTCAGATTTTTATGGGGAGAATTTTCCCCTCGTTGGGCCCTGACTGCGATTTCACACTGGCTGGCCAATTAATGGTGTGAATCGCACACTGAAACGCTCAGCGCTGCCTGGGTGAGGTGGGGAGGAGGAGGACGAGCATGGAATTCAGTTCATGCGTGCAAGTGCACTCAGTGAAAGCTCACTGAAGGCGCAGAGCTGCCTCAGGGAGCTGAAGATTTCTAACATTAAAAATAAAGATTTTAACATTAAGGTAAACATGTCACATGAGCAGGGACATGTTAAAAGTCAAATATAAAATTTTTAAATTTATTTTTAATTAATATCGGAAACCTCATCCCACCTGTGGATGAGATTTCCTCAAAAATCCAAAGGCCACTTGGCCCATTCGTCCATCCGACAACCGTAAGGTTGGATGGGCAAGGAAAAATTCACTTTAATTCATTTATTAATGGGCTTAAAATTCCTCTTAATTGTCGGCAGGAATGCTGCCGACTCCCCTGTGCACTCGCCAACAAAAAATATCACGCAAATGCGCGATGACATCGGGACGCTTGCCCAACGCCATCACATGCTATTTCACATTGGTGCATGTCGGTCCTGCGCCCGCACACCAAGCTGAAAATCCAGCCCCACATCTAAAATGGTTGAGAATTTGAGCACAGTTCCTCAAAGGGTTAACCTATTGCACAAACTGTCTCCACAGGCAGCTACTTGCTATGGTTGTCCCAGTGGATATTGCCGATTCCACCCGATAATCAACACACTGACAGAGTTATTCACTTGACCAGCTGTTTGCCTTCTTGCTTTAATAGGCTGATTGGTGCTTAACATGCAGAGTGTATTATTTGACAACAAAAATACTTTGTGTTGACTGACGAATGAACTGGTATGTGACAGATTGGAGTATAAACATAACATACGGTGTTAGTCTAAAAGCGGTGCGACTGAAATAGCAAAACTAGAAGTTGAAAGGATTGTATTTACACTCAAAAAAAGATTGGAAATGTGATAAAATACCTAAATGAAGATAAAACATTCATCAGCACATATTGAAAATGTCCAATCAATCTCTTGGAGCAGTAATAGACTGATAAGAACAGCTCACAACAATGAAGCAATTCGTTTGCATTTTGTAGTATTTTGCAGGGAGAATAGTGATTTACAAAGTCAAAGGAGTTTTGAATACATGAATCCCCGAATACAGTACGTAATATTGCAAACTGAGAAGACTGACCATCAGAATGATTCTGAATAAGGAGTGCTTCCAGATGACATTTTCAATCCGGTTCAATTCAATTTCACTTTATTGTCCATACAAAAATTCATTTCAGGTACATTGCTCGTTCATTCAAAAATTAAATATAAGTGAATAATAACAATAAAAAGAAAAACAAAGTAAATAGATCTATAGTTTGGCCTGATGAAACACTATCAATCTGCTCAATTTGGCAGTCAGTTTTGTATTAAACAACCGATGAAGATAAGCAAGCTTGGAAGAACAAATGGAAGACGCCAACAGGAATCAATTGGTGATGCCATGGTACTTCACTTATACTGGTGTATTTAACAGCAGCCTCCCTCTCTAATAGAGTGAGAGTTACAAAAGTACATGGGGTTCAGTGACTCACAGTACATCATAATCATGTTCGTGTTTTTAAGGCAGTGGTAGATAGATTCTTGACCAACAAGGGATTAAAGGTTATCGGGGGTAGGTGTGAATTTGGAGTTGAGGCCACAATCAGATTAGCCATGATCTTAGTGAATGGCAGAGCAGGCTCGAGGGGCTGAATGGCCAACTCCTGCTCCTAATTCATATATTCATATCATTTCCAATTTTAAATTAAAAGTAACCATATAAATTTTACTGATATTAAGATAAAAGTGAAAAAATTCAACTTAGTCAAATCTGTATACTTTAATTAGCTGTAAAGGCCATTGATCATTAACCTGAACCCTGCTGACACAACAAATCAGTCCTAGTTTTATAACAATTGAGAATTGGTAATAGAATGCTTATTTGACATGAATTTTGGTCCTTAATTTTAATTTTATTGATATAACAATGACATTTTTGGAAATGTTGTTGAGTTATGAGGGAAAGCCTTTTTTATATGAATCATATTTTATATGAATTTGGATCACATAGCTGAATTAATAAGAATATAACATTCATGAGTTATGCTAAACAGCTGTCCCTTTCAAGTCTGTATGTGTAACATGTATCCCTCTAGAGCACTTAATGTGATTATGAAAGGCCAATAACTTGAATGTGCCATCTTTCACCGCTCTCATATGTTGCCATGTAACACATGCAAAGGGAAAATAAATGAAAGGAAGGAAACATTGGGAAACTTGAAGTTGAGTGGGAAACACTGTCACTACTCAGTTTGTAATATTATACACCGTGTTCAGGGATTCAGCGCATGGAGTGCATTGAGTTTGCAAGAGGGAAAAGGTGCTGAGGCCTGACTAGTGAGATCAAGCTGAGCTCCTCTTTAAATTTAGAAAACGCGGCTCTCTACCCTTGCATTTGCTCTGTAAAGGGAGATCAGTTATTGCCTGAGGGAATTGCTATCTAACTAAAACAAATTTCTACTGGTGCAGGTTCTGTCAGCACTGGAGAAGGATTAAAGAAGCTACAATCAATCTGATCATGTGATTGTCGTAAATATTTTAACGTTTATTGAACAAGACATTATCAGTCAAATTCTTTATCTATTGACCTGTGGCTTTGGATGTGTGTCTTTACTGGTTCTGCTTTATAATATATTTCTAATGTAGCTGTAAAGTAAAGCCATCCACACAAGTCTCCTTACAGCAGGGATCACACAGTAATCAATAATGGAAGGCTGGCTGAGATTCTCTGCCTCCCTAGGACAGGGATCTTGCTATTGCCCCATCTAACTAAGAAAAGGTTATGTTGTACAGGTTGAATCTAGAAGCTTCCTGGTCTGTACCCAGGCAATATTAAACTTCACCATCTGGGTGGCTTCCTAGGCTGTCCCCTGATTTGGCCGCTGACCGAAATAGCAGACCAGGTTTCAAATACATCATCAGAATTCAATTTGCACATTTAAACTAAACCCCACAAGCTTGGGTATTCCTAACTGCTTGCTCAAAAGACTAGGTGAAGGCACAATAGTCAGGCAATGGGATCAGAGGGATAAGCTGCCCTCACTTTAAGTGTGCCCCCACATGGCTTCCGCCAGGTGGAGAGAGGTAAAATCAGGGCCTATACCTTGAGTGCCCTACCATCCATTCTTAATTAGCACATTCCTTTAGATAATATCACCAACTTCAACACCTATGTTTTCTGTTGTCTGTGACATCTTTTGACGATCTGCTTCTATCACTGCTTGCTTGTCCCTACAACCACACCACCCCCCTCCACTTCTCTCCCCCCACCCACCACCACCCGCAACACCCCCCCCACCCCCCCACACACACACACACACACAGACACACACCTTAAACCAGCTTATATTTCACCCCTTCCTTGGATTCACCCAGTTCTGTTGAAGGGTCATGAGGACTCGAAACGTCAACTCTTTTCTTCTCCGCCGATGCTGCCAGACCTGCTGAGTTTTTCCAGGTAATTCTGTTTTTGTTTTGGATTTCCAGCATCTGCAGTTTTTTTGTTTTTAAAATTAGGGCCTTGCTGTTTAGTTTCAGACCTTAGAATGCCCACGAGACCATACACTTATAAACACCTTCAGGACAGGTGAACAGAAAAAGGGAAAGGATTGGGGTGGTAGGGGTGATGGAATCCAATAGATGATTAGTGATATATAAACTAACTGGTTCAATTTTATTTGAAACGTTACATTTGATTATTGCTATTTGCATGCAATATTTTGTGAAGCCATTAGTGACATTCACTCCCTCCACCACCGATGAACAGTGGCAGCAGTGTGTACCATCTACAAGATGCACTGCAGAAACTCACCAAGGCTCCTTAGGCAGCACCTCCCAAACCCACGACCACAACCATCTAGAAGGACAAGGGCAGCAGGTACATGGGAACACCATTACCTGAAAGTTCCCCTCCAAGGTACTCACCATTCTGACTTGGAAATAAATCACTGTTTCTTCACTGTTGCTGGGTCAAAATCCTGGAACACCCTTCCTAAAGCACTGTGGGTGCACTTGCACCACATGGACTGCAGCAGCTCAAGAAGGCAGCTCACCACCACCTTCTCAAGGATAATTAGTGATGGACAATAAATGCTGGCCTAGCCAGCGATGCCCACATCCCATAAATGAATGAAAAATTTCTGAAGCAATCGAAACGAAGGGGAAAATAAACCTTACACTATCCTACAGGATTCTAATACAATAACCAATATTTGGAAGCGATGTCTGCTTTTGAAATATGCTCTACCGATGACAATTCATTTTAAAGCCAGAACTTGTCTTGAGTGAAATCCACAAACATTAATGTGTCCTGATTCTATGTACACAGGGTAATTAATGTGTTTGAAATGGATCATTGTATAAGCACGAGTTAGTGTTTGATTGTGAACTTCAGCAATTGAAGCTCCTTGCATCAATCTAACATTCAGGCTAAAGGTTACAATGCAAACTGCAGAGTAAGATCTGATGTTATTTGCTGTATTATAATTGGATCTTCTTAAAGTCCTACATTTCAAACAAATCTACTAATGCAATTAACCTTCCATGGACTTAAACTGACCTTTATGTGCTTTATATCAGCATATAATTTTCGCTGATAGGCACCTTGGGGATTATACATAGGTTTATAGTGGAGCTCAAAGGGTAAATAATCAGCAAAGTGTTTCCATGTTTATGAGAATACCACAGCTTTTAGGACTACATGTTCATGATAAAAGATTACATTGAAGGTTCACTTTTTAGAAAACAAATCTGTATTTCTGACTGCATTTAAAGCACAAGTTTAACATTTTCACATCAAAGGTAATGTTGTGTACTGTAAATCTGGTTTTAAGGTCCAAAATATTAACTGTGGCTCAGTGGGTAGCACACTCAGCTTTGTGTCATGGAAGTTGTAGGTTTAAGTACCACCCCAGAGATTTCGACACAAAATCTAGCCTGACTTCAGTGCAGTACTGAGGAAGTGTACTATAGGAAGTGCCATTTTCACAAGATGGGAAACCATGACCCTGTCTGCCCTTGCAGGTGGATGTTAAAGAGCCCACGGTACTCTTCAAAAAAAGGTTCTCCCAGTGTCCTGACCAACATTTATCACTCAACAATAGATGATCCAGTCATCTATTATATTGCTCTTTGTGGGAGTTTCTTTGCACAGTTTGGCTGCCATTTTTCCACTTCAGAACAGCAATCACACTTCAAAGGAACTTATGGAATTCTGAGAGGTCATTAACTGGAACATGGGATGGGATTTCCAAAGAGCCACTGAGTCAGTGTCTAGCTGGACGAGCTTTGAAAACTGCAGTGCTGGAGGCTGGGTTAGCACCCTGACGCCTCTGGAAGAGTTCTGAATTTTTCAATGGGCTTGTGGTGGGAAGGGAGCAGGGAAGGCGCTCGCTTCCAATTACAAGCCTTTAAGCTCCTTAAGGAGCTTGTCCAGAGGCCTGTTCAGAAGGGAATAAAATTTTCACAATATTTCCTGGCAAACCTGGACAGTCTTGTGCATGTCAGTGCACAGATTAGCCCTGAAGACCAAATAAATTTCTTCGGACAAGATTTTGAGAGGAATCTGTGGCAGCATGAGTGCTGGCTGTGCAAGAGCACTGCCCACCTCATTCAACCTCCTAGCCTTCTGAGGAGCTGCCTGCCCAATTTGGCCAGGCCTTGGCAGCCTCCAACATGGCCGCCACTGGCACCAGACAGGCAGCTCCCACCTCCTGGAGATGCTTGGCGCCTCTAATTAAGTTTCCTGGCCAATTAGGCCATTTGAATTTGGAGATCGCATCATGGTTGTGACGCAGCTTGCATGTCAGGTCAGGCCTTAGGATTCATCTGGATGTCAGGTTCCCGATCCCACATTGAAAACCTGGTCCATGAACTCTGAATTTTTTTTCCACAGCTGCTGTCTGATCTGCTGAGCGTTTTCTGTTGTTATTTCAGTTTTTCATCATCCGCAGTATTTTGCTTTTGTCTCAAAGATACTTCCTGGGTTGTAAAGAACTTTGGGATATCCTGAGGTTGTGAAAAGATGTATAACTGAGGTTGTGAAAGGCACTGTATAAATGCAAATACTTTTTTTCTTCCAAACAGAGTACAAGGCAGAGGAGAGTGAAAATCTCTCTCTCTCAGGCAATCTCATGTTGCTTCACTCTACTGTCACTTCAGACCTTGACTCCAGCATAACAACACATTTGCTGTAATTGCAGCTTCACTGAAAAATCAAACTGCTACAGGCATTGTGGTATAATGTTTATTGTTTGATAGCAATTTGGAAAATATGGGGTTTGTGCATGTGGAAATATTTTTGAGTAAATGCCTTACAATATTATCTAATTGTTCAGAACTAAAGATTCCCATATCACAGGCACTGATTTAATATTCTATTCTGTGTTTAGAAAAATGTTTGCATATTTCCAGAATTTTTAAGATGGAATTTGGAGGGCTCACTTTACAGAACGATGGAATATTCCTTTGTCATCTTGTGAGGTCAGGTTTCAGGCTGGTAGCTATTCAATATGGTGCTGGAGCCCATAAAGTCTGCCTCAAGTAAGGATGTTTTTTTTGTGCAGTGGAATTTTGTTTTTACAGGATATTTGACTGTGTGTGGAGGCCTTGCTGTCAGTCTTGATCAAGGTCAAGTGCACTTTTTTTTAATAAGTATTTAGATGTTATCTCAGGGCATCTCAAAGTTGACAGCAGTCAGAAGTTTCATTCACTTGCATCAGACCAGGCTCTGCATCAAATTTGCATTAATGGGTTAGACTTTGTTGTTAGTAATAGCTGGTTTGAAATAGTTCCAGCACTTGATATGAATTTATCCAATTCCAATTCAACTCTGCCTACAACCTAGACATAGCATAAAACCCAGTATTTTTAAGTTTTCTGTGAAGGTGCTTTTCAGTATTTATGGTTACTAAAAAGAATAATGGAAAAATGTACACAACATAATTAAATGTGCAATATAATCAAACCAGCTGTTTACTGCATATTTTTGTTGTTTGTCTCCTAACCTCTTATTTACTGCATAGTTTTGTCCTATGGATGATAATTTGTATATTTTTTTAATTTAGTACCAAAACAATGTCTTTTGGACAATACTTGTGTCTTGTCTTGTGCCAGTATGAGCCTCTGTAGACAATATATGTTCGTTTGTAAAGAAGTCTGGGCACCCTAGACAAGCATGATAGGTACATATTATTTGGATCTTTTTGGCTGTGTTTATACCATTGGAACTGATTTGATCTATTTGTACATCCCTGATTTTCATCATTTTACCAATGACAACCATGCCTTCATCTAGCTAGATCCTAAGCTCTGGAATTCCCTCACCACTCCTTTCTACCTCTCTGTTTCTCTCTCGTGCTTTAAGGCACTCCTTAAAAACTACTTCTTTGACCAAGTTTTTGGTCAACTGTCCTAAAATCTCTTTACATGGCTCAATGTCAGATTTAGTTTATTACATTTCTTAAAACTACTTGGGACATTATACTACCTTAAAGATGCTTGTTGTTGTTTAGAGCCAAGTAGAGTTGACAGACCAGAGTTGTACATTCCCTGGTTGGAGACACCAGAGCAGTGGACATGTGTGCAAGCATTTTACTAATATTAAAAGGCTACAAAACTTTGTTTATTAGCTTGCTTTCAACCACTGTATTATTACTATTATCAGGATGAGGTCAAACTGGTTCTGGGTGACCTATTTTAGGTTGAATCGTTGCACTTGCCTCAGTTTGATTAAGGTAAGTTCACACTCAAGTCACAATATGCAAAGCTGAAAACACTTTGCTTTGTTAGAGAGAAAGAGTTACTTGCATTTATATCGCACCTTTCCTAACTTGAGTACATCTCAAATCACTTTACAGCCAATGAAGGAGATTTGAAGTGTTGTAATGTCAATGTTGTAATATAGGAAACATGGTAGCCAATTTTTGGGAAGTAAGCTCCCATAAACAGCTGTAAAATAAATGGCCAGATCATGTGTTTTAAGTGCTGTTTAAGGGATAATAATTGGCAAAAACATGAGCAGTACTATGTTGCTCTTCTGATTCAAAGTCATGCCGTGGGATGCTATACATTTAGTTGAGAGATAGCACCTCCAATGGTATAGCGCTCCCTCAGAACTGTACAAAAGTCAATCTAATTCATAGGCTTCTGTTTCTCAATGGGTTTCAAATCCATAACCATCTGCTTTGGAAGCAAGCATGCTACCACTGAGTCAAGGCTGACACAAAGTGATATAAAGACAGGACACTTTATGTTTTATGCTGAATTAGAATTCATTAAACTAAGCAAAGGGTGAAAAAATAGGTGACATTATGACTTCTGTTTTCCTACTAAAACCAGTTTTAAGGAAATGGAATATTATATTGTGCCATCATTATTGGATTAAAGTTGAATTTATATTGTTTATGCATGTATTTCTCTTGAATTTAGAAAAATTTAAAAATGAAAATGGATTGCTATGCAGTCTCATCCAAGTGTACAATAACTCAGTGTACACTTGAGATTGTGTATAAAATAATAACCATTGACAAATTTCTAAATAATGTTGGTAGATTAATTGGGCACTTTTTTATATCTTGCTTTAAAAGGAATTATGTGTGACTATTTTTCTTTCAGACAGCATTCTTCTTTGCCCTCAGTGTCTATTTTGCCATGTAAAAATTGGGTGATTTAATTCATCTATTGCACTTTCCTTAGTAATAGCACATGCGCTGCATTGATGGGAATGGACTATAATAAGATATGACACAAACTACTAAGTAAAATAATCTGTTTTATATAGGTGGAAAAAAATCAGTGTACTTTGGCACAGTAGCGCAGCTTGTAGATTTATGAAAATACTGTGGCACACTGATAGAAACGAGATATAAGTCCTACATGACATGCTCTCAATTAACAATTCAGCACGTTAGATCCATTGCGAAAATGAGAATAGCTCAAAGACACTAGGCTCCCTCAGACAGAGAAGATAGAATGGAGCAGAGTTATCTCATGCTGTTACAGAACATCATTGACAAGGCCATGTGAGAGATTACCTCTCCCTTAAAAGCTGGAGAAATACAAGAGAATAGAAACATGTAGCACATCATATGGCTGATTTTTCTTGGAAGGTGCTATCTGGGGTTGCTGGGGTTGATTTTGGCTTTTGAGAGTCTGAGCATTGGGGGAACTGTGCGCCTCAGTATATTCTGTCCCTTCTTTGGCATATGTTCTAAAAGTCCACTAAGATTTGGGTTTGAGGAGATTGAAGGACATCTTATTCCCAGCACCATATTCCCAAGACTCTTTGGATCCACCTCAGTCTTATGCCAGTGGAAGTTCACATAGGAATACTAGGATAGGTAAGCACACACCCATGGAAAAGTAGGGAATAGGGAAGCATCATGGTCATAAAGAGCAGACAGATGTACCTGCCAATTGTTAATGAATGACTGCTAGAACTCAATCACTGCTTTATCTGTAACATTTTAACTGTAGCTGAACAGGGTACACTGAATATTTGGGAAAAGGAGGAGTGCACAGATTTGACTGGGAGGATTTGCATTGATTATGGTATAGAACTATTGCATAGGAAGATAGAGGGTGGATTCCTGTTGTATGATAGTGGTTATCTGGAGACAACCAGACAAATATATTCAGCGATTTCTGGGGGCATATAGTTATTTCTTTTCATCTACATCCTAGTAAAACCATCTCACAAAAGATTGGAGATGAGGCCCTCTGCCAAACAGTGAGTGAAAAAGAGTTATAGCATTCTGCAATAATTTCTGAAACTATGAATTAAAACTAAAAGGCCAAAAATAAAAAGCCTTTCATGACAGGAAAATCCTGTCCATTTAAGCCAGATTGCGAATCACTTCTAACACTGGTCTGAGCTGCAATGTGACTGTGGTACACACCCAAAACCACCTTTCAGAGGCCTGAATTATTTAGAAGTTTGAGTCTCATTTTGCTTTAACTGACAAGTTGCAGGGGCCAAACAGGTGCTTGCTGTTGCAGCTCACCACTTTTGGCTTCTGTGTGAAGCCTATTGGCAGGTTGGGCCTGTTGGGAGGAGGAAATCCTTGAAAAGGGTGGATTTGGGGGTGGGGGTGCACAGAATAGCCTAGAGGTTGTTTAGTACCTGCATTTGGTGACAACAGCAGCAACAATGACCAGATCTGAAACTAATGATTCATCAGGACTTGACCATTGGGGGCTGGAGTGGCCAGTCCCCAAGAGGCAGTGCACCGATCCTGGAGAGGATAAAAAATGGCCCGGCAGGAACTCCAGCACAGGCCCTTCAGCATGCCTGGGAAGTGGGAGGTCATTTTGGGAGGTAAAGAAGAGGATTGGACAGGGCCGGAGGGGTAAGGGCTTCAGGATGGAGATAGGTCAAGAAGATAGGGGCAGGTGTGGGGCCAGTGAGAAGAACAAGAGAACAGAAGGTTGGGGGAAGTGAGGAAACAGAAAGAGATGATAGATTGGGATGATGGCGATGAGGAGTTTGGGATGATTGGGGTGTGGAGAAATTAGGATGGAGGGGAAGGGATATTGTTATGGAGAGTTGGGGAAATATGGGTAGGGAGGATAGTGAGATGAGCTTGGGGGTTGAGGAGATCTTGCAAAGTGGAGAGGTTGAGGAGAACAGGATGAAGTGAGGAGATCAAGATGGGTGGGGGTGGAGTTTGAAATAGGGGAGCTGGGGAGATTGATATGGGTGGGGAGGGTATGGTGATCCATCAGGATGGTGGCTGGAGAGGGCAAAGTGATTGGAACGGTGTGGAAAGGTAAGGCAGTTGGACAGAATGATGGGGTTAAGGAGATTGTGACAGATGGAGATTGAGATGGTGGGTAAGTAGATCATGATGAGAGAATGAGGAGATCAGGATGTGGAGAATAAAGAGATCAGGATGGTAGGTATGAAAAGATTGCGATGGTTGAGGGGTGAGGACAACAAGAGGAAGATGAGGAATCAGGATGAATACAGGGGTGAGGTAATAGGGATGGTAGGTATGAGAAGATTATAATAGTTGAGGGGCGAGGACAGCGGGATGAGAGGTGAGGAGATCAGGTTAAGTGGGGGTGAGGAAATTGGGATGAGGGGTGTGAAGAGATCTGGATGATGGGTGTGAGGAATATGCAATGGCTATGGGGTGGGGAGATTGGGATGGGTTGACATGATGTGAAAAATAGGACAGGGGAAGACGAGGTGATCGGAATGGGAATATGAAGAGGTCAGGATGGATGCGTGAAGAGATCAGGATGGTGGGGATGAGGAGATGGTGATGGGAAGGGGCATGAGAAGATCAGGATGGTGAAGGTGGGCAAGATTGGGTTGCAGGGCGGCTGTGAGTGGTGACCAGCAGTCAGTATGTGAAGTCAGGCCAATACGTACCATGATTTTATACCAGCAATTTTTTTCAAAATTGGAAGACTTTTTAGGTGACTGAATTTCCAAGCTACTGAGAGTTCGACATCATTAAATAATAAATAATTCAGTTCTCAAATTAGCTGTCGATGACAATCCCAGTCACAAAATGTGCAGTCTCTGACTTATTTTCCCCTTTCCTGTCATGAAACAAAAGCATGATGACACCGGTGGTTATGAAGAAGTCTCCCATTGACTTAACATCTCTATAAAGGCAGCTGGAGTAGAAAGAGGAGACTTTGGAAAAAAAGTTTAAATGTAAACTTTTTGTGATCATCATGGAGATTCTGTTTGCTACTTCCAACCCTGTTTCATATCAGTCATTAAATATCTTTAAACGTCAAGTTGCTTTTCTGGCTTGGCAGTATATTTTTATGGCAAAATAGCTGAAAGGCACTATTTTAAATGTCTTGTAAGGAGAAGAAGCGATAGGATATTTACTTAAGACAAAGCTCTTAGTTCACTAATAAGGTTAACATTGTCATAATTGATGAATGGGAGCAAAAATGTTACAGTAACTTCAAAGTTCAGAGGATTAGGTTACTTTGCAAGCAAGGTGGTACTCTCTATAGCTCCCAACTCCCTTTTTATAATCTTCCACTCTTGTTCAGTAAAAAAAAAAGTGCTTTGGATGGTAGCCAAAACAGTACTTTTTCTTGGGCATCATATCCAATTTATATGTTTACCAAGGAGACTGGAATCCCTTTCCCAAGAGGAGGTGGTGCTTTCATGTGGAAAGTCTGGTCCTGGCAAACAAGGTCCGGTTCCCTCCTCCTCTTATCTAAAAGTGCTGAGTTGCGTGCAAGCTTTGTACTCCTGCATTGATCTGAGCTGATCAAACTGCGTTCCAGTACTCCAAGGTAAAGCCCAAAAGTCTATTAAAAAGGCCACAAAACTCTTACTCATTAGACTATTGTTTTTGCAATTTTCAAAGCTGAGCCACAATGGGAAATCTTCAAAGCATTGCTTTGATGTTGGCATTAGTTTTTATCTAAGGAACTGGCTCCAAAAAGAAGGGGATAAAAAAAGTTTTTATCTGTGAACTTAATTTCACAATTAATGTCCTGGAAGCGAATTACTTTAGATGAGATTTTGTTTCTAATACACTAATTAAATATGATTAAGGGCATTTACCCTCCACAGTGCTGAGATCGGAAAAGTTTGTGGAGTATTTCAGAAATTGTGCATCCTTACACATCTTCAGTGCATAAAAGTCAAACAGTGATTTGAAAACTACAGTTAGAGTTGGAGTGCCCAAATGGTTCTAGGTTCAATTCTTGGACCGGACTGAATTGATTTTAGCTAGGACTGTGATCAGACACTAAAAATGCTTTCACCCCTGAGTTCAGTGAAAAGGATAACTGGCAGGCTGTACAGCGGGCAGCCAACCCACTACTGCCCGATTTATATCTCCTGAACTGAATTTACCCTGCCTTTGTGTTTCTAAAAAGCATCCAAGTGTTCAAAATAGGAAATCTTAATCCAAAGTAGGAAAGTAAAAAATGAGAAACATTAAGAATATTAGAACATTGACTCTTAAAGTTGGTACAATTCGTTTTGTATCTGCATGACAAGATTGGACTTAAAACAAACTTTTGTCATAAAAGTTTGACAATATTCAAGACTTTTCAGTATAGCTCTGGTTCAGGAACATACACCGATTGTGTTAATGAATGCCTTCTACCTTTAGTTCCTGTCAATCGCAGAGCCTAACCACAAAGCTGTAGAAGTGATTAGCAATGTTGCCTTTATAAATCACACATGCTTATCACCTGGCCATGACAATTTACATATCTCCACAATGGAAGATTTTGTTACAGTTGTTGAAATGCTTTGTATATTAATTGGTTGCACTGGGCATGTTGAAAGAAAAATACCTTGAAATAACTGCAGGACTTTGCAGGTTTCACTGAGTAGCAGATCATCCTTTTGCTGCTTTCTTTCAGTGTCTGCTGTTTAACACCCTTGAGAATTACAACTTGTAAACAATTTTCTTATCAAGAAACTTTTTTGCAAATTGTGTTTTTCTTATGTGCATCCTTTAAATTGTTGATTTGAGTGAGACTGTAATTCAAGTCCAACCAAATTGTTATTTGCAACAAAAAAAATTACTAGGTTACACTTTGCAACAGATCAAACATTTAAGTCATGCATTTGGCAAACCACAAATGCTATAAAAGCTTCTATTTTGTAAAATGCAAAAAAAAAATGAGATTCCTGTGGAAGTCATGCAGTGATGTGGTTTTATTTATTACAGTCATGAAGATCTGTCCACTATGCATACTGATTTAAATAGAATAGCCTGACATAACTTTGTTATATTTAGTAACTAACAAAGATCACTTTTATAAGAGTAAATGTTCATTTTTAAAACTCTGCTTGGTCCCGACTTGTCATAAAATTTCCTATTGTAGCTTCTTGCCCTTTTATGACCCCATCTTACACTGTTCACTTTCTTTGTTACGTGCCCAAATCAAAGTACAGCAATAGGCTTGCCGCCAATTTCATTTGCTGACTCATAAGTTAGCCAGCAATGTTAAAGCTAGATGGCGATGCCAGGCGTGGTATCTTCAGTTCATGGAGAAAACTAAGAATTGAAAGGTCTTTGTCTAATTCATTCCAATTTTTCATTAGCCTAGAAAACTATTCCAGTTCCTTCCAAATAGCATCTTGCCTTGTTCTATATGCAAACAGACTGCAAATCCTGACTCTACCCGAACTGTGAAGGTTCAATTAGTTGCCTGCAGATGGCATTGCATTTACTTGGGAAAAAAATAAGTCTGGTGACAATGTGACTCATCCCCAACAATCTTAAGAGTCTATTCACATCTCGTGACGGTATTGACTCAGTGATGGCACTCTCACTCCTGTCGGTGGTTGATGGGTTCAAGCTACAGTCCAAAGAGTAGATAACACAACTGAGGCTGACATTTTCAGTGCGGTACTGAAGAAATGCTACATTGTCAGAGGTCCTTACTTGCAAGTTCCATTCACAATTTTAATTCACAAATCATTAAAAGCAGATATAAAAAGCAACAAAAAGCTAATGGAATAGGCCTTTACCTCCAGGAGGCTGGAATACAATAGGGAGGAAGTTATGCTTCAGTTTCACAGGGCCTTGGTCAGACACCATTTGGACCATTGCAATCAGTTCTGGGCATTGTACCTCAGGCAAGTGTTATGAAGCTATGCTGTAGAAAAAAAATGACTTTATTAATTTACTAGCTGGAAACCACACAAATTTTAAGTCGACGAAAGCCACATTCCAATGACTTGAAATCACAGCCAAAGATGGCTGCATATTTGCATCACATTACCTTCTACATTCCAAAGCCATTGAAATGGAGATGGTCTGAAATAGCCCATTAAAGACAAACACCTTAGGGGACATCTCCTGTCCTTATTCGTAGGACATCCAGACTCAACCTGGTGGGAAACCAACATCAGATGTAATCACTTCAGACAAAGGACTCTGATTGAGAAAGGAATTCCCTGCCATAGTCCAATCAATTTACACCTGGAATCCACTAGCCAAGATCATATTTGGGTCACTGGGCACTTGGAGGGAGGGTCATGTGACAAACCAGTTAATCCTTTGCGTGTTAAAGCACCTGTTTTCTCTGCAGACTAACACAAGCAAATCAGACTCTGAAGAAGCAAGATCATGTGTGGGTCTCTCTTTCTCACCTATTTCCAGAAGTTTGCTGTTAATTTGACTCTTCATGTGCTACAGGTAGCGATTTTAAAAAATAACTCAATCCTGCTGCTGCTAACTTTTGAAGAACAAACAAATGGTCTGTCTATATCTTTCAACCACCTTGACACCAATACAGAAGGACCACTGAGTTCCATTTGAAGCCAGACAAGTCACTAACCTTCAAAAGCCGTATACCCCTTTAACCTCACTGGACTTTAAATTGCTTAATCTGTCCTCCCACTCTAATCTATTTGTGTGTGTGAACTTCACGCGTGTGAACTTCAAGTGTGTGCGTGTGTGTGTATGTGTGTGTAAGAAAGTTGGAGCATTTTTATTGTTTATCTTAGACCCGGTTTAGTACAATAAATAGCACTCTTTATTCTTTTTAAAAACTCAAGGAAACATGCCTGTTTGTGTCCTTTATAGTCATAGCACATAAACAGTTAAATATTCACTGATTTGGCAAGAATACCCCCTTTTTTAAAAAAAAACTATTGTGGTTAAAGTAGGAGTAGGAAAAGAGGGGAGCCATTTGACCCCATTCTCACCTGATCATTACAAAGAGTTATAGTGGCCTCGATGGAGATAAAGCGCAGATTCACCAAAATGATACCGGGGCGGAATTTTATGTCTCCATCGCAGTGGGAGGGTGGGGAGAGGCCATAAAATGTGGCAAGCCATTCTAAAGTCCTTTGACATAAAATTCAACCCCAGGGCTTAAAGTGCTAAATTATGCCCACGGGTTCCATCAACTTGACTTGTATTACCTCGAGTTTTGAAAATTGAATGGTGATCTAAATGAATTTTTTTTTAAATGACAATAAGGATTCAATAAGATACACATAGAAAAAACAGTTTTTTCTGTGGTGGGATTTCCCAGAACAGGAGGACACAATCATGAAACAAGTGTTGGGCATGTGTGCTGCTTTCCTACTTAGAAATCTGTCTAAAACTAGTATTATGGGCCTTGGGCATCTGAGGGGTGATCCTGGTGCTCCTATAATTTTCACCTGGCTGCCTTACATTTTTCAGGCAAGAAATGAGCAGGCAGCAAGTGAAAGTTTTTTGTTAACACTAAACATTTAAAGATTAATTTTAAAGCGCCTCCCCATCATTACAACTTTTTTTTTTTAAAAAGTGTGCTTCTTCACAACAGTTGCAGTTATACTACAACTGGTCTAAGACTAAAATAGTTTGAAAAGACATTTAGAGACACCATCATTTTATGAGCTCTAAGTAAGTTTTATGAAACGGTTACATTATACATGTTCTAGTCTAGTTTGGTCCCGTTCTGTCCTCCATATTACATGCAGGATACAGAAGTAGATGTCCTTCGACGTAGGGAACACTAGGAGCACGTTTGATGGAATCTAAAGTACAACAGGTCCTTCAGGGAAGAAAACAACTCCATTGAAAACAGAAGCAGGAGACGTCATCACTGGATGCAATAAACAGTTGGAGCGATAGGTGGAACACTACCTTCAGTTGAACTCTAGGGAGAACAAGGTCACCGAGGAAGCTCTAGACACCAAAAACAGCCTGCCTATTAAGAAAGAGCTGGATATTGAACTTACAGTGGAGGATCTTAGCAAAGCTATGACTTGCTTGCCATTGGCAAAGCTCCAGGTGATGGCGCTATACTGTCTGAAATCATCAAGCACAGGAAACCAGCAATCCTGCAGAATCTGCACAAACTTCTCTGTCTCTGCTGGAGGAAAGGGGCAGTGCCTCAGGATATGCATGACGCAAAGATTGTGCTTCTGTACAAGAACAAAGGCAACCACAGCATTTACAACAATTGAGCCATCTCCTTGCTGAGCATTGTGCAAAAGTATTTGCCAATATTGCCATTGCCAGACTGCAGATCTTGGCTGAAAGCACCTATCCCGAACCCCAGTGTGGTATCAGGACACTGATCTTCTCAGTCTGGCAGCTGCAAGAGAAATACTGTGAACAAAGGACTCCAATATTGCCGTCATTAATCTCACCAAGGTATGCAAGCAGAGGTAACCTGTTTAAGCTGCTGGAGAAAATTGGCTGCCTGCCAACGCTGCTCAGTGTGATCTCCTCTTTCCATGACAACATGATGAGTAAGGCCAGATTGGATAGGGCAAAATCAGAACTCTGAGATTTGCAGTGGGGTCAAAAATGCCTTCTGGCACTAACACTGTTCTTCTCTCTGCTGCTGTCACATGCCTTCAGTTCATCTAGTGACAATGTCTACTCATGGACTAGAATTGACGGAAAGTTATTCAATCTTGCCCACCTGAGATCCAAGACAAAAGTGTGCCAAGACCTCAGAAAGTTTCTCTGTGCTAATGATGCTGCATTAGCATTCTATACCGAGAAGCACCTTCAGTGACAAATGGACAGACTCACACACACCTACAGAGTTTGGTTTGACCATCAGCATCAGGAAGACAAATGCGATGGTCGAAATCAACATGTGCATTGCAAAAGCTGCAGCTGTTATGTCCAAGTCAAGAGTGTGTGGAACAAGAACAAAGTGACCACGAATACCAAACTGTGAGTCTACCAAGCCAGCATCCTCAGCGAACTCCTCTACAGCGGTGAGACCTGGTCAACATTTGCTAGACAAGAGAAAAGTCTGAAGAGTTTCCATCTGCACTGTCTCAGATGTACCCTCAGCATCTCTTGGCAGGATAAGGTCACCAACTCAGAGGTCCTAAGCGTGCTAGTTCCATCAGAATACATTCATTACTGAGTCAACAATATCTGTGTTGCCTCGACTATGTTCATTGGATGGATAACAGCCATATACCCTCAAAGACTGTGAACTGGCCATTGGGTCACCACCTGCTGGATGTCCCTACCTTTGCTACAAGGAAACCTGCAAGATATGAAGACAGTGGACATTGACACAGACAACTGGGAGACAAACACCAACAGCCATGACTTCTAGAGGCTGACTATTTGGAGGGGCATTGGAAAAGACGAGGAGCAATGGAAAGCTCAGCTGGCCGTGAAGACGGCCCAGAGAAAACAGAGGACAGCAAATCCTTCACTTTTTCAGTCTATTACGTTCAACTGCAGGAAATGTGCCATGTGGGAGTAGGACTCCTGAGTCACACCAGGGTGATGTTTGACGCAAGTTGACCATCAAGGTGCAAACCACTGTCTGATGAGACGGAACACTACCAAGGTCACAAAGAGGATACGGGGCATTGCAGGAAATTGCAAAAAAAAGATTTGCAAGGATGACAACAGAACTGAGAGGTCATATGGGAAAAATTGAATAAGCTGGGTCACTTTTCTCCAGAAACAAGAAGGCCGAGAGATGATCTATTACAGTTCTTTAAATTTATGTAGGGGTTCAATAGGGTAGATGTAAAGAAGATATTTTCACTTATATGGAGTTCAAAACTAGGGGCCATAAATATATGATAGTAAATCCAATAAGGGATTCAGGAGTAATGTCTTTCTCCAGAGAGGGGTTAGAATTTCAAAATTGCTACCTCATGGAGTAGTTAAGGTGAATAGCATAATTGCATTTCGGGGGAAATTTGTTAAGCGCATGAGAGAGAAAGCAATGGAAATGTATGTTGATAGAGTGAGATAAAGTAAGGTTGGGGAAGGCATGTATGGGTTGAATGTCCTTTTCCTGTGCCATGAGTTCTATGTAATTCTATGGACAGGATTCTTCGGGTGGTGGGGTTTCTTGACCTGCTACCCTAAGAGTCAGTATGGAATACGTTCCAGCCAATACTGGCTGCCCCACATCCATTTAACATTCCATGAATCTTTAATGGACTGGAGACAGGACTTCCACCCCTCACTCTGTAGGAAGACCCACCTTAGAGGGCTGTGGCCCATCAGATTGGGATGGTGGGCTCTTGACGTGGGTGGTGGACTGATTATTGATGCTTGGTACACTGACTGTAGTGCAGCCATGAGTGATGTGGCATTCTGGATATATTTGTATACATGCACATAACACTATAGTACCTAACTCATTTCAAATAGCTAACAATATGGTATGCATAACGTAATATTGGCTATTTTCTAAATTTCAGATCCAGTGGATATCTCATTCTTAGATACCCTAGTATCTTTCATTTGGCTTGAAACTTTCACCTTATACTATGTATTTGTAAATTACTTAGCTCCATCACCTTCCAGTTTCACATCATCACTCTGATGGATTAAATCTCCAGTAATCTTCGCTGTTCTGTCAGCGTCAATAGGCATTTCCGGCACTGAACTTTGAGCAATTGAAATGGAGCCAAACCTTTCACAGGAGAAACCTGCTTTGGACAAGTGAATTATTTTCTACATAACGCAGAAGCTCAGCCTATGGTTAACTTGGAAAGTCACTGAAAGGTATTTCACAAATAACTTCCCAGTCTCCAAAGAGATAAACTCCCCAAATTCTCTTTCTATTGACACTATTCAAAATGCCCCATGCAAGCAAGCACATAATTTACAAATCTTCAGCAGACTTACCAAAAATGAAGGAAAAACTGATCCTTACACCAACAACCATTTTCTTTATAAACTTTTTAAAAATAATTTTTCTTATTTTTTCATGGGATGTGGGTGTCACTGGCAAGGCCTGCATTTGTCACCCATCCCTAATTGCCCTTGAACTAAGTGGCTTGCTTGCAAGGTTCAGTCAAGAGTCAACCACATTGCTGTGGGTCTAAAGTCACCTGTAAGCAAGTCTAGATAAGAATGGCAGATTTCCTTCCCCAAAGATCATTTGTGAACTCGATTTTTTTTATAACAATTGATTGTAGCTGTCACAGTAACAGTAACCATGTCTCACTAATAGTCTCCATTACTGAGACTAGTGTTATATCCCAAATTTATTAATTGAATTTAAATTCCACCAGCTGCCATGGTGCAAATTGAACTCCTCACCCCAGAGCATCAGCCTGGCCTCCAGATGACAAGCCCAGTGAGATTACCACTACATCACCATCTCCCCACATACTTTGGGAACATTGAAACAGGTGTAGGCCATTCAGCCCCTTCAGCCTCATTATGAATGATCTGTAAACTAACTTCATCCACCTGCCTTGACTACAAATCTCCATTGGCCCTTGGCTAGCAAAAATCTATAGATATCCAGTTTAAAATTACTCATTGATCTGGCACCTAATATTTTTTTGTGGGCGAGAGTTCGACACTCCTACCAAGCTTTACTATCAGACTTTGCAAACAGTAGAAAAAGTTTCTCTCTAAAAGCTACTTCTTTTTAGCTGCCTCAATGCCATACCTGTGAAGGGAGCAGGTGGTCTGTTTCCAGTTTTTGCCTAATGCCATTGTAATGTAAGTGGTGGCAAGCAGCTGTGTTCAAGTTGCCCAATATGGCTACACCTGCAATGTTGCTATTCTGTTGTGGTGCATCTTGCATACCCTCTGCATCTAACTCTAGCCTGCAAGCAGACTTGAAGCAGCAACTCAACAAGTATGAGGCTAAAGCAGGGAGCAAATTGGGAGAGGCAATAATGTAGTAGTGTTGCTGCTGGACTAGTAATCCAGAGACCTAGGGTAATTCTCTGAGGACCTGGGTTCAAATCCTGCCATGGCAAATGATGGAATTTGATTCTAATAGAAATATGGAATTAAAAGTCTCATGAAACCATTGCTAATTGTCATAAAAACCCATCTGGTCCACTAATGCCCTTTAGGGAAGGAAATCTGCTGTCCATCTTACTTGGTCTGGCCTACAAGTTACTCCAGACCCAAAGCAATGTGGTTGACTCTTAAATGCCCTCTGAACAAGGACGATTATGGATGGGCAATAAATGCTGGCCTAGCCAGCAACATCCACATCCTATGAATGAATTAAAAAAATGGACCACCCAGAACATTGCAGGAGATCCAATAGAAATAATTATTTTAATATATAACAGGCAACATGGTTGATATAAGTAATTTGCTATGTGGAGAGTCATAGGATGAATTGTTATCCTCCCAGTCCACAGCACCACAGTTACCACCATGGTACACCTTCAACAACAGTCAGCTTCAACCTGAGGGAGAACCAAACTCTTCAGGATGTAGTACAATTCAAGAAATGTACAGGATAATCATGGATAAATGAAGGCAACTTGGCCCTTTGAAACACATAAGGTAATACATGAGGAATTGCAGTGCGGTAGCACAGTGAAAAAAAAGGCTTCCATTTATATAGCTAGCACCATTCACAGTCCCAGAACATCCTAAATGTTTAAGTCTCTGGACTGGGACTTAAACCTTCAACTTTGTGATGCAAAGATAAGAGTACCACCCACTGAGCGACAACTAACACCCTCGTGCACTGTGCAATGACAAGGCAATATAATGCTGAGGATTGTCAGAACTTTCAAAATATTAAGTGCACGTCTTATCAATGGTTTCATTTCTTAAATTTTGGTACATGTGCATGTGTGCGCCCAGCTTAGGTTCCTTGTGACCCTGCAAGATGTGATGTTACAGGGCCACTTACATTGCACAAATAAATATTCCATAAGCAATCAATCACTTGTGCTTTACAGAAAGCAACACACACATTGAAGGAGACAAGAGTGCATGAGCGTCATTTGGTACTGAAGGTAAAGGTATGTCTCAAGATGATTGATAAAAATTGCATAAATGTAGACATCAAAATTATGCAAATGTTTTAAGGGTGGTCTGGGCTACGCTTAGGAAGTTGAGTAAGTGCACGGTGAGGCTCAAGAGTTACAAATATCCCCAGCAGTAAAATTTACTCAATGCTTGCCATCTACACAGTTTTTGATACACTGTGGAAATGCTTTCAGAGCAGCCTTCTGCCATACATGCCAAGGATTGTATGGTGTTGGGGGTTGGGGGATGGGGGGGTGGGTCTGTGGATGGGGGGAGGTGATGGGAGGCTAGGAAATGGGGAGATGGCACCTTCTTACTGTCAATCAGTATAAATTTATGCCTAGGTCCAAATACTGTTACTGACTGCTCAGTATTCAAGCTGAGTAATCACAGAATGAAAAGAACACTGGTCGTATCCACTGGCAATGAACACTCATTGTTTTTTGAGGTACAAATGAAGCCATAAATCATGTTCAAGGATTCTAGCATAAACACTGTTAATACATTCACCTGGAATTTATCTCTTCACCATGTAACCTGTTTAAAATAAACACCTCTGAAAATAATAGAAAGACTAACTTCAGTTGAGTGCACGAAGCATTGGCATGCCAGTATCTCGTGGACCTTTGGAGCTCTTACCCGACATTTGGAGTCAAAAAGAACAACTGCATACTGAAATTTAAAAAAAACAGAAGCTGTTAGAAATGTACAGTAGATCAGCCAGAGTCTGGAAAAAGGGAAAAAATAACTTATTGCTTTGATTGGAACCCTTCAGCAGAACAGGCACCGTCAGGAAGAGGGTAAAGCCCTTTTATAAGGCTGGCCAAAACAAGGGGGGTGGTGGGGGGGAGGGTTGGTGGGGGTGGTGGTGGGGGGGGGGGGGGGGGGGGGGGGGTAGTGATTAACATGTAAAGGTCAAGAGTTCAAATAGGCAAGCTGTTTTTCACAAAGAGACTGCTCTTTTGCTCAGCCCTGTAAAGGAGATGTTACAGATTGATGATGCCAGATCTGATAAGCGGTCTAAACTGTTGGCTTATCATGATCTTTCAGAGAGTGACTGATCTGTTGAGCCATTGCAACATTTTCTGATGAAATAATAATGAGACTCATCCATATCTCCGCTATTATAAATGCCCCACCTACCTTGCAATTAATTGGTTCAAAAATATGTTCACAATGCAAAGTTGAATTGGGGCATTAGTGAAAGCTGCTTAATCCTGAAGCATTGTTTGAAGTCATTTAAAATGACGTGTATTACTTCAGGTTTAAACAGCCCCCTGCACTAAGCACTTCAAACACCTAATGCTAAACAAGTTTGTTTCTTCCTCTCAGTGCCGATCAATGTGCATGCACATGAACACCAACAGACACTAGAAAGAAACAGTTAATAAAGGCCAATCACTAATGAAAGATGGCTTTGATAGCTGTTTTTTTAAATTACTTTGGGTAAAATCTTCACTGCTGCTAGACAGCTAAGCAACATACTAGTTGCAGCCTGCCAACTTGATAATGCTGCATTTATCCCTAGTCTCTGCTTCCTGACAATTAACCAACCTTTTATCCATGCTGATATATACCCCCAACCCTATGAGCCCTGATTTGATAAGTTCTCCTGTCTCTGCCTCTAAGGGGCCAACATCTACTTTAGCTACCCTCCTCCTTATTTCTACTTTTAAAAAGTCTAACAATTCATTTGCATAATCGTGATTAGTTTGCCCTCAGATTCTACTTTTTCCTTTTTTTAAAATCAACTTCCTGGACATTCTGCTAGTTTCTAAAACTCTCCCAGTCCTCAGGCTTACTACAATTCTTTGCAACATTATAAACCTCTTCTTTTAATCTAATACTACTCTTAACTTGCATAGTAAACCATGGATGAATCCGAAGCATACTTTCATTGAAAATTTTGAATCATTTCTTGAAGTATTTCCTACTGCTTATTTACCACCATAGTTTTCACTTTATTTCCCAATCAGCCTTAGCCAGTTCTTCACTCGTACCTATGAAATTGGCTTTGTTTAAGTTTAAGATTCTTGTTTTGGACTCAAGTATGTCAATCTCAAACATAATATGGAATTCAATTGTACTCTGATCACTTTTTCCCAGAGGATCTTTTACAATGAGATTACTAATTAACCCTGCCACGTTGCAGGATAGTAGATCTAAAATAGCTTTGTCCTTAGTTGCTTCCAGAACGTAGGGTTCTAGGAAACTGTTGCAAAAGCACTTTACAAACACATTTTCCAGGCTATTTTTACCAATTTGATTTGTCATCTTAATGCATGCATTAAGACCTCCTTTGGTCAGTATAGCTTGTGTAATGCTGCCATATGGGGCAAACAGACTGTTCCAAATTCAAATTTGCTATAGATATCTACCTTGGTTCAGTGGTCTCAGCCACACTCAAGAGTTGTGATCCCTGCTTCTTACAGAAGTTAATTGCCACAGCCACATATCTGCAGTGACTGATGAGTGTAACAGTGAAAATCATTTGTATTCTGCATTGGATCTCTACTCCTTAAGCACATGCACTCTTTTGATCTCCCTGAAGGTGGGCCAAGTCAATACTGATATGTTTGGTTTAATTTATAAGCTGCTTTATTCCACAAAGCATATAAAAAAAACTAAGTAGGATGACGTATGCTTCTTAAAATCAGTATAATTGTACATTTGGGTGCTGTAATAAAAAATAGGAACGTATGTACATTAATCCATTTCAGTGGGTGGTCTCACTCATCTTGAAAGCACAATTTAAGCCAGGCACATCAGTGCAGTGCTGAGGTAGTGCTGCACTCTCAGAGGTGCTGTCTTTTGGATGAGATATTAAACTGAGACCCCATATACCTTCCAAGTGGACATATAGGATCCCACAGCACAATTTGAACAGGGGAGTTCTTCTGGTACCCTGGACAAAATTTAACCCTCAACAAACACCTAAAGGAGATTATCTGTTCACTTAATTGCAGCTTATAGACATTGCTGTGTGCAAATTGGCTGCTGAGTTCTCTACGTCACAACAGAGACTACACTTCAAAAGTACTTTATTGGCTGTAAAACACTTTAGGATATCTTAAGGTCATGAAAGACCTGTATAAATGCAAGTATTTAATCTTTCTATTAAATTTGGTTCAAATTAGATTCCTCAACAGGAGCCTACCATTTGTCAATCTCTACAACATACACTCTTTTTTATTCTTTCATGGGATGTGCGCCTTGCAGGCAAGGCCAGCATTTGTTGTCAATCCCTTGAACTGAGTAGCTTGCTAGGGCATTTCATAAGAGTCAACTACATTGATGTGGGCCCGGAGTTACATATATAGGCCAGAAAAGGATGGCAGATTTCCTTCCCTAAAGGACATTAGTGAACCAGATGGGCTTTTACAACAATCGCTTCATGGCCACCATTCCTGAAAGACTAGCTTTATAATTTCAGATTTATTCATTGAATTTAAATTTTAACCAGCTGCTAAGGTGGGACTTGAACCCACATCATTAGCCTGGGCCTCTAGACTGTTAGTCTCATGACATTACCACTGTCTTCATCTTATAGTTGTTTTATAATTCCAGAAATCTAGTTGAAAGAAAAAGAGCCATGAGTGTTGGGACTCAACTAATCTTGCAGAAGGAGATGAGGTTAAATAAATCAAGAAGCAATTGATGCTAAATTTAGATTTAAAAGACTGTAGAAAACAGAAAACAATGAAGTAAGTGACACATTCTGCAAATTTGAGGGAAAGGAAAAGAGTAGAATAGGAGGCAAATCGATAAATAGCATTTTAAAAGCCATTCATAACAGAAACAAACTCTGTCCATGAGCCACTTGTGTATATATGATAAAGGAAGTGGTTGCTGAGAGGATTTTTTTTTTGGTACTGTAACTTATGTTATGCAGTGCCAAATTAACATTGGATAAATAGACTGTGTTTTCATTTTTATTTCTCTAACGCTCTCCTCAGATTGCAACATCTGCATACATGCTCAGTAAATGCCATGAGCACCAGGTGTTGTGTGTCAGGCAGTGATTTATGCTTTCTTAGTAACTCTAACTCTTGTCTTTTTTGGGTCAATTTGATTTAGCTTGGAGGATTCACAGGTTGAGGGGTCAATGAATCAGAATTACTGGTGCATTTTGTCAGCTTTAAATGCTAACTTTGCTTATATGGATTTTAAAAATTAAGACCTTTTTTGATCTAGGTTTTCTGAAACTTCTGAATGCTGACTCCTCAAAATATTCCTGAGTAAAGTGTTTGTGATCCACTTTTACCCTTCCAGCGTTCACATCTTTTCTTTTTAACTTTAGCAAAACAGAAGATGCTTTAGAGATGACTGAGAGACGAATCTGTGAATTCTAGCAAAGTCAGATCACATTTAGGAATTTGTACATATTTTATATTTTTATTTCCACCACATATTTAGGTATAAGATAAAAGCAAAAAACTGCAGATGCTGGAAATCCAAACAAAAATACCTAGAAAAACTCAGCAGGTCTGACAGCATCTGTGGAGAGGAACACAGTTAATGTTTTAAGTCCGTATGACTCTTCAGCAGAAAGAGTTGAAGAGTCATACGGACTCGAAATGTTAACTGTGTTCCTCTCCACAGATGCTGTCAGACCTGCTGAGTTTTCTAGGTATTTTTGTTTTTGTTTTACATATTTAGGTATGATCAGTTAAAAGGTGGAGCTCAATTGGCTGAATGATCATTTCTTGTCACATGTTGCCTTATGCTATGACACATTAATAGCAATATCGTGGAGGTTGCCATTGACCAGAAATTTAACTGGCCAGCCAAATAATGCTGCAGGTACAAGAAGCAGGTCAGAGGCTGGGAGTCCTGTGGTGAGTAACTCACATCCTGACTCCCCAAAGCCCATCCACCATCTTACAAGGCAAAAGTTATGGAATTCTCTCCACATGCCTCGATGAGTACAACTCCAACAACTCTCAAACAACTCAAAACCATCCAGGACAAAGCAGCCCACTTGATTAGTACCCCATCCACCACCTCAAACATTCGCTCCCTCCACCACCGGTGTACAATGACAGCAGTGTGCACCAACTACAAAGATGCACTGCAGCAACTCACCACCTTCAACAACACCTGCCAAACCCACAGCCTCTGCTACCTAAAAGGATAAGGGCAGCAGATGCATTTGAACACCACCACTTGCAGGTTCCCCTCCAAGTCATGCACCATCTTGACCTGGAACTATAACACCATTCCTTCACTGTTTTTGGGACAAAATCCTGGAACTTCCTCCCTAATAGCACAATGGTGCAACATTACCTTCTCAAGGGCAATGATGGATGACATGAACAAATATAAAAAATAAACTATAAGGCATCTATTTTTTCAACAGCAAGAAGCAAATTGAAAGCTTGGGGAGAATTTCATGGAGCCTACAAGAGCAGGAAACATGGTATGTGGGGTGACTTAATTAGATGGGATGTGAAATTTTAATTTCCCAATGGGGGGATGGATGCAGGGATAAAGTCAGCATCGTGTTCATGAGCATTACACTGTCCTGTGGTGGGTCTATACTTATAATACATTTGCATACTATAAATACTCATTAACATGAAACAGTTTTCAAAAAAGTCCTAATTAAAGATACACTCAGTGGTACATGAGAACCTTGTGGCACCAGTTCACATTCAGTTAAAGGTGGTGTGTACCTGTCAGCTTTGTGAAGTTTTGTGAGGTCAGCGGTGGTTTTGCCTAACTCTATTGCACAAGGGAGCTGAGCAGGAGAATGGACTTTTGCATGGAGGCTCTCGACTGTCAAGGGCGAGTCAGTGCTGAGGGGGGTTGTGCAGTGGGATGGAGGGTTGGAAGAAGGATCTAGATGAGAACAGAGAGTCGATTCAGAGGCCTGGGAAGGGCCTGGCCTCCTGGGTGTGGTGGGGGCAGTCAGTCAAAGTAAAAAAAATGAGGAAGCTAAAGGTTGGTGTCAGTACTCCCCAGATGTGCATCCATTTCAGGGTGTTGGCTGGAAGAGTCCTTGCAGGGCTTTCAGTTCACCTACAACATTTCAATCATCCCCACTGAGATGGATCTCGGACAATGTCCTTTACAATGTATAGAAGGGAGGGCCAGCTGGGCCTGGAAGTTCATCCATGTCCCACAAAGTAGTTAATACAACACTGGGCATGAATATCAACATTCAATAAAGAGTGAACTCAAAAACACAACATTGTTTCTTCCACAATAAAGGATACATCCTTAGCTGCCATTCAACCATCAATGTATGCCAACCATGCGGCATACCAGTATATCGAGCTCTCTAACTAAGCTAGTCTCAATGTGAATAATAATGATGCGCACATGAATATAATGAAACCAATGTAATGTGAAATATTTACAAGTGAAATTTAATTCTGAAAAACAGTCATGCTACCTTTGTGCTGTCAAGCCCTATATAATAGCAATTTTGTTGGGCAGGGAAGTTGTGGCCATATTGCAGACCCTCCGTGTTTGACCAGGAGACTCTTTGATAGGCCACCCAGAGCTCTGCTGGATTGTTACTGACAGCAGGTTTCACCAAGAGAAAGCTTTGCCAGCCACAAGATTGAACACCTTTGGCATGCAGGCCACTGGCACTTCAAATTTTAATTATGTTTGTGTGAGAAAAGGCAAAAAGGGACAAAGCTCGAGTGGTACACGGTTCCAGTTACAACATCAGGAATGGCACACTGTTGGCAAAATTCCAGCTCTTGGTCTTTTTTTTTTGGGTTGCATCACTTTTGTTACACTGTCACAATGTAGTGACATAAAGCTGCTATCTCAAGCAGTGAAATATCTATTGAGTTTCATTCTATTCCTCTTTAGTTTCTGTTCATCCACCGTGGCTCTTAGTCAGACTCTTGACTAGGAAACAGCAAAAAAAAATCAACAAATAGCATTTATATAGATTCTGTAACATTGAAAAATGTTTCGAGGTACTTCACAGAGTTGTCTTTAAAGGAGGAGAGGGTAAAAGACTAACATCTACTATTAAACAACAAATCTTGATATGTGTTTTGATGTTGTAACGCATCGACATGACCAGATTGAAGTCATAAACACACAAGGAGGCATGGGACAAAAAAGTTCATTCAGTCCATCAAACCTACTCTCCCTGTATATCATGTACCATGTAGCTGATCACAAAATTGATATCACCATTTTAGCCTACTGAGGGAAAATTCTTCATAAATGTTCCCTTAATCCTAAACTAATCAAGCAAAACAGCATTCATTCATTCAACACATCTATTGATCATCCTTAGCCTGATGCTTAGAACATTCCATCCATTCAGAAGCATGACACAACGTTTTTTAAAAATTCATTCATGGGATGTGGGCATTGCTGGCTAGGCCAGTATTTATTGCCTTTTCTTTACATTCTTCTACCTTGAATTAAAGAGACAGCCTAAAACATGATCATCCTTTAATAAATTGGAATGACAATAACCAGTGTGAGTAACAAACACATAGGCCAGGATTTTCCGTTTGAGGGGTGGGGATGCCATGGGCGGGCACGGACCTGATCGCTGCCTGCGATTGGCTCCGCTCCACCATTTTACACAGACCAGCCAATTATGGCCCGCCCAGCATATTTACAGAGTCCTATGGATAGCGGGAGTGTGCGGGCGGCGGTGGGCGTGCACAGACTGCCAGATCCAATGGCGACCCGGCAGCCTGTTTATAAGAAGGCCTGGCAGCCTCCTGTAGGCTGCTGACAATGGCCAGTTCCAGGCCGCAGCTTAGGGGTTTGGGTGAGCAGGCCATGCTGCAGGGTAGGGCAGTGGGGAGCCAATGCACCCCTCATTTTCCTGATGACTGCCTTGCTGCCCTCCTCGAGGAAGTGGCAGCATGTCAAGAGGTGTTGGTCCCCCCCAGCATAACGAAACGTGCCTGGGAGGAGGTGGCGGTGGTGGTGAACTCCTGGGACATGATGCGGTGCACCTGGGTCCAGTGTTGCAAGCGCCTCAACGATTTGTTGCGCTCTGGTAGGGTGGTAGGGTTGGCATTGGGCATTTAACCCAGCAGGTAGCCTTAGCCTTTGAAGCCCCCCCCCCAAGTCTTACTCTCGTGACTGCATTGAATCATTTAGGGCATTTTTCCTTTGCTGGGTGGGCAAGCAGATAGTGCCCATGCTGAGGTCATCCTGAGTAGGTCATGAAGAGATGAGTTCTCCTCTGCACCATTGGTTGATCTTAGTCCCATGACTGGTTTGGGGGCAACTTGGAGGAGCTGCAGCTAGGCGCATACTCAGAACTCCAGCACATGTCCTATTCACGGTGATGAGATAGTGGAAGGGGAGCCTCAAAATGTCATGGCAACAAACGATCTGCTGCCCTCTATGCTGCACATACTTGCACCTCCTTGCTATGGGAGGAACTGCCGTGTGGTTCCGAATATGATGTAGGCAGCACGTGTCCAAGGGTGGGTGGGGAGCAGGCCTAGCATCTCTGTCTGAGTGATCAGCAGTAGCTGGGTGAGGAGACACTGGAGGCCTAATATGTCCCACTCTGGTTGGGGTGTGGAGTGCGTGAGCAGAGTCCATGTGCAATTTGCCCTAACAATAGTCTTCTCGCTTTTTCAGGAGAAGAATGCTCATAACATGGCTGAGCGTGTGAGGACTGGAGGCGGCCAGGCACAGCTCTCCATATTAAGCCCCTTCGAGCAGGTGGCATTTGAGCTGGTGATGCGCCATGCACTCAGGACAACTGGTGACAGTGAGGCTGGCGTGGCGCAGCCAGGTATTTAAAACCAACAGTGAGTCTGTATTGCCCTCCCAACAGCTATAGCACTGATGATTGTTAAATTAGTTATTGTTGCAACATTGCTGGACCATTGGTTATGGAAGGTTGAGCGCATAATGAGCTGGGGGAACAGGGATGAACTTTGTCATTGTCTGCACACTAACTGATCCACTGTACTTGTTCTTCCTTTCAGCATCATCGGAGCAGGGCCGGTAGGAGGAACAGTAGAGGCCCCCTCTCACACCTGAGGGCCCTGAAGTCTCACCAGTGTCACACCATTTCTGCGAGGCACCTTGGTGGAAATTCAAACATCGGCTAGTGTCCCGGGGCACAGTAGAGAGGGCACTTCACAGTCGCTGGAGATGCTGACAGAGATAGAGAGTGCCCATGGCACCAGCAGTCGGAGGACTGCAGGGGACCAGGCACATTCTCAGTTGGTGTCTGATGATGTGTCTCTGGAGTCGTCCCCGACGCAGCAGGTGCAGGAAATGGGTGTGTGGGAGCATCTGGTGGAGATACCTGAGGCAATGCTTGGCTTGGTCTCCGTGGTGGAGGAGTCTACGCAGACGATCGCCGAAGCAATGAGCCACATGTCCGAGTGCCATGCATCATCCATGGAGAGAGTGGCGACTCTCATGGAGACCCTTCTCCAGGAGACTCAGCAGGGCTTCCTGGGGATGCACTCTGACCAGCAAGCCCTCACATCAGCATTGACCTCAGCTGGTCACTGCCAGTGTGGGAGATGGTGTGGGCATCAACTTCCCAGCTCATTGTACATCCATCCACGGTGAGCAGGAAAGTCCGAGGTGACCTCAGGCTGGTGCAGCAGCTGCCTGTCATCTCTGCAGGCTCTTCTCAGGGCGTTCCAGATGAGGACACCAACTCCTCCGCTCCTTTCCCGGTGACCGTATCATCCGGTGAGGCTGCGACGACTGGAGAGATACCAACTGTGAAACTGGCAGCTCCCTCCCAGGCGGGGCCAGCACAGGCTCCATGGGCCAGAGGATGACCGCCAAGGTCACCAAGGCCAACAGGACAGCAGAGAGAGCAGGCTGTCTCAGATGCCACTCCAAGTGATGGGGCAGCACCAAGACGTAGCACCCAGAAACAAAAGCATAAGGCACCTTAGGCACACCACGGGTTTCTCACTAATGCTTTTGTGTTGGCCTGAGATTAGGTCTTTATGATTTATTTTTGATTATTTACACTATTGTTTAATATTTGTGGTAACTTCTGATTCACACATTAAATGCCAGATGTGTCACAATGGCTGACGGTGCCTCGTTTTTTCTGCATGTGTATGTTTAAGAAAAGTGTCATGTGTGTTCCCCCAACCCCCCTCCACCCCACCACCCCCGACCTCCCGCATGCCAATTGAAAAATTCCGCCCATAGCCTATTTGAGGTAGTCGGCAAAGTAATTTCATTTCACCATATTGATTAACTAAATAGAAATAAGGGCAACTGCAGTGCTGGCAGTGTATCTGTTAGGATCCCTATAGATCAATAACTTTAAAAATTCCCAGTGACCAAGGAATCGCATGGCAGCGTTTCAAGTTTTAAGGCTTTTACTGTAACAAACAAACTGACATCAACTTTGACAAAACAGCGCTTTGTAGGCAGCTAATGCTTTAAACTACAGAAAAGATAACAAGAAGAAAAATTTTCATTAACATTCTGCCTGGCAGCTTGCAGAGAACAGCTTTTTGCCCCCCTGCTCACAATAGCTGCTGCTTCCCTGTCTCTCACTATCTCTATGCCCATTTTTTAAAAAAATCAGACTGCCTGAGAGTCTGTAAGTATACCCATTGGTAAAGCCAGATGCTCTACCCTTTGTTTTCAGGTGTTAAACCTGGCATGTGGACTTCAATAGAATTTGAGCTGGATACCCCATCCCCGTGGTAGCCAGGTCACATTAGCTTATTGCCAGGCAGAACTAGCAGCAGGTCACATGTCCCTCTTCATTATATTTTTCTACCTTCAATTAAAGAGGCAGTCTAGAATATAATCATCTTTTAATACCTTGCATTCACAGCATGCAATAGACCTCTAAATAAACAAACATAGGGAGGTAGAAGAGCATATATTTTATATATATATATAGACAAATTTCCGAAAAATGCAAAAACAATAGGATAGTAAGAGTGGAAGATTTCATCTACCTTAATGTTAATTGGGATAGGGTGACTGTAAAATGTATAGAAGGCAAAAGATACTTAAAATGCATTCAGTACTTAGGAAGGCCAATGAAAGAGGGGCATTGGAATGGGCAGATGGAATGGGTATTACAATGGGAGAGTGTTTTGGTGGTAATGATTGTAATTCAGTTAGATTTAGTATAGTTATAGAAAAGGGCAAAGATAGACTGAGTAAACATTCTCAAACTGGGGGTAGGCCAATTTTACTGAGCTGAAATATGATTTAGCAAAAGTCAACTAGAAACAGCTACTTGAAGGTAAATCAGTGTCTGAATGATGGGAGGCATTCAAGGAGGAGATAGTGAGGGTTCAAAACAAATATGTTTCCATAAAAAACAAGGGCGGAACTCCCAAAGCTGAAGCCCCCTGGATGTCAAGGAGCATATGGGATAGGATAAAGCAAAAAATGGGGAACTGATGACAAATACTGAAAGCTCAACATTTCAGCAAGCCTTGAGGAGAATAGAAGTTGCGGGGGTGAAATTAGAAAGAAAATTAGGAAATCAAAGAGAGAGCTAAAAGAAACATTGGCAAGTAAAATCAAAGTAAACCCAGACATGTTTTATAAAAGGATGATTAGAAAAAGGATAACTAAAGAAAGAAGCTCTATTGAAGACCAAAAAGCTAACCAATGTATGGAAGTGGAAAAAGCGGCATTGTTCTTAACAAATATCTTGCACCTCTTTTCAAAAAAATAGGGGAACAATGTACCCTTTATAGTCAAGGAAGAGTGTGGGATATTGGATGGGATCAACATAGAGGAGATAAATAACGTGGTTTAGAATATTTGAAAGTAGATAACCCTCCAGGGCTCGAATTCTTCCCTCATTTGGCACACACTATGGGCGAGCCCGGGAGTGGACAGGAAATGGGCCCCAGACCGTAGTTTCACACAGGATGGCCAATTAAGGCCCGCCCAGCATGAAATGCATCTTCTGAATGGGCGGGCAGGGACCTCTCGGGCACCAGGTCCAATGGCAACCTGGCAGGTGCTTTAAAACCAGCAAAGGCAGCTCCCTGAAGGCTGCCAGGGGAGAATCTTTATTAGTCCAGAAACTGGAACCATGGCCTCACCTGTAGCAGGAAACATCAGGCAGGAGAGCAGGTCAGTGGGCACTTGGCCCCCCTGTTTCTCAGATGAGTGCCTTGCGGTCCTCGTGGAGGAGGTGGGTGTTAGTCATGACACCCTCGTTCTTAGGGATGGCAAGAGGAGGCCACCACACCAGACCAAAAATGCTTGGGAGAAGGTGACAGCTGAGGTCAGCAGCCATGAAGTTGTGAGGCGTGCATGGGTGCAGTGCCGCAAAAGGTTCAACGACCTGCTGCACTCGGTAAGGGTGAGTACCATGTTGGCATGGATCAGTGTGGAGAAGTGTTAAGGGTTGGCTGTCCCCTCATGGAGCCCAGGGGTGTTAGATTCTGAGTGCCAATTGTCAATAATGCTGGAGCTGGCCAAGGGGGTGAGCCCTGGCTGCTTGGCTTTAGTGCCTTGCGACTCGAGGGCCACAACTCAGGTGTGCCCTCCGAGGTGTTCCTCAGGTGGGGTTGGCCAGGCTGCAATGACGCTGCAGGTACAGAGTGGACTAATCCATGCTCCTCTGTCCATTCAGGAGGAGTCATAACAACATAGGGAGGTCAAGGACAGGCGGAGGCCCCCCAGACCTCCGATTCATGACGAGGTTTGAAATATGTGCTTTGGAGATGGAGAGCCAGCGCCCACCTCGGTCAGTCAGTTGTGGAGAGGCAGGGTCTCTGACGAAGGTGAGAGTGCGGTGCACGGATGTGACAGCTTCCGATTGTGTGAACAGTCTAGTGTAGTCTCTTCATTCATGGGAGCCTCAAACCTGGATTCCCCATTGATCTTTGAAAGACGATGGCACCATGATGCAGATCTCCATTGTCTTACCAGGGTGCCTGGCACGCACAGTGACAGTGTGAAGACTTAAATTAATGACATGTTGTTGCTCTCCCTTAGATTCGCCAGCATGGAGTCAAATGCAGGACTCCGAAGAGCCACCCCTGACGCCAGAGGACCGCTGGCCTTCTGGTGTACCTGCGTCACACCCGTTCTCTGAACGAGGCACCAGAGCAGATACAGCACTTCGGTGGGCATTAGAATGTCGGCTACAATGCTGGTACACAGTGGGGAGGGCACTTCACAGTCGCTTGAGGAGCAGGCAGAGGCAGAGAGTGCTCAGAGCGCTGGCAGTCGGAGGACTGCTGGAGACCAGGACGACGATGAGTCGAAGGCAGATTATGAGCCTCTGGAGTCGTCCGTTAGGCAGCAGATGCTGGATTTCCAGTGGGATATGCAGGAGGACCAGGAGGACCTGGTGGAGATCCATGAGGGTCTGCATGCTATGGTCTCTGTTGTGGAGGAATCCATGCAGAGCATGAGCACCACATTGAACCGTTTCACTGAGTGCACTGCCTCCTCCATTGAGAGAGTGGCGACTCTCATGGAGAACCAGCTCCAAGGACAGAATCAGGGGTTCCTCAGGTTGCACTTGGACCTGCAAACCCTCACACACGCAATGATCTCAGATGGTCAGTGCCAGTGTGGGAGATGGATGGGATACCCAGTACCCCAGGTAAGTGCCCGTCCATCACTGAAGCAGGGAGGTTCAGAGCGACTTCAAATTGACGCAAGACCTGCTTGTTGTCTCTACAAGCTGCTCTCAGGGCACTCTGAATGACGGCAGCAGCTCTCCAGCCCTCTGCCAGTGACCGTGGCATCTGATGAGGCTACAATGATTGGGGAGATGCCAGCCGGGGCACAGGCTGCTCCCTCCCAGGTGGGGCCAGCACAGGCTCCACTGGCCAGAGGACGACCGCCAAGGTCATCAAGGCCAACAAGACAGCAGAGTCAGCAGGCTGCTTCCAGTGCCGGTGCCAACGAGAGTGGGTGGAGGCAACAAGATGAAGCCCTCATAAACGTAAGTTTAAGGCACCATGAGCACAAGAGGGACTGTTCACGGGTGATTTTCTGTTCTGTCATATTTTGTTTATATATTTATTGATGTGGGTACTAACACCAGATATGGTAACGTTCATCTGTCGTGTCAAAGTGATATAAAATTTGCTTTTCTCTTAATGACATGAGTATACTTCACCTTTTTTTTGGTGCAGGGCATACCAGTATGTAATGTTGGACACGACTGACTCTAAACTTTATTGCATAGGCACTGAGTAGACTTTCGGTTCCAATGAAAGGGCATTTCAGATATCTTGGATGGAGGCAGCAGCCATGGCATGAGGTGGAAGCAGATCTTTGGCAGTCTAGCTGAAGAAGCGTTGGATCAAGGGGTCCCCCGTGTCCCTGCCTCCCTGAAGGATACAAAGGTCTGCCTCCATGGCCTTTGCATTCTCCTCGCTGTGCTCCTCTTCTGAGTCACTACTGGATTCATCCTCTGTGGCCTGTGGAGCTGCTTCAAGATCCTCTTCCTCCAATGGGTCCCCCCTTGTCAGTGCCAGATTGTGGAGAGCACAGCATACAACTACTATCAGAGACACCTGCTCTGGGGGGTATTGTAGTGCACCCACTGAATGGTCCAGGCATCGGGAGACCTGTGGTCCTCTCTACCACCGCCATTGTGGAGGCATGACTCCTTTTATAACGCTGCTCTGCCTCTGTTCTTGGGTAGTGGAGAGGCATCATAAGCCACCTTCTCAAAGGATAGCCCTTGTCACCCAGCAGCCATCCATTCATTTGGGCTGGAGCACTGAATAGCCTTGGCACCTGTGAGTGTCTGAGGATATAAGCATCATGGGAGCTGCCAGGGTACATTGCACAAACTTGCAGACTCTGTGGGCAGAATTTTACAGCCCTGTTTCGGTGGGGACGGGGCTGTAAAATGCGGTGAGACATTCTAAACCCCATTGACCACAGCGGGAACGTAAAATCCCACTGTCATAAAATTCTGCCGTGTCTTGTGGTCACAAACTATCTGGACATTCATAGAGTGAAAGCCTTTCCTGTTGACGAAGGCACCCAGCTAACTCGCTGGCACCTTGATGGCCACATGTGTGCAATCGATTGCACCCTGGATGCGAGGGAACCCAGTAATCACTGCAAACCCTCTGGCTCACTCCGTCTGGCTGGCCTTGGCCGTTTGGAAATGAATAAATGTCATTACCCGCCTGAACAGAGCATCAGTCACCAGCTTGACACGGATTGGGACACTTCATAAAGATCCCCCACTAACCCCTGGAAAGAGCTGGAGGCAGAGAAGTTGAGGGCCACTGTGACCTTCAGAGCCACTTCAGAGGTGATCTCAGGCCAAAATGGAGGTCGCTGTCTCCCTGGAGAAGCAGAGCCTCCTTTGGCATTGCGCTTCGGACATACTGAGGCAGCTGCATCACTGCCTGTAAACCCTGGCAGCAGGATAGTGATGCTTTCTGCAACTCCTTACACCTTGTACTACCTGCTGCCCCTGTGCCCCTTGTGCCTGTGCCTCTCCTCCCACAAGTCGCTCCCCTGAAAGTGGGACACCTAGCCTCCTCTCCCTTCTGCCCCTCTTTTCCTCCTCAGAGTAGGTGCCTCCAGCGGAGAGCGCAATCCCCATTACCTGGTTCACAGAAGGCTGACTGATACCCTGGAAGGGTCCACGTGGTTAAAATTCTCCGGGAGCCTTGAAGACACCAATCAGTCCTGAAATGAAGCCTGGAAATGCTAAGAATGAAGCTCAGAACTGAGATTTAACTGTCAAGTTCAAATAAGCATCCAGCACCAAACTATCTCCTAAACTCCTCACTACTCACAATGGCAGTGCTGTTGACCCTTTAATCCTGCCTGTGGATTTGTAAAAAGTGGGCTACCCACCTGCCTGATTTGCCTTGATTTGCCCATGCGACAAGTGCGAAATCGCACAGGCAATGTAAAATCGCGAACAACTGCCTTTTTAATGGCCTTAAGTGGCCTTTTCATTGATAGCGGGCATGGCTCCGACACCCGCACGCGCCCACAAACCTGAAGATTGCTCGCTTGCGGGATGACATTGGGACACCCGCTCAATCTCGCGCTATTTTATGTCCATTCGGGTCAGGCGTGCGCCCACCCGCAAGGTGTAAAATTCTGACCCTGGAGTGGATGAAATTTATCCCGGGCTGCTAAGAGAGGCAAGGGAGGAATAGTGGAGGCTTTGATCATCAATTTCCAATCTTCTGACTACATGGGTGCGGCCAGAGAACTGGAGAACTGCAAACATTGAACCATTGTTCAAAACAGGCCAGCCAGTCTAACCTTGATGGTGAGCAATTATTGGAAAAGGTTCTGAGTGACAGTACTAATCATCATTTAGAAAGGCGGGAACCAATCAAGGACTGTCAACATGAATGTGTTAAGAAAAGATCGTGCCTGAATAATTTGGTTTAATTTTTTAAGAAGGTGAGAAGGAGGGTCAATGATGGTAGGCCTTTTGCTGTAATTCATATAGATTTTAGCAAAGCCTTTGACAAGTTACCAAATTGACATCTAGTCAGTAAAGTAAAATCCCATGGGATCCAAGGGAAAGTAGCTAGCTGGATCTAAAATTGACTCAGTGGCAGGAATCAAAGCATAGTGGCTAATGAATGTTTTTGTGCCTGTTATGCTATTTCCAGTGGGTTCACGGGATTCAGAACCAGGTCCCTTGCTGTTTGTGGCATATATCCCTGATTTAGGCTTAAATATAAGGAGCATGATTAATAAGTTTGCAGATGATACAAAAATTGGCCATGTGATTAATTATGAGGAAGAAACCTGCAGGGCGCAGGAAGGTATCAACGTACTTGTCAAGTGGCAGAAAAATGAAAAATGTAATTCACTCCAGAGAAGTGTGAGATGATGCACTTGGGGAGGACAAGTAAGGCAAGGATATACACAATAAATGATAGGTTACTGAGAAGTGTAGAGGAACAGAGGGACCATTGGAGTGCATGTCCACAGATCCCTGAAGGTAGCAGGACAGGTAGATAAGGTGATTAAGGTGGCACATAAGATGTTTTCCTTTATTAATCAAGGGATAGAATATGAGGGCAGTGGGGTTTTGCTAGAACTGCATAAAACTTTAGAGAGGCCACAGCTAAAGTAGTGCAGTGAGGTTCTGGTCAATGCATTGCAGGAACGTAATGATCACACAAGAGTGGGTACAGTAGAGATTTACAAGGATGTTCCCCGGACTGGTGGATTTTGCCTATGAGGAAATATTGGGTAGGATGGGATTGTTTTCTTTGGAACAGAGAAGGCTGAGTGGGGATTTAATTGAAGTGAACACAATTATGAGGGGTCTAGATAGAGAGGATAGGTAGGATCTCATAACCTTAGCAGAAAGGACAATGACCAGAGGATGTAGAAAAAGTAATTGATAGCGGATTAGAGGGGAGTTGAGAAATTCTTTATACAGAGGTGGTGGGACTCTGAATTCACTGCCTGAAAGTGTGGTAGAGGCAGAAAACCTTAATTGCATTTGAAAAGTACTTGGATGTGCACTTGATGTGCAATAACCTGCAGTGCCTTGGACCAAGAACTGGAAACTGGGATTAAGCTGGATAGCTTGGCTGGCAGACGCCATGGGCTGGAAGACCCCCTTCTGTGATGCAAATTTCTATGATTCCATGTGGCATTTGATCATCACTGTCCATATCTATCTCTGTAATCATCCATTCCATTCTCAAGATGAGATGTACCTAGCTTCATTCATCTGTTAAAAAGAAAAATAACTGTAATAAACGTTGGAAATCTAGAACAAATACACAAAATGCTGGAAATGTAGAGCAAGTCAATCAGTACTTACGAAGTGAACAGGTAGGTTAATATTCTGGGAGCAAAATTTTGTTAGAATGGGACAATTTCAATAACGGCTTATTTCTTAAACATTAACCTGTCAGTTCTCTCCTTTCTTTGCTGTTTGAGCATTGTTTCCATAGTTATCGTGTCACTTGAACTCTTCCATGTGTTTGGGCCCTGTAACACTATCCACTACGTATTAGTATGTATGAGCTGTTTAACATGAAAGGAATGACCATTCTAATTAATTGCATTGAAACTGTTTTTTAATAGAACAAATTATTTTCTCTACCATGATTTCCCATTGAAACAAGATGAAAGTGTATTAAAAATAGAAAGGAAATTGTACATTCCAGCATCTGTTTTGCAGTTATTATTAATATTATACTTCAGCTCAATGTTTGTGTGATGTTGTTTCCTCTTGTGATTAAAATTTATTTCTGTACTAAAATAAGCAGCTGTTGTTGAGTTGAAACTATAATCTTTCATTCCCAAGACCCCACAATTAAATCAAGAGCTAGACTGTCAACTTAAAATATCATCAGGAATGTTCGAAGCAACATTATAGTTGCTGTTTGAAAAAAGGAATTTTGTCATATTATTTCCAGTAATAATATTATTTATGAAGTGTTCTCAGATTGTGGCTCAGTAGGTAGCACTCTGGCCATCTGAATCATGAAAGTCATGGGTTCAAGTCTTACCTAGCGGTCTGAGCACAAAAATCTAGGCTGTGAAGGCCAACAAATCATTTGCTTCTTTACCGCCTGCTGCACCTGCATGCTTATCTTCAGCGACTGGTGTATGAGGACACCCAGCTCTCGTTGCATATTCCCCTCTCTCAATTTATAGCCATTCAGAGAATAATCTGCCTTCCTGTTTTTGCTACCAAAGTGGATAACCTCACCTTTATCCACATTATACTGCATCTGCCAAGCATTTGCCCACTCACTCAGCTTGTCCAAATCACACTGAAGCATATCTGCATCCTCCTCACAGCTCACCCTCCCACCCAGCTTTGTGTCATCTGTAAATTTTGAGATATGACATTTAATTCCCTCATCTAAATCATGAATATATATTGTGAATAACTGGGGTCCCAGCACCAATGCCTGCGGTACCCCACTAGTCACTGCCTGCCATTTGGAAAAAGACCCATGTATCAATACTCTTTGTTTCCTGTCTGCTAGCCAGTTTTCTATCCATCTCAATACACTACCCCCAATCCCATGCACTTTAATTTTACATGCTAATTTCTTATGTGGGATTTTGTCAAAAGCCTTCTGAAAGTCCAAATAAACCACATCCATTGGCTCCCCCTCATCAACTCTACTAGTTACATTCTCGAAAAATTCCAGTAGATTTGTCAAGCATGATTTCCCTTTCGTAAATCCATGCTGACTCTGTTTGATTCTGCCACTGTTTTCCAAGTGCTCAGCGAATAAATCTTTAATAATGGACTGTAGAATTTTCCCCACTACCGACGTCAGGCTGACTGGTCTATAATTCCCTGCTTTCCCTCTACCCCCCTCTTTAAGTAAGACACAGGCGAAGATACAGAAACATTTTTATTGGCCTGGATTGCATACAGATGTAGTCAAATTCTGTAGAACATATCATACATGTTAGGTGATAGGGAAACCACAAGTAGTGATTAAGCCGGCACCTTTAATTCCAATTCCCAGCATTTGAAGAGCCTTTTACTAGGGTCACGATTGATGGTGGAGGACCCCTTCTTAAGATTAAAAGTGGAAATCAGTACTTACTGACAATAATGGATGTGTCTACCAGATTTCCTGAAGCAATACCTTTGGGAGATACTACAAAGAAAATTATGGAAGAGTTAACTAAATTTTATACAAGATATGAGGTTGAATTCTCCCATCAGTGTGAGGGGGTGGGGCCCACTGGCCGATGCATAAAATGATGCGTGGTGACATCAGACGTGCGTCCCGATGTCACCACGCATCATTTAGATGATCAGTTTGGGGCTATGCGCCCATCAAACTGTCAAAGGCCTATTAAGGCCATTATTAAACTAATTAAAGTTGTTAAGAATGCTGCCCATCCAACCTTAATGTTGGCGGGCAGGTGAAGAGCCCAGGCGGCCTTCGCATTTTTCATGAAACCTCATCCACGGGCGGGATGAGGTTTAATGAAGGCTTTGTTAATTCATTTTTTAAAAATTCAAAAATTAATGGACATGTCCCAGCTCATGTGACAGTTTCACATGAGGGGGCATGTCCTTAAAATTTTTTCCACCATTATTAAACTTTCCACAACTTAAGCTAATCCCTCTGAGGCACCTCTGTGTCTCAGGGAGATTTCTGCGCTCCTTCGTGCTCATACGCGTGAAAGAGCGCAGTCCCTGACTCAGGGAATCTCCCCACCCGCACATGGAATGCACAGCGAGGGTGTGCCTCACGCCGGACAGGCCTCAATTGGCCGACCCACGTAAAATGGCAGCACGCACCTGATCAGATTTGTGCTCGCTCCTGCCCGCTCCTGCACAACCCCCACAACGGGAAAAATTCTTCCCATGGTTTACCTAAAGAAATACAATCAGATCAGTGGTCAAATTTCATGCACAGCTGTTTAAAGAAGTAATGAACAGTTTGGGAATAAAATAATTGAAATCAACAGGTTATCATCCTGAATCACAAGGGGCTTTGGAAAGATGGCATTAAACTCTAAAAACTATGATGAGGGTGTATAGTCAGGATTATCCACAGGATTGGGACAGGGGAATTTCATACTCGTTGTTTGATATTAGTGACGCTCCTAATGCATCAACTGCTTTTAGTCCTTTTGAACTAGTTTATGGTCATGAGGTAAGAAATTGATTTATGAGAAATTGGTGGGTCAAAATTGAGAGACTACTCCCCTGGATTATGTATCAAACTTCAAAAAGAGGTTGGACTGAGTATGTGAGGTGGCCAGGGAACATTTAAAGATATCACAGCAAGTGAAGAAAATTAAAGCAGTCAGAAAAGCTACAGCTGGTAGTTTTGTTGCTGGGGAGAAAGTATTAGTTCTGTTATCAGTACTGGGTGACTCATTAAAGGCAAGGTTTAGTGGGCCTTACAGGATTGAAAAGAAGCTGTGTGAAATGAATTAGTTAATAAATACTCCAGATAGAAGAAAGAAGCAGAGGATGTATCATGTAAATATGCTTAAAAAAGTACTTTGACAGGGAAGAGGTCCAAAAGCAGGTGTTAGTGGTAGTAGATAATGAGAAAGAGGTAGAAATGCAGGGTTCTGAAATTGATTTTCCTCTCATCAAACTGGGTAATGAGGAGGTACTTGAAAATTTAAGTGTAATATTGAGCTATCTTTCAGACAAGTGTCAAAGTGACTTGGAAAGCTATTGCAGTCACACAAAGATATTTGTGGAAATAAGTTGGGGAAGACAAATTTAGCTATACATGATGTGTCTGTAGAGGTTTCATCTTCGCTAAGGCAACATTCTTATAGATTAAATCCAGCAAGTTATCACAAGTACAGAAAGAAATCGAATTCATGCTTCAAAATGATATCATTGAGTCTAGTTGCAATAACTGGAGTTTACCTATTATGCTGGTACCAAAACCAGTTAGAACACAAAGTCTGTGCGTGGGCTATTGAAAGGTGAATATGGTGACAAAAGCAGATTCATATCCTATACCATGGTTGGAAGATTGTATTGGGAAAGTGGGACAATCAAAACTTATCACAAAGATTGACTAGCTAAAATGATATTGGCAAGTACTGTTATCAGAGACAGCAAAGGAGATATTGGCTTTTGTGATGCCAGATGGACTATCTCAGTTTAGAGTCATGCGGCTTGGCATGAAGAATGCATCTGCAACATTTCAAAGACTGACAAACAAAGTAATTATAGGACTGAGCAATTGTGCTGTTTTATTGACGACTTGATAGTTTTCAATCAAACGTGGAAGAAGCATTTACAACATCTGGAAGAATTATTTACTCGATTACAAGAAGCTAATTTGGTGGTGAACTTAGCTATAAGTGAATCTGCAAAAGCACGAGTTGCCTATCTGGGCCATAGCATCGGACATGGTAAGGTGATTACAAGAGATGTGAAAGTCAAGGCTATCATGGATTTCTCCGTGCCTACAACAAAATGAAAAGTTTTGAGATTTCTGGGCATGAGTGGGTTTTATCAGAAATTTGTGCCAAATTTTAGCACTGTGTTTACTCCACTGACTGAATAATTAAAAAAAGAACAAGGAGTTTCAATGGACACAGGAGTGTCAGAGGCATTTGACAGTTTGAAAACTGTATTAACTATGACACCAGTTCTGGCAGTGCCCAATTACACCAAGCAATTTAAGTTGGCCATTGACATAAGTGATATAGGCATCGGGGCCATACTGTTACAAGAAGATGAAAATGGAATTGAAAAACTTGTAGGGTAGTTTTCATGGAAGTTGAATGTACAACAGAGAAGGTATTCAACAATCAGAAAGGAGACTTTGGGTTTGGTGTTAGCTTTGCAGCATTTTGAGATTTATGTTGCAACCAATTCGTCAGAAACAATTGTTTATATAGACCACAATCCTTTAAAGTTTCTGGACAAATTTCAAAACAGAAGTGCAAAGTTATTCAGATGAACTTTATTATTGTAACCCTTTAATCTACAGATTATACATGTAGCGAGGTGAGAAAATCTGATTGCAGATACATTATCAAGAGTTGAAGCTTAAAGGGAAATTTGGACATTTAAAACCTGAACACTGAACTGAAATGATTTTTGTTGATACGAAGGATTTGTGTATATATATATATATTGCTTTTGTTAATGTAGCAGCTGGTAATGTGATAGTGTGAATATATCGATAAGTATAGGAGATAGCATAAGATGGGTTAATAAAAATGAAGCCATCTTTTAAAATTATGACAGTTCATTTTTCAATAAGGAGGGTGATGTCAGGAAGATATAATAATGTTATTGGAATTTATTGTAAAATAGTGGTATCTGTATCTTTATGTGTTTGTGTGTGTGTCTGTGTGTGTGTGAGAGAGAGAGACTTAATTGGATTAGAGGCAGCTGGTCTGAAGGCTTTGATGTAAACATAGTATACATGGGGGGCGTTTAGAATGTAAGATGTAAAAGGACATTTGCATTTTTAAGTAAACCAGACTAGATGGTTTTCAAAGGAAGTGTGAAATATGTCACCTAGCCAGTTTAAGTTCAGAAACAGTGGGCAGAATTTTGCCCTTGATGGGTGGGCGGGCCCCACTGGCTCGGCGGCAGGCGGGCAGCCGATTGCCGCCGCCGAAACGGGCCCCGCCGCCATTTTGAGTGGGCAGGCCGCCCGACAGGAAGCGCTATGCGCTTCCTGTGCTGGGGGGGGAGAGATTCCCCAATTGTCAAAGTGCTCTCTTTCGTGCATGTGCGTGAAAGAGCACACATCCCCCTGAGACTAAGTGCTGTCTCAGGGAGAGCGCTGAAAGTTTGATAAACTTCAAAAATAGAAAAATAAAAAAAATATTAGCATGTCCTCCTCATGTGACAATGTCACACGAGATGGTACATGTTAATATCTATCACATAAACTTTATTAAAGCTTTTTAAAACAGGCATGGAACCTCATCCCGCCAGTGGATGAGGTTTCATGTTTTTCAGAAGCCCGCTGGGGCTCCTGGCCTGCCCGCCTGCCTTAAGGTTGGACGAGCAGGGCCTTTAATTGGCTTAATTATCCTGTCAATGGCTTCAGTTGGCCATTAACAGGTCGGCAGGCAGACAGCTGACTGCGCTGTCCACCTGCCTTCCTGAATATTTATATGGGGCGGGACATCAGGGAAATCCCTGATGTCATCCCGCATCATTTTCGCGTCGGCCCCCAACTTGCCAACGACAAAATTCTGCCCAGTGTGTTTATTTTTCCCAAAGATTACAGGTAAGATTGATACTACACTAAATTTTTATGATCAGAAGGTAAAGTCCAAAGACATAGCAAAACAATGGGAATTTGCATTCAAAGTGGAAAATATGTATAAAGGAGTGAAGGTTGTGTGTAAAGGTAGGAATTCTAAGATCTAACAAGTGTGAAAAGCCTTCAGCAACTGCCACTCAACCTGCTGTCTACAACAAACAGAAGTAAAGAAAACTCCCTTTGAATCGGATTGTTCAGGGTATCATGTTTCCTTGCCTGGGTCTTTTAAAATCTTTGGGCAGAATGTTGAACTTGTCAGGCAGGCATGGTGGGGGTGACTGGGAAGCCGACCACCACCTGCCATTGGGGCCGGACAGCGATTTCACGCAGGCAGGCCAATTAAGGCCCACCCAGGGTGAAACATGAGGGGCAGCGCTCAGCACTGCCTGTGCAGAGGGCGGAGGAGGGCGAGCATGAACTTCACGCATGCACACGGGTGCAGCTCTGTGCCTCAGGGAGGCAAACTGTTTTCAACATCAAGATGCTAAATATGTCCTAAACATGTCCCCTAATGTGACGCTATCACATGAGCAGGGACATGTTGATTAAATTTTAAAATTTTTATTTGCTGTTGGAAACCTCAGCCCACCTGTGGATAAGGTTTCCAAAAAATGCATAGGCCACTTGGCCTTTTTGCCTGCCCCCCAACTGTAAGGTTAGATGGGCAGTAAAAATTTCTTTTAATTACCTTCTTAATGGCCTTAAAAGGCCTTTTAAATGCCAACCGAAATATGGCATGAGTGCGCGATGACATAAGGACGCTCGCCTAATGTCGTCGTGCGTTATTTTACACTTGGTCAGGTCGGACACTCTAAAAATTCCCCCTCTTGTGTCTTACTGTTGCTTTAACAAAAGTGTAACTGGGGGGGGGGGTCAGATTAAGTAGGGGATTTAGAAGTTATCATAGTAGTAATTTGTAGGTTTATGTATGTATTTAAAATCATTTCTTCTATTAATAAATGTTTAGTAAAGTTTTGTAAAAGCCTAAAAGACTTGGTGGTCTCATTGCCACTGAACTCAAGGCCGCATCTTGACATTTATACAAATTGCAAAACAAGTGGCGACAGTCATTTCAAGTTTCCCTTTGGGATTTGAACAACTCAGCATTTACCACCGGCTGTGCCATAACAAGTGGTAAAGACTAAAGAAAGTGCTGATAGTGGCATAAAGGTAAGAGCAGAATGCATTAATAGCAGAACAAGGGTCAGCACTCTGGAAAAGCAGTGACAGATGGTCACTGTGGGGGTGGGGGAGGGTTGTTGGGGAAAAAGGATTTTAAAAAATGAATGAATAAATAAAAATAAATAAATCATTAAAATGTGAAGAAAAAAGCAAAACAGTTGGATTAAAAAAGAGGTAAAGATGGAGGAAAGTTCATTGTCTGAAGTTGTTGAATTCAGTGTTAAGCCTGGAAGGCTGTAAAGTGCCTAATCAGAAGATGAGATGCTTTTCCTCCAGTTTGCGTTGGGCTTCACTGGACCACTGTAGCAGGCCAAGGGCGGACATATGGACATGAGACTCTCATGCCCGCATGTCCGTCCTTGGCCTGCTACAATGTTCCAGTGAAGCCCAACGCAAACTGGAGGAAAAGCATCTCATCTTCTGATTAGGCACTTTCCTCCAACTTTACCCCTTTTTTAATCCAATGATTATTTTCTTTTTATTTTTATTCATCTATTTTTATTTATATTTTTTATCCTTTTTCCCCAATTCTCTCACCGACCCAACCACCCTCCTCCCCCCGACTTGCCATCTGTCACTTGTTTCTATGTTGTGCTTTCATAGAGCACTGACCCTTGTTCTGCCATCAACACATTTTATTCTGACCTTTATGCCACTATCAGCACCTTCTTTGGTCTTTACCGCTACTGTTAACATTCCCTTTGTCTTGTGTCCATGACATCTTTGTCAATTTCTCCTTAGCTCCCACCTATCCCTGACTCTCTACCTTGCTCCACCTGCTCAACCCCCCTCTTAAACAATATAAAATCTGTCACATTTCTGAAGAAGTCATACAGACTCGAAACATTAATTCTGTTTCTCCCTCCACAGATGCTGCCAAACCTGCTGAATTTTTCCAGCATTTTCTGTTCTTATTTCAGATTTCCAGCATCTGCAGTATTTTGCTTTTATCACAGAGGGTTGTCAGCAGGAGGAGGTTAGATATAGGGAGGGCCAAAGCCACTGAAGGATTTGAAATTCCTTAAATTCACGGTATTTCTTAACTGGGAACCAACATGTGGTTGGTGATCACAGGGGCGCCGAGTGAACAGGATTTGATGTGAGATAGGACATAGCCAGCAGAAGTTTGGGTGGACTTGAGTTTGTAGAGGGTGGAAGATGGGATGTTGGCCAGAAGTGAATTGGATTAGTCAAGTCTAGAAATAAGCATAGATGAAGGTTTCAGCAGGTGATCTGATTCAGGGGCAGAGTGAGGCAATGCTACAGAGGTCAACATAGACAGTCTTAGTGATGTGTGCCTATGTGGCTCGAAGGTCATCACAGTTCAAATATGACATCGATGTTACAAGTAGTCTGGTTTAGCCTGTGACAGTTGGCAGTATAAGTTATTCAGTTTTCATTCCTGTAGGTTTCAAATTCATTGGAATCATCTATTTGACCCTAATGACTGGTAACTCCTGTACAGCTTTCATCTAGGCTGTGCCTATACAGAACCATCCTAGCAGAAAGCACATGGACATTCTCTGTAACAAATCTGCTGATATTATATAAATTTGAGATTTGACAATCTACATAGATTTAGAATATTTAAACCAGCAGGAGATTGGGTTAAAGAGTAAGATAATCATTCAAAAATAGGTCTGCAATATTCTGGAAATACACCATTCTTACCTTTCCCCTGTCACCAAAATCATGATGGCATTTCAATGTAAAGTTCCTACAACAGACTAATAACCCCAATGTCCTTTCAAGGTCTGGTGCCATGCTAACTATATGTTTATATGTGGCGAGTCAGTACCTTGTGCATGGATAAGAGCTTAATATCAAGCACTGACATATGAATAATGGCTGTAAGATGTGAGCCAAACTATTCTTCTCACGACAGCAACTGTGAGAGACTGCAGTTGTATCCAGGCTAGAAGTACATGTTTATTACCTATGTATAAACATTTCATAAATCATTCCAATACTTTTTTTATCTTCAGCTAAAAACTGGATGAGATTAAATCTGTCTACCTTAAATTGCATTTCCTCCATACTGCCTTTCCCTTATTGGAGACAACATCAATGTGTCATAAAAAAGGAAAATGCTGGTAATCCATAGGTGGTTGGTGAACACCTGTAAGAGAAAGGTGAATTCTAAAGAAGAGAGCAGCCATCATTCAGAATGATTAACCTGGCTTTTCTCTTTCTCATGCTGACTGACCGGCTGTACATTTCCATCATTTCCTGTCTTTACTTCAGATTTCTGGCAGTAGTGCTTTCTTTTCTATTTATCTTGTTATGACTGGGTGAGGAGGAGTGAGCTGACTGCCCTTCTATTGAGCTCCCTCGGTTGGTCACAACAAAGCCTTTTAAATCAATCTTCCCAGTAAATGCCTCTTTCAATCCAAACGTATTTATTTGTTAATAAGGAGCCAATCAAACCAGATTTTCTTGAGTCAACGAAGAGTAAGTTTATTAGTTACTAGCCCTGAGAAAAATAATAAAGGCGTGAAGACACACACATATATCAGTAGTAAGAAAGTTAGAGTCCAATAAAAAGTTTAAAAATATATGATTAAGTCCTTTGTTTGTCTTTGGGACATGGAATGTTGAATGTTGCAGCCATTTGAAGTTCATTTGTTTCCTGTAGAATTCTGGAGTTGACTTGGTTCAGGTCTGCACTTTGTTGAAGACATTCCTTTGGCTTCAGAGAGAGAGAGAGAGAGAGCATGAGAGATCTTTACTGCTCTTTTCCAGCAGTGTTTTTAGTTGACTCTTCTTCCTTCTGATTCTGCTTAGCAGAACCAGTTTTTAAAACTCCTGGTTTACGTTTGGTCTCTCCAATGTAGAGGAGACCACATTGCTCTACATTGGAGAGACCAAACGTAAACTGGGCGACCGCTTTGCAGAACACCTGCGGTCTGTCCGCAAGAATGACCCAAACCTCCCTGTCGCTTGCCATTTTAACACTCCACCCTGCTCTCTTGCCCACATGTCTGTCCTTGGCTTGCTGCATTGTTCCAGTGAAGCCCAACGCAAACTGGAGGAACAACACCTCATCTTCCGACTAGGGACTTTACAGCCTTCCGGACTGAATATTGAATTCAACAACTTTAGGTCGTGAGCTCCCTCCCCCATCCCCACCCCCTTTCTGTTTCCCCCTTCCTTTTTTTTCCAATAAATTATAAAGATTTTCCTTTTCCCACCTATTTCCATTATAAAAAAAAACCCACTAGAGCTATACCTTGAGTGCCCTACCATCCATTCTTAATTAGCACATTCGTTTAGATAATATCACCAACTTTAACTTTAACACCTATGTGTTCTATTGTACTATTGTCGTTGACATCTTTTGATGATCTGCTTCTATCACTGCTTGTTTGCCCCTACAACCACACCCCCCTCCTCCACCTCTCTCTCTCTCTCTATCTCTCCGTCCCCCACACACACACCTTAAACCAGCTTATATTTCAACTCTTTCTTGGACTCAAACTCAAGTTCCGTCGAAGGGCCATGAGGACTCGAAACGTCAACTCTTTTCTTCTCCGCCGATGCTGCCAGACCTGCTGAGTTTTTCCAGGTAATTCTGTTTTTGTTTTAAAACTCCTGGTTGTATATTCCCAGAAAGGAATTTGATTAGCATGTCTTGCAGTCATTGTTGCAGATCAAGTAATCCTATTTTTTGATCTTTTCATCTATGAAACTTTTGACATGTTTCAAGTTAGAAATCAGCAGGATCTGATGTTATTTCATCTTCCACAAAGGGGTTTGAATGTCTGATGAGAATCTCACTCATTAGCAATTCCCATTGCCTTGATAGAATTACAGCTGATCAAAGTCCAACACTTTGCATTTTTGATGCCTTCTTTTCGAGAGAGTCCTTGGTTGAAATGGACCTTGACAACCTCTCAGGTGTGAAATTCCATGCAACGGGACTGCAGTGCAATTCATATAGAAACAGTCCAGAGAAGTGGTTAGCTTGACAGTATCAGACATCAGATAACTCGTGGCAGCCAATTTTTGATCAGTGTCTTTTCTTGTATTTTTTTTAAACAGATCTTCTTTAATCAGCTCAATATGTTTGTAGTTAGCTGGTGAAGTTGTAGGTTGATCTCACTCAGTCACAGTTTCCTGTCATCGTGACAATCTCCATACCCTTTTGTTGGCAACATCCAAAATGCTATTGCAGTCACGTGCAACATTGGCATGTCCCTGGCAATTAACAGCTCCTATCCACCTTCAACTTCATTTTCTCTTGTTCGGATGAAACAAATTCTGCTCAGTGAAGCTGGGGTAAAACACGTCCATAACACATTCCTATGCGCACAATTTTTACATCCATTTTAAACCATTTATTTCACAAGGGTTATTGCTATAATAAAAATGACACAAACAGGACTATGATATAAGTGTCAATCTCACTGACTTGAATGTCTGCTGTATAGTATCTTCAGTTTGAGTTTTCTTAAATCTATTTATCTCACTCTAGCTTTTATTGCTTTGGGCCTATAGCTGAAATTCTTTCTTATTATGTTGACAGGGCTCCTAATGGAAATGGGTCTGCAGCCTAAAGCTATCAATAATCCAGGGCCAGTTGGCAATCTGAATCTCATGTGCTGCTTGTGTGACCTTGCTATATGTAAATTGGCTACCATGCTTCATTGCATTTTGGCAGTGACGTTTTTCAAAAATTGGATATAAAGTGCTTTGAAACATTGTAAAGTTGTAAAAGATGTTATTTAAAAGCAATGTCTTTCTGTCTTAAACCTAAGAAGGCTGGTGTGGAAAATGGAAAATATCGTCACACAGACACAGTAGAGTGCACTCTTCCAAGTTTGGGCCTGTGGCATATTGCTGGTGAAGGAAAGAAAGCTTTACTCTGTACTGTGTTATCTCTCAACGTAAGAAGTTTGATGCTAACACTGGATGCCTGAAATGGAAAGATTTCCACTTCCTAGCATTAATAAACCTCAACTTGAGCACAAATATGTGCATTTTTTAATCTATCAAATGTCCTCATATTCTACATATTTCTGTTAAATAAGCAATACTGCATTCTATTTTTAAAGATGAACATTTCAGTCAAGTATAGTTTGATTTTTTTTTATCCTGTGAATACCTGCAAAAAGCTATTATTTCAATTTTTTTTCTTTCTGGCTTTCATATCTCTTCATTTTCCCCATTTTGTTCTCAACTGATCTATCTGTCCATGTTTTCCCCCTCCTTAATATCAGTGCTTCAATGTTATTTTCCATGTTATAACATTATGCTTTGCTAAAATCATCCCTATCCAAAGTAAATCATATCCCAATTTGGTAAGTATACACTGTATGCTTTTTGTTTACCTTACTATTTGAATTAAACTAGCTATTATGGAAATTAAACATAAATCTGCACGAATAGGTTCACCTTTATGAGTGGAGGAGTTACTAGTTCCAAGCATAGAAATCTTAAATCACAATAATTGTCTTTGTCTTTTTAGTTGACTTGTTGGTCTGTAAATGCACTTGCAGCCATTTCCTCTTTCAGTAAGCCAGTCAGGCAGAATGATGGGTAGCAGACGCTTGAAGTCCTCAAGGGACACTCTCAGGTTACCATTTTCATTGCCTGAACAAATGTCCTTATTAGCCTATGGTCTCCAGAAAGAATCCAAAGGTGTAATGTGACATTGTTATGCTGTTAAATAGCATCTCCTGCTGCTACAGTTATACTACAGATTTTGTGTTGATGTGAAGTGGTTTTGGCTTCCCAACCATGTGCAATACATGCTATAACTTGGATTCTAAATTGCTGAACTATAATGTTTATGAATGAAGCATGGGCATCTTCAGTAGATGGTCTCATGCATTAGTTTTGACCTTGGCAATTACAGTAGTTCTAGGGATCTTACTACAGATTATAAAACAACTCACTATCAGAGTTGGATTTAGTTGCTAGATATAATTGCATAATAATAGGTATATCATATTTTTCAATACAATAGTGTGGCTTGGCTAAACTAAATTGTACCTAAAATCTACTGATCCAATAAATAAATAGAGGATGTGCTGTACAGAGCAAAGCAACATTTAAAAAGACCAAAGGTCCCACATTGGAACTTGTTAAAATTAATTCAAATCATTTTAATGTTAGTAGCATCAGCTGCCTTACAGCTCTTTGCTAACATTAAAATCTAAACAACATTTGGAAGAAGTAAGTGGGAACACTTTGCATCTGCTTGTTTGAATACAAACACGATGGCTGTGATTTTCGGTGCCTGCTGATGTGGGTGCGCTCAGTGGTGTGAGCAGACAAGATGGTGAGGAAACCAAAAATCGGTTTCACGATGTTGTGAAACCAGGTTGCGATCGTCCTCTCAGCCGTTGATGGTGAGTCGCATTTCTTGCCATCGGACGTCAGGAACCTCATTGTAATACATCTGCATATCATTATAAGGCCAGTCTGCCAGACTCATCCCGCACCCCCGTCCCCACCTCTGCCCCCCACCCCCAACCCCACACCTCCCCACCACCTCCCCCCACCCGCCCCCCAACCGCTGGATCATCCGCCCACGTCGGCAGGAAAACACGACGATGTGTTTCACATCAGCATTTATAAGGCATGCATATGGCGGGCTGCTCTTCGCTCGAGACTTCAAGGTTTGTTTGCCTACCTTGCTTCGGTCAGTACTCACAGTCATCAGTACCAGGCTTCACAGACAGCACCACATTGCTGTTAGGGGAGCAGGTCTCTACCTACCAGATCAGCCATACGTGGCTGGCTTTTCAATGGCTGCAGGGCTAGGGCTTGCTTGACGAAGGGGGAGAAGTGGCCTCAGGCAAGGGAAGAGGCTGCAGGATAAGAGTTGTACTGAGTAAGGAATGTAGTCCAGGGTGTGTGGGGGGACGCATGTTGCTCTGTAGAAGTGGCCTCAAGATGGTGAGGGTTGAGGAGGCAGTCTCCAGAGGAGATGAGACCAGATGGACATGTGAGAGTATGTCTGTGAGAATGGGTGGTGATGTGCCTTGAGCTGGCAATGAGTGAGATGCCAGTGAATGTGTGATGGGCTTGAGTGTGTGAGTTTAGAGTGATGAGATGGTTGCCATAACCTGGCTGCATGGATGAGGTCATTCACCCTCTATCCGTACTGAATGGCCAGCCTCTTCTGTGCAGCATTGGCACAGATCACCACTGCCATCGCCTACTAAGCCAGGGTAGTAATGTTGCTGCCCTTCCTGCAGCCAGAATGGGGGTAGAGGACATCGCAGCAGGCCTCCATGGCATCCAAAAGGCACTCGAGGACTGCAGTCTTCTTGCCTTTCGGGGCCATGTCTTCTTTGCAGTCCTGGGTTGGGAGCACTGAGTGCGGCTGCACATTAAATATGGTGCCTGGCTTGAAGTGGCGAGGTGACAGCGTGGCAGGCGAATCAGAGCCCGCTCGCCGTGGGAATGGTGTGTATCCCGGGAGTGCATAATTCATGCCATGGGTTTGAAATGATACGGCATGAAAACCTGCCATGGCAGCCAGTGGGTAAAACGTCAAGTTAACCGCCCGCTACCATATTTCAGTGCAAATCTGGGATGGTTCTGCCCAATGCTCCATTTTCTCTGATCAGGGAGTAAACAAGAGTGGCAGTATAACTCAAGGCTCATGTCATTCAACCCATTACAGACCAGCACCTTTGATACTTTGCCTAAATATGATATTCCTGCTCTGATATGATTCCAGCATCGATTAGCTGCCAATTTACTCACAGAGCAATGGCTATTGTACTTCAAACAGTATAATTCACTGTGTAAAGTGTTTTGAAGCATTTTGACATGAAAGGCATTAAATAATCGAAGTATTATATTGGCTTGAAATTATGCTGCTAGTGTAAAAAAAATTTAACATTGTGAAATAATATTTCTTTGCTGTTTTGGTGGAGACATAAACCCACCTATTTAAAATGGGTTAATGTCCCTGTTAAAAGCAAAGGAAAGCATTTTAAACTAACACATTAAGCATTCAAATGCTAACATTTCGCAGCACAATTTCCAGGCCACGTAGTATTATAATGTATCTAAATTTAGTGCGGTTTTCCCTGAGCAGCAGAATGAACAAACCATTCATAAGCATTGCAAAATTTTGAGAAGCAGTCTAAGGCAAAGTGATGCCACTGCTGTATTTGCATTTTCAGTCAATCTGTTTAATCTGAAATTGTTCATGAGAATCCTGTTATGAAGCCAGCAGACTTTCCCTTGTTGACCTTACTGAAATCATTTGCTACCCAGATGACAGACAACTGCATCAATTAAGGGCTATTTAGCAAAGGAAAGTTAAAGGTCAAACTGCTGGGCAAACTGTCTCCTGTTTTGACCTGGTCAATTATTCAGTTCACAGTGGAAATGACAGATTCTCGGGATCTTACTACAGATTATAAAACAAATAACTATCAGAGTTAGATCTAGTTGCTAGATATAATTACATAATAAAAGGTAAGTCACATTTTTTAAAAAGTTGGTGTAGTTTGACAGAACTAAAAAGTACCAATAAACTACTGTTCCAATAAAAATGATAATTCATATATAAGAGGATAAAATTCTTAACTAATGAAAAGGTTTTGATGCAGTTCTACAATTGATTATATATTTATGCATTATTGGGAGTGAAATTCAACATTGATGAAGGCAGGGAATGGGTGGTGACAGATTGACAGGGTGAATAATAGGCAGCTGATCCACCATTACCCATTTTGTAATGTGGAATTTTACCTATTGTTACAAGAGGAAAATTCACAAGGTCATTATATATCCTGTATTTTGACAGTTTCCTGGTCAATACTGTGTCTTTGCATTATTGCTTGATTAAAAGCCTGTTGTGCTCCACAAAACATCTAGAAAATGTATTATTTGTTCTTCTTTGTTTTAAGCACACTCCCCCACCACAGACCCCACCCCACCCCTCACCTCCCCCGCCACCCAACCTTTCCCCTGGCCTGGAAACACAACTGTTTCCCAACTGACAGAAGGGACAGTAGGAAACTTGCGGTCAGGCTTAATTTGCTATACTGGGAGTTGTAGGCGTGAGTAGTCCAAAGTAGCTTCTCCAGTGTCTCAGGATGTGGATGTACTGTGCAACATAGTACTGAGCCACACTGGAGCACAAAGTCCCACATTTGATCTGCAAAGTCAAGCCAGAAGAAGTTACCCTATTGTCCCTATATGAGCTTGAAGCACCAGATGACAGATTACAGATGAATATGATTTGGTAGATCAGCTGACGCCATTGTTGCTGAAAACCTCATCCATGCCTTTGTTACCTCTAGACATGACTGTCCCAGTACATTCTTGGCCAGCCTCTTACATTCTACCCTCCATAAATTTGAGGTCATCCAAACCTGCTGCCCATATGCAAACTTGCGGTAAGTCCCATTCATCCATCACCCTTATGTTTGCTGACATGATGTGTTTCTCGAGTGGGAGCCAATAGTAAACTTCCCATCCTTGTTTCCAGAACCCCACGGCCTCCTTCTTCCCTGTCATTGTAATCTCCTCCAGCTGTACAACACTGCGAGATATCTGCACTCCTCCAATTCTGTCCCCTTGAGCATCCCTGATTTTAATCATTCCACCATTGGTGTCTATGCCTTCAATTGTCAAGGCCTTAAGCATTGGAATTCTCTCCCTAATCCTCGCCATCTCTCTACCTCCTTTAAAAGCTCCTTAAAGCCCATCTCCTTGACCAAGTATTTTGTCATCTTCCCTAATATCTCTTTAGGTTGCTCTGCATTAAATGTTGCTTTAGAGCACTCCTGTGATGTGCCTTGAGATGTTTTATTTTGTTACAAATACTATAAAAATACAAGTTGTTGTTGTTTTTGTTGCATAACTGACTGCACCGCAGAGACACAACATTTGAAACATTTCCACTCTGGTGGGAGACTGAAGGATGGTGGTACGCACGCACTGAACTTTACGCGACCTGCAAAAGCAGGATCGGAGGCAAGGGGACCGGGACATTGGGAAGGAAGGGGAAGGGGGTGAAGTGCCTTTGTCCTCCTGCCGCCATGGTATTTTGCCAATGTGGAGGAGAGCCTTACCAATTAAGGGCCTATGCCTGCCGCCACTGGCATTTTGCCAGCAGCAGTTGGGCCCTCCGCCACATGGGGAGACCGCCTGGTGAACTCTGGCACCCTCCCTGTGGGATCAGGGTGCCCTCCTGTAAAGACATTCTGTGGTCCAAGCAGGGCGCCCCACTCCATACGGCAATGACCACCCCACAGCAACACCCTTCTCCTGCCTTCACCAACCACCTCCCCCTCCTCATTGGGGCTTGTCTGACTGACCCCAGTGGCCCCGACCCCACTCACCGTACTGCGAAAGCAATGTCCATTGCTGCATCCCTCGGCTAGGTGCAGTCCCAGCAATGAGCACCATTCCCAGTGGCACTCCTAAGTTTCAAGAGCTACTGACCCTCCGACTGATGGCTCTTTAGCTGCTAATTTGGCATAGAAACAAGCCAGGGCTCCCACAAATGGCTGAGGCAGCGTTGCTCCCTGCTTTTCAGTCCATCATTGAGGCCACCATCATCCCGACAAAATCCAGCCCAGGGTACTAAAGCCCACCAAAAATCTGCACGTTGAGAAGGGGAGAAATTGAAATGAAAAGTTTTTAAACAGACCATGCTATTTAAAACAAAGCATTAAATGAACCAAACAGTGATTTGTTAACTCGGTCTCTAAATCAATCCAGGTTTAGGGAGGGTCATTGTTTTGTTGAATTTAGATTTGTTAAACAGATAAGACTGTCAGCTTTCGGTGAGTTATATGTGTGACTGTGTGCAGAATAGCCCACTTAAAGAATTAGTTGATTTTAAAGTTTCCCTCAATATATAAAATACTAAAAAACAGTCTAGTGTTGACTTTGGCAGTTTGCTTCCAACATGTTTTTAAAAGAGCAACCCTTTGGTTCTGTACGAAACAGCGTGGGTATCAATAGTGTGGATAGAAACAGTTGTTGTATTATACCTTATTGGCGAGCCAGTTTATACATGTCCCTCTCTCTCACAACTTTTAACTGCTTTACATGGTTCCTTTTGATACTAATGCACGATAATGGTTAAAGAGCCTGGTAACAGTCACATCAAAAATAATACATTTTTTCTTAAAAACACCCAGGTGAAATGCTAAACCTATTTCATAAGAAACCAACAGTTGTAAAGAGTCAGAGAGAAGGCAAGACAAAATATTAGCAGTAAGCCAATAATTCTACGCATATGAAGTACAAAGAAAGATAATATTGGAGGAGGTAAAGATTTCTGAAGTTTCAATGTCCTAAAAAAGGTAAGTTTGAGTGATGATTAAACATAATAACAGTGCCGGCAGGAGAATGAGCTTGTGGGTTGGAATATTTAGAGCTTAGTAGGAACAAGAAAGTTTAGAGAAGCAATGGCTACAGTTGTATAGATAAAATAGAGCAACAAACGAGATTAGTCAGAGATGTCCTGAACCAGCTACTGCAAAAGTACAATGAAGCACACTGGGATATTTTTGTAATTATAGTCTAAATTGCCAATCAAAGAACAATGTATGGAAGGAAAAGAGAGAGTGGTTAGAAGGCAATTATCTACCACAAGCCATTGTTGAAACACATAAAACTGATGGACAGGAAAGAAGAGCAGCTCGTCAATCAAGCCTTTCCCACACCCTGATGGCTGTAGCATCATAACTAAAAACTTCTTCCCACCATGCCCCCTCCCTCAACCCAAGGGCCGTCCTTCATAGCTGTGTAATATCTTGCAAGAGACAAAAACAGAGAAAAAACCCAAAGTACCCTGGAAAAGTACTCTCCAAACCCCTCAGACAATCAAAAGCTGACCAGGAGATCAGATGACCAAGTTCATCTATAAAGACACTTAGATTCTATATGATGCAATCTCTGCCCCAGTCAAGAACCAGTCTAGCACCTTTTTGAAGGCATACAGTGAGTTAATACTCACCACACCAGCAGGCAATGCATTCCAGAGGCTCACAACAATTCTCTCTATTCTTACTCTAACGTAATTTAAACTCACGTACCCTGGTCCTCCCCAATCTGTTAAACTGGAACAATCTGTCAAAAGAAAGAAAAACTTGTATTTGTATTGCACCTTTCATGACCACCAGATGTCTCAAAGCACTTTACAGCTAATTAAGTGCATTTTGAAGAGAAGCCACTGTTGTAATGTAGGAAACGCAGCAACCAATTTGCACACAGCAAACTCCCACAAACATCAATGTGATAATGACCAGGTAATTTTTTTTTGTTACTGATGTTGATTGAGGGATGAACATTAGCCGGGACACCAGGGATAGTAGCCCTGCCAGGACTCAAAACAGAATCCATAATTTTTTTTCAAATGGATTTTAATATTTGCTAGCAAGAGATGAATTAGAGTACGGGAAGCGAGCAGGAGAGTGGATTAGACTAGGTGCTGCTGGTGGAAGAAATATTACAGACTCGAGGGGCAAAATAGCCTGTTTCTGCGCTGTAATATTCTACCATCCCATAATTCTGAGGACAATCAATGGATAAAGTGATAGACCTCCTGAGACATTTTGCAATTTGTAGTTGCTAAGCTACCAAAAATCATACCCTTTATAGCCGAATAGTCTGAAAATAAATTATAGCCTTAAAAGATCTTGAGTAAATTTTGTTAGTTTCCACTTTCACTTGATCTAAGAGGGTAACAAGTGTTGCAGTCCTCCTTTCAAATTGAAATAAAAATCCATGGTAACTGTAGGCTGAGACTAGTGAGAAAGGGCCTTGCAAAATATGTTAGTTATAAACAAAAGAAATGTAAAATTTACAAACAACATGCATATTTATATTATCTTCAATTTAAGCCTACTGACAGCTTCATGAATAAATCTGCTATACAATGAGTCATAAACTCCCAAATTCAGTCCCCGGTGTGCCTTGAATTAGCTGATCTCAATTCAGGCAGTAACTAAGGTTCAACAATTAGCCTCAGTGCTGGGCTAGAAAAGGGAACAATTATCCAAAATTTCCACTTATGATTACAATCCAATGATCCCTGCTGGAGAGTGCGACTATGTGGAAGTTAGTCAGGAACAAATTGGGCTTGGGTATGATTGGCTCCAGAGCAAAATAGTCTGGTAAAACCTGCAATCCAAAACACTTAGGTGAAGTACAGGAAGCCTATCAAAACTACATCTCCGCACAATTAGCATCAATGGGAGGAATGGAGAAAATTGGTGGGTGGTGGATGGGTGTTGCAGGGGGGCAGTGGGTGGGGGGAGAGGGGCTGCGGGTGTGGGGGGGTGGTTGGAGTTCAGCTTATTTATACATTGGGAAATAAGTTAGTAAATAAATACATTAGCCACACACTGTATAATTGGAAGCCGGACAAAACGCCACTTAGGAAAGAACACATTAGAGGAGGGCAATTGTACACTTTCTGCAACAATCCATGTTTATCTGAAGTGCTTTCATATTATAACTGTTGCAGTGCTTCACTTTACTAACAATTTTATGAACTAAAAGAGAAATGCAGGTACAACATTTTTTTAAAGTTGCACTTGAAATTTAGGTGAGCCATTGATTCTGTAGCCCAGTGATGCAGTTTGTTAATGTTTTGACAGTTGGCACCTGGAAGTTATACAATATACATATATTTCAAGCTTCTTCTTTCTGAGAAAATAATTTCCTCTTATACCTCATGAATTAATCTGAGAGACGGTAATATATTGCAGTAGATCATCTAAGATTTAAAATTCAGTGAACTTGCCATACAAAATGTATGCTTTATGTGCAATTCCCGGTGATAATAAATCTCTTCACCACAACACAATTCACACACATTTATTAGGGTTTTGCAATACCTTGTTCATTTGCATTGTCTTGCTATAATTCTCTTTGTAAATAAATCATTGAACCTCCTACCTCTTATTTTGGCATGGCACCCTGCTTTAACTATTCCTTGTCTCTTTCCCAGTAAAATGTTGATGCAGTGAGGCATGGAGACAGAGCAATAAAACAAATGCATAGCCTGTTTGTAGTGTGAGGCCAATCTAATTCAGATTGTGTTGATTTTGACCAAATTTAATCTCCCTGGAGTTCACACTATACCTCTGCCCTGAGCCAGGACATAAGTCAGACAGTGTCAAATTGCTGTCTGTTGAAAGTCCTGGTCAGCAATACTAGGATACAGAAACACTAAGATTAAAGAAAACTATTTACTCCGGCCATTTTAAACCCACTTACATATAACAGGCAATTTCTTTGGAATCATTTTTAAACCAACTTTTGCGGATAACATTTTTGCTTCAGTTTTAAATGATACTAAATATATCTTCATGCTATTTACATCAGCATGGATTCTTTTTGGAATCAGCCATGAATTCACAATACATGACATAACAGAATAAACAAGACTTTGTCACCTAATCCTATGTGATATAACTTTACCGTTATCTACGGTTGGCTGTTTGGTGAAAATGTGTTAGACTGATAACCCTGACTTGACAGTGAGGACTGGAGGTTAAAAATGACCGGGAATGTGTTATACAACTGTAACATTATAAAATCATGCTCATACTGTCATAAAGCTGATGCTCTAGAGCTTAATAATAATTGGAAACTCTAAAATTGTACTGCATGCAGCCCATAACACATCCTCAGCCAGCTTTCACTGTGTATGATATATACTGTCTTCCATCATTGAGTTTTTTTAATCCGTTTCATATTTTGCATTACTAATGCCATTTTTTCCATTACTCTTGCCAGCTGCCATTAGGACTGCTGAGTTTTCTGTGCAACTTTACATAATTTGACAAGAAGACAGCTTCTTAACTGGAAGATAACATCGCATAACAAGTTTTTTAAACTGGAGGATAACACCATCTGACAGGAAGAGAGTGTTTTATGACCAAATGATGAAAATTGTGGGTTCCTCCTTTAACTTCACTGTGGGTGTACCTACACCACGTGGACTGCAGTGGTTCAAGGCGGCGGCTCACCACCACCTTCTTAAGGGCAATTAACAATGGGTAATAAGTGCTGGCCTAGCCATTGAAGCCCACATCCTGTGAACAAATAAAAAAAAAGCTTGGAATAGTTTTATTAAGATGCTTTGTTTTGCAAGGATAGGCTCTAACCTATATATGGCATATTTTTGAAAAAGTGTTTAACATTTTTGTTTGCAACAACTTAGAATATTTTAATGTTTATCATATTGTAATGCTTTGTTATAAAACTTGGTTTCAGGATAAAAATGTTGCATAGTTTTCTAATTATTCTACATTCTTAAACAAAGAGGTTGATCAAACATTTTGCATCAAAACAATGCGTGTTATATCGTATAATAGCATTGCTGAATTACTTAGGTAAAGACCCAAACTGAATTCTCAAAGAGACTCACCTGATATAGTTACTTAAGATCGTGGAAAGGTTCAATAGTGTAGGCATAGAGCAAGTGTTTTCACTCATGGAAAGTCTAAATTTGGAGGATAGTTGCTATTAAGCCTGATTGGGAATTCAGGAGAAACTTCTCCTCTCAAAAGCATGGTTAGAATATGAAACTCACTACCACAAAGAGGAGTTGAAGCAAACAGCATAGAAGCATTTTAGGGGGAGTTGGATAGACACAAGGAGTTAATGGTTGTGTGAATAGCATTAGATGAAGAGTTGAGGGAAGTGACTAGTGTAGAGCATAGTAACAACATAATCACCAGCATGGACCAAATGGACCAAATAGCCTGTTTTGAAATGGTATATATTATTTAATGTATTTCTACATAACATTTCTTCATACTTGTGTCAACTCAGATCCTGATGCCCTCGTAAAAGATCATTTACACTACAGCATGTTTAAATGCATGCTAAAATAAATAGGTTACAGTTTCACTAAAATAGTCAAATGAGTATCATGTGCATGCATAAATATAAATATGTTGATTTTGCAAAGTTTGACCAGAGTTCTCTGAGGTGAACTTTTATCTCTATGGCTTGGATGTTAAGCATTGCTTGGATGGAATACCAAAAGGAAAATTGATTGGGGTATATCACATGCCCTTTACAGAACCTGGCAGATTTACCTTGCCTTGAAATCAATGGAAAATATAAAATTGCACTTATATATCACCTTTCACAATCTCAGCTTGCCCTATACCACTTCACAACCAATGAAATGCTTTTGAAGTATAGTCACTGTAGAAAAACGTGCCAGCCAAGTTGCACACAACTTAGTCCCAGAAATAACAATTAAATAATTGACCAGATAACCTGTTTCATTTATGCACGTTGAGGGGTAAATATTGATGAGGACATTGCAAGCCCTCCCTGCTCTTGTTTAAAAAGTGCCAAGAGGCTGTTTACATCCAATTGTGAGAGCTGATGGGGCTTTGCTTTAATGGCTCATCCATGAGATCACACCTCCAACAGTGCAGCGCTCCCATAGTTCTGCACTGAATTGTCAGCCTGGATGATGTGCTCCAGTTCTGGAATGTTGCTTGAATCAAAGCCTCTGACTCAGGCGAGAATGCAACCACTGAGCTAAGGCTGACAAGGAAAATCAGGTGAGGTCAGTTACTGTTACGTGATCCTCCGTACCAGATATTCCATTTGGCACTCTGCCCTCGTGATGTTTAGCATCCAGGTGGTGAAGACACAAATCTATCCTGCTAACTCCTGATTGATTCCAGAGTCTTTTGAGAATCTGGAGAAATAAATACATTTCTGCTTAAAGCAACGAACAGCTGCTCAGGTTTTTGGGAATCCAGAGGCCCAGATAGTGCTTCAGAGAAACAAATTTAAATCCCACCTTGGCAGCTGGTGGAATTTAAATTCAATTAATTAATACCATCTGGAATAAAAAGACAGTTTCAGTAATAGTGGCCATGAAACTACTGGATAGTCATAAAAACCCATCTGGTTTACTGATGTCCTTTAGGGAAGAAAAGCTGCCATCCTTATCTGGCCTGGCCTACATGTGACTCCAGACACACAGTGATGCAGTTTGCTATTAACTGCCCTCTGAAATGCCCCTTCAGATGTTTCAAACAGCCACAGAAGACTAGCATACCAGACGGGCTGCAGCGGTTCAAGAAGGTGACTCACCATCACCTTAGCAAGGGCAATTAGGGATGGTAACAAATTGACTTGCCAGTGCCACCCACACTCCATGAAATTACTAAAAAAAGAGAAGCAAATGGTTCATTAGATATCAGAATGAAAATCGGAGTGAGTCATCCTATGCCACCCTTGGTAATATCAGCAAAGGATGCAGAGTACAAAGTATCAGTTTACTCTGCTAGCTCTGTAGTAGAGTCATACAGATTCTAAATATCAAATCTGTTTTTCTCAGGTGCTGTCAGACAGGCTGAGTTTTTCCAGCGTTTTCTGTTTTTTCTACCAGTTTATTCTACTTCCATTTAGCCTACAGATATTTTTGACTTTTTTATATATATATATATAACCAGATCTGATCTATGTGTTACATGCGCATAGAATTTAAAACTGAATCAGCCCAAAGCCCCTGTGAGACCGGCAAGAATAAGTAATATTCTGAATGAGCAATGTCGTTAAACATACACAAACTCCCAGTAAGAAAGCAAAATGCTGCTGATGCTGGAAATCTGAAATTAAAACAGAAAATGTTCCCCTGAAAGGTCATTGACCTGGAAGGTTAACTCTCTTTCTCTCTCCATTGATGCTGCCAGACCCGATAAAAAAATAAGCAACTCTTCATCCCATCGTTGTTCTGGTACGATAATTGGCCTTGAATATGCCATTGCAAGATAGTGTCAGTGAGAGGACCAGCAAGTTTCTACAAACGATACATATCTATCTCCACAATTTGAACGCGAATGTATTCCGCTTTAGTTTATTATTCCCGTGTCAAAATCAGTATCGAACTAGATTCAATATGAAACCCTTTACGTGAGTCACAGTAGAAACAGTTATAGCCCAAAATGAGCATCTATTTGATACACACACATATATCTCAAGCACATTACATAATTCCACGGTTGTTGCTTTAAGTACGCTGACCTTTCTAACGCCACCTTGCGGATTATTGCTGAATTCCTGGCATAAACAGAATAATTTGTCCTCACCCCGTTTGGACAGTCCAATCGCCACGTTTTAAAGAGCCTATCGCATACTCTAGATCCAAGTTCCACACTCGCTGAGTCAAAGGCGTGCTCGCTGAAGGGAAAATAAATATCAGAACTCGCTGAGTAATATTTCAGGGCATATTTCTACGTTGCAGAGCCTGTTACTTACATGGGCAAAGAACCAGGTGCTTGGCATTTGTATTACCTGGTCAAATAGGGATTAGGTTGCAAATTGTCTTTATAAACGCAGACCTGCTTCCCTTTTGGTTTAGCACTTGGTCAGATTTTACCTCCGGGATGTTTCTCTCAGGACAATGTTTTACTGCCGGAGAAATGTATTTCGGGGTTTTTTAAGCCCAATCCAATTCAGTACAGATCCAATATTTACTTTTCATAGAATTATGCGACAGATATAGAAATATTCTCCAGAGGGGTTGCGAGTCACGTCGGCGGGAGAAATTAGTGACCCTGAAATTCAAACATTTTAGGCTATTTTTCGCTATTTGTGAATTGACCAAGAATTTTAAAACTGTGTGTTAAAGACTTCAATTTCGCATAAATGTTAAGAAAGACAGTTAGATTATAAGGCACGTTAAGGAGGTTAAAGCTACCTGTCATGAACTGCGGCCCGCAACGAGCTGCTGCAGTAGCTACACCCTATATTTCTCAGCGCACACATTTTTCAAGTGTGTGTAAGATCGGGATGATGCTTTGACAATTCGCACAGACTTGTGGCGAACATTCACCACAAATTATGTACCTGGGGATGGGCGGATCCTGTCCAGGTATTCCACCTCGCCTTTAAGTATATGCTGTGTCAATGGGGGTTTACTGGTGGGTCTACTGGCAACATGCAGCCTCTAAATAAACGGGGCGCTTCGCCACAACGAGGAACTGTAATGTGCAGAAATTTTATTGTAGCTGTGCACTTGTGTTTCCAAACCCACTCATGGATTTCTCCCAAACGAACTGTTGGTTCTGGTCGTTAAGCTGTACCATTCGGGGTGAACTGGAGTGTGCATAGCAATGTTCCAAAATTGTGATTTTGCTCTTCATCAAAAAAAAAATGAATTGTGGGCACCCAGAGAGAGAGAGAGAGAGGGATTTAATGGGAGTGGGGGAGTGGGAGACATTCCAGCCACGTGATGTTTCGGACTTGGTCACTCACTATAGGAGGTCCTTTCTCTTTAGACAGCTCCAATACTGCACCTTCCTTGAAATAGATGAAAATACGTGTAATTGCAATGAAGCCCCGGGAAGTAACTCGTGTCATTTACAGTATCACCAAAGAGAAGCATTGGCGAGAGTGGCAGGACAGAGTAGAGCATTCGAGAATGAAACAGCTCCTCTATTTGATATTTACGTTTGCACTAAAAATGCGTTCTTTATTCAAATATCCCAATTAAAAGATTCAAATCCAAATGTCAAACTAACCACCGCGGTTCTAGTTAGTGTGTGGGCAATGCTCGGTACTTCGAACTGTGCGCTCTTTGACTTGACGTTTAAAACGAGGAAGGTAAAACGATCGAAACGCTGTGATTTTTAGAAGATATATTCTCACATTTGTTTTCCGTGAAAGCCACGTTTACTGGACAAACCAGTGCAAAGTAATAGTATATAACTTATAATGCACTTAAAAAGCTACTAATATAAGGTACATGTGCGTTTAAGAAAAATAAGCTTACAGCGTCTACTTAAACGGAGAAATCACAACATGTAACAGCCTGATTATCTCCGCACAGCACGTCAGAAGCTAAACAAGCAATGAGAGTAATTTTCTCTGATGAAAATGTTAAAGCAGTGCAGACGGAGACAAAGAGCGTGTTCTGGAAGTGTGAATAGACTACTCTATTCCTGACCAGTCTATGCGTCCTGGAGTGCCAGAGAATCTATAGGTTTCGGGAACACCAGTGTCCAGAAAGTCAAGCGAGTCGAGTGTCACTTTGCTGCAAATTATTTCACATTCCGACTAATTTGTTTGGCTGAAAGGCGATCCCTTTGGGGCTAATGCTGCTCCCCAAATGAGGCCAGTTATTTGTAGGGTTCAGCTCTGTCTGCGGCGAGCTGTTAAACCCTGTCTGTCCTGCCACCTCTCCCAAAAGAACACCCATCTGACGTGTGTGGGAACAGCAAATCTCCCATCGGCGAACCTCGGCATTAAGCAAACAAGTCTATCTGTTGTCTGAATTGTCAGCAGGCATGTCGAGAAACCCAGCAGTTTAAGGCAGCAACCACTGCATCTAAAAACGCTTCAACCTGGCCAAATGTTCGGAGCAAATCAATTCCAATTTGTTTCCCAATATTTCACAAAGAACCACGAGGTAATTAAAAATCTAAGGACAAAATATATGTTTATTTTTATTACTATATGGAGGGGATCAATAATGATTTTACTTCGACATCTAGGAAGCATTCTTTGCTTGTTCTGTTTCACTCATCATGTTCAATCCTATTCTATTTAAAGTATGCAACATATATTTCAAACATTTAACATATATTTTGCAGTCAGGGCCCTCAAGTTATTTTCGAGGGGCTTTGGTCATCCCCTTAAAACTGGAGGATGCCTTTATACTGTCATCAACAGCTTAAAATGAAAGATGCACTTCGGATGATTTCAAATGAGTGTTATGTTTGCTAGTCACGATGGTAACAATTTTAATTAAATTATTATTACTGGCTGGTCCATGCCTTTCACTGTCAGAGGAGGTTGTGTTCATGGGGAAGAAGGTGCAGATTAAGGTGAAACTCGCAGAACGCATTTCAGTACAATTACTTTTTCAAGACACGTTCACTCAACAAAACGGCTCATCGGTTAAGATGAGTTTCCTCCTTTGGTCACTTTTTTTTAAAAAAAAGAATAAAAATGCCCTTGATAGCGACAGGAGGTTTGGCCGCGCGGGGAGTTTTAACAGAGCAGCTGATATTTGTAGCTGCGCATTTTGTTTTAAAATTCCACATGTACGGTTTTGTGGAAGGAAATTGGATTGACTCCTTTAAGGAAAACACAGGGCGTGCGGGGCGGTGGGGTGGGGGGAGGATTTAACTACGGTTGAATTGTTTGCACCACGTCCACTTATTACCTTAACCCTTTAAGGGGCGAAAACCCATTTGCTGCTTATAACATTAGTCTCGATGTTATTACACCTTAAGCCCCTCACACGGAACGTCTGCACTGATAGAGAAGCGCATTAAACGCGCACCATTCCTCCTTCGGTTGTGACACCATCCTTTGAATTAGTTGAGCTAATCGTGACCTTAAAAGGGTTAAAGTACACAAAGCGGAAAGGATTTTTTTTTAAAAAAACTCCACCGAATGCCTGCGGTATTTTGCTGAGTTTGCAGGCGGTGCTGTCACTAAGCAAATTGTTCTGTCGCTTGATGCGTCACAGCCTTTCCAGGGATCTGCATGGAGCTCGTAAATTTGTAGTAATCCCGTTTTTCTTCTGGGGATTGAGGTATTAACAAAGCAATAAAAGCGTTTAACAGAATCGTTCTCGGCCACCCTTGTATTATGCACCACCTGTTAATTAGCTAGCCATCAATCCTTGCTTGATTGTCAAAACATTCAATTAACTCCAAAGACGGAACCAGATAAAACACGCACGCGATAAACTGACTTTTAAGGAGCTCGTTGTGGCCTGCTGAATAAAATATGGGGATGGAATTGGATACAAGGTAGCACAGAATCTACCGAATGCAACAATAAACAGATCAAGTAACAAAAGCTATTTTTAAAAAAAAAGGAAAGCATGCAGACTCCCCTCTCTTCTGTCCTTTTTTTACGAGTATCATCAGTTTAAAAATCAATCGAAGCGCGAATGTATTCGGACAAATGTCGGAGGTGACTGCAATAAAATGATTTTAAAAACAAATGGTTGAGGCATGCCACATATATTTCCTACGTTGGTTGTTGGTAAAGCGGTCTTGAGGTCCTGAAAGGCGCTATGTAAATGCAAGTTCTTGATTTTTAGTAGGAAAGTGCATTTTCCATGTTGTTAGTTTCAACAACTCTGCGAGGGTCCCATGAAATCTTGCAATGTAGGAATAGATGTTCCAAGAGTACTGTATATCCTGGTGGACAGGGTGATAGATAATGCTTGCTTGTTTATAATTCTTTTATCTAGAATTAATGTAATATTGTGCATTAATTAGCCTCGCAATAATTAGTTTGAATCATTAATATATGCTCTGTGGGATTGCGTTCAGTGTGAAGTAGCGAAACATGTGAAGTGACAAGACATAAACTTCACTATTAAAAGGTCAGGAGTGTATTGTTTTATACTGGCTCACAACGCCCACATTCGATAATGATTAAATCACATATTCCTCTGAGTGACACGTTGCTAAGCAATACAAGAATACACCAAATGGGCCAATTTGTCTGCTGGGACGGTCAATATGTTTGCTCTTTGGGAAATCTCAAAACTTTTGACTTCTGTCGATCCCTTTTATTTTATTGTGTAAGTGTACATGGATTCAGTCAGCTCTGTAGCTGCAAGCTTTTTCACTGTTACTCGCTTTTAAATCCACTTCTTAAAAATTTAATTCGAGGTTGTTAACGATTAAGCGAATGTCAACAAAGCTTGCAGCAATTCTTCAAGACGGGTGAATGACTGCAAATCTGATCTTCAGTAACTGAACGGCTCAGCATTCTGGGCGTGGAAGAATATGCCTTGTTCATTAATTACTGCATTCCTACCGAAGGTTTTCTTAAACTTCCCTCCACGGACACCCTCCCCCTCTACCCCCGCACCCCTCCCCCAGCCCGCAAAGAGTTTTGATTCTAGAAAATGAAAACGCGATTTGGCCCAACAAGCTTGCTTTATTTGCCCCTGTGAACTTCTTAGGGTCTTTGACACAATACTGCTTAGCATTGGAATTAAGCATTGACTTCCACAGAAGACAACAGGGCTGGGAAAACTCGGCATTCAATGTATAAATATTTACTGATTGATGCCTTATTGGCAGAAATTAACAAAATTGTTTACCACAACATTAGCAGATGCGTTCGTTTTAAGTGTGTTTTCCATGACATTTAGTAGCTTTGTTAATTAAAACGAAGTTGTACTCTGAACCTTGTCTAATTTTTGATGGAAATGCTCTTCAATTTCTATTGTCATTACAGAGTGGATTCTACCTTAAGTTATTTAGGTAGGAAGAACAAACTAATATTCATTGAACTATCCTCGTGGTAATATTTGCCAGGGCTCTCGAAAATTATCCCTTTTTCGCTCTTACACTTTTACAATGGATAATGGAATTATGTTTTGCAACGCAACATGTGTCTGCAGTAACATTTTCTCACATGGAAGTTGTCATATGCGCGGCAAGTTAATATTAGAAGATGTATTTTTAGCCGATGCGAATGTAATATTTTATGACTTTTTAACCTTGCATGCTGAAATTGAGGGGACCTAGGTTTCCATCCGCCTTTAAGGCATCAGTCCTTTTTAGGATGTACTGCAACATTTAGAAGTTCTAATCACGAATAAACTTTTCCCCCCCCCCCCCCCCCCCCCCCCCCCCCCCCCCCCCCACTTAAATAAGCATTCTATAAATCTCTTCTCTTTCATGCCTGCATGGTATAAATCTTTGTGAGTTATTTATTCTCGTGTCACTGGGTTGTACTTTTTAGACTCCGAGGCTCCTCCTGGTCTTGGATCTGCTCTCTCTGGGCTGCCCAAAATCTCCATCCCCCATGAACTGCCCATGTTGTTAAATGAGGCATCAACTGGAGAGCAGTGAAATTTGGACAGCGCTTTCCTTGGTAGCCTCCAGCTATGTGCATTCCAACACACGTCTAAACTCCTGATGGAAGATTAATGCACGAAATGGGAAATAACTCCGAATGACACATTCAAAAACGGCGCTACACGTCTGTTCCCTTGGCTTTGACGTTTAACTATAAAGTTATGTCAATTTAGATTTATTTATTGCCTACTTTTTTTTTGGTCATACATGTCGCTGGCAAGGCCAGCATTTGTTGCCCATCCTTGAACTCAGTGGCTTGCAGAGGCAAGTTAAGAGTCAATCATTGCAATGGCTCTGGAGCCCAGACCGGGTAAGAATGGCAGATTTCCTTCCCTAAAGGACATTAGGTTTTTTAAGGCAATCGATGGTACTTTCATGGCCATCATTACTGGGACTAGCTTTAAATTCTAGATTTGAATTTAATATATCAAGTAGTTGAAATGAAATTCCAGTTGCCATTATTAGGACTTGAACCCGTGCTCCGAGAGCATGCTGCCAGAAATTAGTGATATTACCATCGCCCCTTTTCATGAGGGAATCAGGATCGTCAGTCAAGTGGTGAGGAAACGGGTATTCAGAATGGGCCTTGACATGCACTCCTATTGGTTGTGAGGTGAAACGTTTTCTGTAGCGAACACTTTGCTAAAATATTGTCCAAAAACGGATCGTCAAATGAGTCCATCAATCCACCTTATTAAGGGTCGAGGCTGGTCGTTTTGTATCAAAAACGTCCACTGTTGGGAAATGCTTTCAACCCGTAAAATGGAAATCAACCGAATAAACAAGTCCACTCGCTTAATCCACTCGAATTTCCAGTTTGCACTCTTTATTCTCTGAAAAAGATATATATATATATTTATATATATATGTTCTACAACCATCTGTATTTTCCATTCGGAAGAATAGAGGGTGACATCAAAACCTATGCATGTGAAAGTTACTCATACGGTCAGGTGGAGGAAGCACAATGATGTTTGTGCGCAGAGTCTGTGTATAAATAGCCGAAAGGCTTGTGTAGGTTTCGTTAGATCGGATGTAATAATGTAACAGACAGCGTACAATCGTTAATAACCACGAAATGTCGCGGTTTTAAGCAACGGCTGGTTATATATTTCTTTAGCTGAAACATTTTGTTGAAATATTCCGAACTGGCACCACATTCGTCAACTTATTAAAACACTGCTTAGATGGTTTTTGCTAACTGAGGCATGCACTGGTCACATTCCACACGTGGAATTAGCCACACGCGAAACGGTTCCCTCCTTTTACAGGAGATAAAACATTCATTTTCACTAGGTGGCAATGTGTTATACTATTGTACTTCCCCGGAATCGCAGCCGCGGTTACAAACGCCGGGATCAGTGCACTAGCATACCAATTAATTGAACGTTAATATCTGTAGTTTGAGTTTCCATTCCCCCCCGCCACCCCCCCGGTCTTTACTATATTTAACACTCGACGCTCCAATTGCTTCGAATGGGTTGGGTGCAGGGGGGATAAAAAGGTGAATTAATGTTGTTGAATTGAGATGACGCAGAGGTCAGAGGCAGACCAAGTCTGTGATGTGCAAAAGTCACGCAACTTACATTCACAAATATCTCTGACGAATAAACACAATCTCTTGGAAAGTTGCCCGGGTCATTCTTTAAGGCTACAAGTTTAACTGGAAGAGGAAACTCCGATCGTTATTCATTGAGTAAGCTGTATATGCCAGTAGCGGGCTGTGCCGACTTGCAGGGTTGCCACTTTTCCTGGTGTATTGTGTTTTGGTTCGGAGAGATTTCCTTCGTGGATCGAGGGGAGGTGGAGTGGGTTGTGGGGGGGTCTTCCTCTTGAGTGCAATCTACACTCGAAATTCCAATCAGATATTATGTGGTACAAATCAACTCACCGGTAAATAATGATGTAATGAAGAGGTCTGCAAAATTAATATTGTCGAAGTTACAAAAAAAACAGGATACAGATGATAACATTTGGGCTGCAATAACTTTGCTGTAACAAACCAAGGCATGCATTATTAAAAACCCCAGTAATATAACCTTAAAACACATTTTAATAAACCTTTAACCATTTATGTATAGTTTTATCAATTAGGACTCCTATTAATTAAGCATTCCCGCACTGCCCAGTTACCTGAAGTGGTTGTTGATGCAAGGAGAATGGTTCATGTTATCGTATTGAAGTACTATTTGAAAACATACCATAATGAAGGTATTACTCAATAATAAATGATTAATTCAAACAGATTTCTGATAAAATATACAATTCAGAATAAAAAAACGATTAACCATTGACATCTATTTTAAGTCTCTACTAGATGCCCATGTACAGATGCATAATTAATATTACGCACAATAAACATTTATCATTTAAGGGGCTTTTCAATAAAGAGTCGATTCAAATTCGCCCAATAAAGTTGCGGCATATCCCCGGCGAATTTCAATTGTAAGTAACAATTGTAAGTAAAAAAAATAGAATTAAAGGCAGGTAAAAACAAATGATGAATGAAACAATAGTGAAAGCAAAAGTGGGTATGTCATTGCATTTTTGATATGCTTTTATTTTGTTCTAGAAACTGAAGTGTGCCTACAGCTTTTTAAAGAAAGAACATGAACAATATTTCGAAATGTAAATCCCTTCAAAGGGAATCTCGCAATTATTCTCCTTATGTTGGGTTTACCCTGATTCCAGGGGCTAGGCCACACTCCACTCAAACATGTACCAGTAACTTGTAAATTATAGGCCTTGAGGTGTGAGTGTCTGCAGAGCTGCCTGGTCACTCCTTGTTTCCAGCGAATTATCCGGCGTGGATACAAACAATAACAGAAGTTAAAATGCTTTCGCAGCAAGTCCTGTGGTCGGCAGAGTGGTTCGATGCCCTTAAAGGGCACGACCTTCATGTATCTCAGCAGGGATCCCAGACACCCCGAACCAGCCCGCGAAAAAGAAACACTTGGTCAAATGCCTTTTTTTTGGACAAAAATCTGATCGGCTAAGTTACATTTATCAGAAATCACCTCATTTCTAAAATTCTCAGTCTCCTGTTAGTTACAAGAAGAGCTGAAAAATCGCCCTTTGGATCGCACTGATAAAGATGTTTTTTTCTCCCAAATCTAAATGCTTTTTGATCCTATTCAGACAACGATCTCATTATATATATATATATAAACACTGACACATGGAAATTAAAAAAAACAATTTAACATTAAACCTGCATTTAACACAGTGTTAGACCCGCCGCGTTCCTCATTTTACATATTCACAAATATTTCATACATTTCACAGTTATTTGGCAGGATTGCTATAATAAAAGTTTTTAAAAAACATTTTAGACAAATATAATTCCTTTATGCCATATATTTCAAGGTAGGATATTTTAAAGTGTACAAAATAATGTCAATTAATTCTGTATCATTTCTTTTAAAATCATTTAATCACAGGCTTAATTACAATTGCGAACAGCATTGCACAATGAAATAATTTAAACGGAGAAATAATAATCATGGCATATTTATGGAAATATTACTTCCTTTAGAAGCAAAATCACAGGACCTCAAAATGTCTACTTGGAGTAGATCTTTCGGCCTCCTGCACGATTGTAGGTGTTAACACAACATTTGTCAGGTTGTGAAAAACGTTATCTTTGCCTTTATGGTTGCCCTCTGGTTGCAAGCAGCCACTTTGAATTCGTGAAGTTTAAACTTTCAGACAGCGACCTGACTTCAATTTACCGGCGTGATACTAAACAGTTGGCAAACGCACTTAACTAATTTTACTGCAGATCTGTTTGTTTGAGTGATATCCCGTGATGGCCAGGAGATTTGCAAGCGAATATGTAATATGCAACACAACTAAAGCACAACTTAACTTGACGTTATCTTTTCAAGTGATTGTCAACAGTTACATTTGAGAAGTTGCATTTACTCAGGCTAGCTGCATCTGATGTTATGAAAATTATACTTTTCGTGCAGTAATTTATCGCACGAAAATTAATTAAACTATTTATGAAGCCTCATACATGCTGTGTAATCATTCAGAATATGCGCAGGTCTGGGAAATGCAATAGGAGTAAAGATGCTTCGTAATGTTTAGCAGGTTGAGGGGAAATATTTGAAAAAGACTATTATGCTTGAGCTGTAGTTTACCCTGACACTGTCATTTGGCTTTCCTTTTAATTCTAACACCCCAACAGTTAGACTAGAAGATTCGAGACGTTTTAGCTGAGAGGCTAAACAAAGTGCCCGCCAGTTAACTGCACAGAATGTGATGAAACATAACTGAATATGCAACTGGGAATGCTTCTGGGAAATATATTGATGTTGATTTTCCATTTTTATGTTAAAAGGTGTAAAAAGGTTATCAATCGGCCTATGTTAGACAAAGTGTACTGTGAGAAATCGCTTGGTTCCTGATCATAAACGCAACGCTCAAGGAGCGCTATATATATATATACAATATATATATAATTCCATTGTGAAGGTATGAAATACTCGCGTCTGTCACCATGTAAAATGCACTTTCTACATAAACGGTAACAATAATAAAATGCCGCCTGGATCAGGGACATACTAAGATGTATCTCATTGGCCTTCTCCTTGAATCTAAGCCAGGCACCAACCAACCACCCCGCTGCACTTTCTTCAAATTAAAGCCTGTACCTACTGCCGATACAACACACTAAATGTCTTACATAATCAAGTCAACCAAAATGTAAGAGGACAGAAAATGAAATACAATCATACGTTACTGACTTTCGTTTCTTACATATTTCTATGCGAATTTAAAGGCACTGCGAAATCAAAATCCCCATTAGCGAACATCTCATTTTATAAACAGACTTTAATATTTTCCACGCTTATAAGTACATGATTATATCTACATAAAAAAACCCATCATATAAAGATTGCCGTTGCGTTTTCAGATCATGAGCCAGACTACAATACAGTGGGAGTATCCGACAGCGTTAGGACCGCGCGGAGCGAGATGCCGGAGTGGGAGGCGTATTCCACGTATGTTTGCGTGCAAGCGGGGCAGTCTGGTCCTTGTGTGGTCCGGGTGTGTGGTCTCCGGTCCCGATCATCTGTCCAAAGGCTGCTAACTTGGATGTGAATGACCACCTCTGTTTACTTTAGCTCTGTCTGCAGTTAGTGAACTCTGCTCAGCGTTTTCCTGGCATGGCAGGTTCCAGCTGGTGCAGATCAGGACTTTGCAAGGGCTCCTTGGGATGGTCTGCAAATGGACTCCTGCGTAAATCAACGTCAGAATTTATGGACCATTTTCCACCTCATCTCGCTTTGTCTAAAATATACGAGTCTCATAAACTATGACTGCTGAGTGGTGAAGAAAAGTTGTAGGATCTTCTGATTGCTGCTCTGAAAATAAGACCTTACAGCAATGTGTATAATGCATACCTGTAAAATTCAATGTAAAGTCTGTAATCGACAACACAATAGTGCATTGTCCTCTGCATGAACTCTTGTAATTAATAACCTCCTATCACGTTGCTTTGAAATGTCACTTTTAAATGTGTTTATAGTGTGTTTGCTGCAAAAGTGTTTCTTGTTCAAATATGTAGTTACCTTGTGACAAAGGGCGTTTTTAAAGAATGAATAATGGTGTTGAATTAATTTCTTGTGGCACTGAATAGTCGTTAACCTTTATTTATTTGAAATAAAGAGGATGAAACAAAACAGAAATATAAACCATGATCAACCAAAATGTAACAGTAGTTGCAGGGGTCGACTGGTTATAAGGGAATAACCTATAAAAACAACTTAAGCATCTATTTAAATCTCTCGTGTGTAAAATATGAACGCAAGAACGTTTTCTTAAAGACTTTAGCACAATTAAGGGAGAGGTGCAGCGATTCTGGACAAACCCTTTAGCCAAACTAAAGGAAATTAGCTGGGGGACGCTGTCTGTTCTTAGAACTCTGGACTGTTGTTCTGGGCGCCAGTGTACTTCTCCAGTACCTGACCTTTCCCCTTTAACCTCTTCTGGCTTGGCTGGAAACTCGCCCTTAAATGAGACGAGTCTACTTGCCTAAGATTCCGTTCCCAGAAGATTATTTTTAATAGCATAAGGATTGCCTTATAAGCAACTTTGCTTCTGAACACATATAGCATTAATCTTCACAGCGTTATCCAGTCCTTTCAGCATAGTTTCACAGTTTTGAAGGGATTTCAGATATTTAATCAAAGAGCAGTGCGCGGCTGTGGTTCAATATTAAAGCCAGCAAAGGAAACCATATCATATTGTATCAGTAAATAAACGCATCATATGTAGACTTGAGTGTTTGGCAGATCAGTATGTTTCTCCTTAAATAACAGTTACTCGGACATTTCCTTGAAACCTACGAAGCATGCCTTCAGTAGCTCTTAACCAGGTTCAAGTCTTAGTCTATTTTAATCCACTTCTTCCATTTGCAGGACGTTCAGGCGAAGTCAAGAGCAAAACATCAAAAGTACAGATGCCTATACACAAGATAACTTTCGACAACATGAATGTGCCAACGTGGTATAAAAACAAAGCAATTTACACCGTTTAAATGCTAAATGAAAGCAAAGTCGTAGTGAAGGCTTGTATTTGTACAACCTGCCCTGACTTACACATTCTACTAAAAAAAAATCCTTTATTTTACACGTGAGAATCAGTTCTCGATCATTTAATAATACTTTAAATGTCCACCCGCTCAGGTTATATTAAAACACATGGTTTATGCGGCTTCCGTATGCACAGGATTCTGCATTGTTGACATGTAGTAGAAGTAGAAAAATAAGTGATTGAACTGGAAGCATGCTTACAGAAAAGATGCGAGTCGACCAATTCCGCCATTGAATAACACATCAAATCACTACTTAAAAAAATGCGCTATTTTCACTGACAAATGTCGAACTGCCAGGTTTAACACTGTGACGAATTTCCCTCAGTTGATTGGCTATTTATTGTTTGGGGCATCATGTACATTCAAACAGATGAAATTAAGTTTATATTAATTGGACATGGTAAGCAAGGAAATGCAATTGCCATTTTGACTCCCGAAATATTTTCACCCTTCTAAAGCAGTTACGATACCTTGAACAGGATCACAGCCCTAAAATTGATAACAATGGTTGCGTTAAGATTTTCATGCTTGATGTTTCTAAGAGTGAAGCCAGCCCATGAAGGGCAATTAAAGTAAAAGTGTACCGGCTGGTGAGCATTCACCCCCACCCCCCCCCCACCCCCCGCCCCACCACCACCAGACAGAATAGAGTTAAATCATCTGAGTTGAAGTGCTTGTTCTCATATTCCAATGTCTTACGGCTTTCAAATTGAATTAAAATATTCGTTTTCGATTACATTTTCCGTGTTAGATTACATTTAGTCCAGAAAGCAGTTTGGGAAGAAATTAGCAAATCTGGTCTGTAATTGAGTGAAGGCGGCTGTCTCGTTTTCATTTTAATCATATGTCACTTTTATAATTGCTATGGGTTTCTTTTAATCAGTCCGACATTTTGTTGTTACAAAGCTTGAAGCCTGAAGTTGAAAAAAAAGTCGACGTTCCCAGTCACAAACTGCTTAAATTGATGAATTATAGAGAATGTAGCCGCTTGCACACGATTCTTTGTGGTTTGTCTATTACAGAGTTCAAGTGGTGCGCTTGTCCAATTTTATCCCCATTTCCATTAATTTCCAAATTAAACTAGACCTACCAATAAAATATGTTTAATGTTTCCAGCAAAATGTAAATAACCCACTGTTCGAACAGACTATGAAAATAGATCACTTTGTTCCCACCCATGACGCTACACCGCAAAATCTGGTGAAATAATTGATTCTTTTTACAGACATGTGGGTGGTTCGACACCTTATATCATTATCCAAACATGGGCCCTGCTGGGTTGTGTGGTCATTTTTGATTTCATAATTACTTTCGGAAGACCTTGGGACATAGGTCATAATTTTCTTTTAATCCTAAACATATAAAGGAAGTTTTCGCGAAAAAAAAGCTCTACTTTATGCTTCAAAGACGTCTTTCAGTACGGCTGCCGTGGATTTGAAGACTGATCCAATAATACAAATTTCTTCACTTTCACCGCCGTCATTTTTGCTTTCCTGACTCTCCTTAAACGACTTAACCAAGAAATTGGCAGCGTTGAATTAAAGAAATATACCAAAATTGCCATTAGATAGAATTTTATGGACATATGTTTGCCTAAAGTAGGATATTAATCACAAAGCAGTATGCATGGCCACAAATTGTCATCTTACTTCACCTGGGCACGTTTGGTTTGTAAACGTATGTATGAAACTATTCCTCAAAAAATGTACAGAAAGCTATGTGCCGCTTTATAATATACTTTCTTCTTATTAGCATATCAAAACTTTAACCGTCTGTGAAAATGAGACGTTCTCACTCTTCTGATTTAAAATGTATTTCACAAAATTAAAGTCAATGTTAGAATCAAGGATCTATGGGTATTCAGTCCAGAATCACGTCTCATTGAGTTCTAACTGACAATTTTTCAAACCCGTAATAAAAACTAATTATCCCTGATTGAGTATACTTTTAAGTCTGATTGCTCGGACAAAGAACTTTTTTTTTAACCAGAGGTGAGTCAAATGCTTTGTTATAAATCATAATTCTATTTCGGCTTTATGAAATAACCGTCCGTCTGGCTGCAATATTTAATGCAAGCTGACCAGAGATGTTCAGATCATTTTTTTTTGTTGTTTTTAATCTTCTTTCGAAGCTATAAAATGACAGTAAATTATTGTGGACTGGGAGGCAAACATTTGCACTGAGCAATTGTCATATTAAGATTAGTTGTCAAAAAGGACCTTAATAACACAAAATGAGTTATAGAGATCAATAAGATAAATTCTTTAATGTTTAATGTCAATGCTGTATATCTAATACTTTTAATGAATCTAAATATTTCTTAAATTAATCTCAAATATAAAGATATATACCTGGCTCTTGTTCTTAATCCCTACAAAGGCAAAGTTGCTAAGTCCACAAAAGCAATTTTACTGAAATGATTTGATACTATAGAGAGGATCTCAGTGACTTTCAGTATTCTCATCTCATAACAAGTTCACCTATTAGCTGTTCAAATCAATGTAAGTGGATCGATCTTATTGGGTCATTCTAGGTGCACTGAAGTTTCCAAATGGCCCTTCCCTTGAAATGCAGGCTGTAGTGAGATTCTGTTATAAAATCAGTTGCTTATTCAAGTACAGAAAGGTGTTTAATTTTGGATTTTAAGTCACTGAGGTTTGAGATACTTTTAATGAGTTTGTAGGGAATTGATAGTAATGACGAAAAATCACTAGATTTTCAGCAGAATTACAATTTAAAGCAACTATGTGATGTAAAACTACAGATTAGTTCAAAATGTATCTCCTTAGGCATGTCCTAAGGCATTTTTTCACATTATCTACAAAATAACCGCAATTGTCATTGAACATCCCAATATGGACCCTCATTCCAGAGGGACAAACTGAAAATGGATATGTGATGGAGTAATACGCATGATGGAGTGATGAAGCAACTTCATCAACACTCAAGAAGCTTGACACCATTCAGGACAAAGCAGCCTGCTTGATTGGCACCCCATCTACAAACATTCACTCCCTCACGACCAATGCACAGTGGCAGCAGTGAGTACCATCTACAAGATGCATTGCAGTAAATCACCAAGGCTCCTTGGAAAGCACCTTCCAAACCCACGACCACTACAATCTAGAAGGACAAGGGCAGCAGATACATGGGTACACCACCTCCTGGAAGTTCCCCTCTAGTCACTCACCATCCTGACTTGGAAATATATCACCATTCCTTCATTGTCAATTGGTCAAAATCCTGGAACTCCCTTCCTAACAGCACTGTGGATGTACCTACACCACATGGACTGCAGTGGTTCAAGAAGGCAACTCACCACCACCTTCTCAAGGGCAATTAGGGATGGGTAATACACGCTGGCCTAGCCAGTGATGCCCATGTCCCATGAAAGGATAAAAAAAATCACTCCTAATTTGATTTACATAGAAATCTAGTTGACTTACATTTTTAAGCACAGATTTCAACCAAAATTATTCTGAATTAACATTTATACAAAGTTTTTTGTTTTTTTTTAATAAAGGAAAACTCAATTGGATTGCAAGCCAAACGTTTTTAAGGAGACGCCTGGAAAGAAGTTGCTTATTCCACACAAAAGAACTATTGCAGTAGTTATAGGGCAGCTGCCAGTTTGACATTTATACTTGTTTTTTCGAGTGGTACATCTGGTTACTGACATGCACATGCTGGAAAGCTTTGTTTTAACTGTGGTAGCCATCCTGCTGTCTTTTGCTAACATTTTTTTTAGAAAAGCAATCTAGCTCTTCAATTTTTAAAAAGTCAACTTTGCATAATCGTAGTAGATAATGTGAAGTGCAAGCAGTGTGAGACTGCTTTCAAGAAATGCTTTGACATTGTATTCTTCACATGCAAACCAATAACTTCAAATTGATGTTAAAAACATTGAACCGTTTAGAACCTTTAGCCTTTTGAGCCTGTTCTGCCATTCAATGAGATCATGACTGATCTGTGACCTAATTTCATATACTCGCCTTTGTCCCATATCCCGAAAACCACCATTCTCACATAAGTTAACAACTGATTTAGCAACTATTGCCATTTGCAGAAGAGAGTACTAAACTGTCTGCAGCAGCTTTATCCTAATTTCATTCCTGAAAGATCTGGTTCTAATTTTTAGACCATACTATAGGTATATTACGGTTATATTATAGATTCTGAACAGGTACAACCTGAAAAATGCTGTTAATTTGATGAAAAATCTATCCATCTAATTTTAATGCAAAGGGCCAGTTGCACACACAAATATACAGATGTTGGGCTAGTACCTTTAAACTGTGAGTTAGTCAGTTCAGTGACAACAGAGTTATGTAATCACCTGAAGTTGCTTTGTATCAATGCCAAAAGCAGTAGGGCAACAGGCCCATAACTGATCCAAGACTAAAACTGAGCAGGTCTGGTATTTTTTTCATTCATTGTTGGTGGTGCCCCTGGCCAAGCGAGTATTTATTGTTCAACCCTAATTACTCTTGAAAAGTGGTGAGCCCCAATCACCACAAAAGATACCACAAACAGAGAGCAGTCATATGTAAACATCATTGGAGCAGCTGAAGACTTATATGATGAAATGTGAAGGGTGCATGTGCACCCTTCTGGGACAAGTTGCCTGCAAATTACGTTCAAGGGAAATAAATCCAATCTTTTATTTTCAATTACATCTTTTCTGCTGGGAGAGGTAAGGTAATTTTCAGGGGAAATAGAAGCAAATTTTTCGCATCAATTATAACATCTCTCCTGACACATTAATTTTTTTTCATGGCATAGCTTGGTTGGGGGCTTTGTTTGAGATGGAAGAGCTGCCACCATTGGCCCCACCTTATGCATCCCAGAGGTGGCAAACAAATGAAGACTGATGTGTCCACTGGGAATCAGGTCAGCTTGGTAGATGCAGGTCGAATTAATATCCTCTCTAATACTCACCAGAAGCTTCCCTATTTAAAATATTTTGAGTCAATTGCCTAAGCATTTGATTTGTTAATCAATATTTCTATGGAATGCTACCATCAACACTCTGCTCCAACTTTAAAACTTTGACGGAAAAAAATCCATTAATAATTTTAACTTTTCAGATTAGTCACTTCTGGTATAGTAGCCACGAATAATTTTATGAAAGTAATAATTTGCCTTGCAGAAATTCCACATTAAAGCACAAGTGACTGTGGTAGCAAATCCCTGTCCATACAATGGGTGCTGGTGACACTGCCTGATAATTTCCAATCTGTGCTTTATTATAAGTCAGTGATTAATGTATCCTTGAATTATGCTTACTGGTGGCGATAAAAAGATAGTTTGCAAGCTGTTGTATAATTTCTGCCTGGTTTATTACATAGAATTACATAGAGTATACAGCTCAGAAACTGGCCATTTGGCAAACTAGTTTGTGCTGGAGTTTATATGTCACATGAGTCTCTATCCATTCCACCTGCCTCATCTCAGACTTTCAGCATATCTTAGATGGCTATATGAGTGAAAATGAAATATAGTTGTCTTATGTAGTAAAACAACATGGAGCAATTAACTCTACTTTATTTGTTGCTGCAGTTAGGTTCCTTTATATTTGATATTGTAATAGTTTTGCAAAAATAACTTCAAATCAAGTAAGTTGGTGCAAGAATAGACCAGGGCCAGAATTTTTCCCTCATCGGGCGGGCTCAGCAGGAGTGGGCCGAAGCGGTCGGGAAGCCGATCGCCGCCCACAATCAGCTCCGGTCCGCGATTTCACATAGGCGGGCCAATTAAGGCCTACCCTGCGTGGATCATGAGCGGCAGTGCTGGCTGTCTGTGTGGGCAGAGGGAGGAACGAGAGCGGGCCCAGTGTGCAGGTCGCTCATGCGCACTAAAGAGCGCATCAATCTCCCTGGGGCACGGAGCTGCCTCAGGAAGATTGAAGTGCTTTTTTAAAAAAATGAATGAAGACAGTAAAAATTTTTTTAAAAAAAGTCCCCTCATGTGACTTTGTCACGTGAGCTGGGACATGTTTTTAATTCAAAAGTAAAGTTTTTACCTAATGTTTATTTGCTTTAGGAAACCTCATCCTAAAAAAATGTAAAGGCCGCTTGGCTTTTTCACCCACCCGCCAACTGCAAGGTTGGACGGGCAGCGTAAATTTAATTAGCTTGTTAACGGCCTTAATAGGCCTTTCAATGATTGGCTGGTGCACAGCCGACTCCAACACGAGCCTGCCGAACGAAATATTGCGCCAGTGCACAATGACATCAGGACGCATGCCCGATGTCATCGCGTGTCATTTTATGCTCGGGCATGTTGGGCGCGTGCCCACACACAGGGTAAAATTCTGCCCCAGAAATTACTTCTTGCCATATCAATCAATGGATGAAGCTTAAGAGATCTGTTTTATCTCCTGTTTTAGTGGAGACATTGATGCATTAAGTAAACACTAGCTGTGTTAAAATAGTTGATCGAAAAGTATAAGCTTGTTTATCTGCTTAATAACAGCAGTAATGTGCAAGTTTGCAACAATGCTGTTAGTGCTATCTGTTCAGTTTGTTCAGATAGAGGCATCTCTATGGATCTGGATGAATAATCATTATGTTATTAGTTAATAAATGGTCTTATAAAGCTCCTTCGACAGCTCCTTCCAAACCTGTGAACTTGACCACCTAGAAGGACAAAGGCAGCAGATGCATGGGAGTGCAAGTTCCCTCCAAGCCAAGCACCATCCTGAGTTGGAACTATATTGCAGTTCCTTCACTGTCTCTGGGTCAAAATCCTGGAACTCCTTACGTAACAGTGCTGTGGGTGTACCGACACCATATGGACTGCAATGGCTCAAGAAGGCGGCTCACCACCACCTTCTCAAGGGTAATTAGGGATGGGCAATAAATGCTGAGCCTAGCCAGAGGCTCCTACATCCTCTGAAAGAATAGAAAGAAGAAACAATTGCAGTGTAGACAACCGTATTGACATTCTTGTTTTACCACTTACTGAAACCTCTGCATCTGGCCCTATCTTCCACCACCTGCATCACTCAAACAGTGAGAGAACAAGAGGAGCAGCGGGGCGATTAACAGTGAGAGAGCGAGAGGAGGAGCAGGGCCACTAACAGTGAGAGAGCGAAAGGAGCAGCGGGGCCATTAACAGTGAGACAGTGTGAGAAGGAGCGGGGCCATTAACAGCAAAAGAGTGCGAGAAGGAGTGGAGCCATTAACAGTGAGAAAGTGCGGGAAGGAGCAGGGCCATTAACAGCGAAAAAGTGCAAGAAGGAGCGGGGCCATTAACAGTGAGAGAGTGCGGGGAGAGGGCCATTAACAGTGAGAAAGAGACAGGGGCAGTGGGGCCTTTAACAGTGATAGAACAAGAGGGGCAATGGGGCCTTTAACAACGAGAGAGTGTGAAAAGCAGCGGGGCCATTAACAGTGAGAGAGTGAGAGGAGCAGTGGGGCCATTAACAGTGAGAGAGTGAGAGGAGCAGTGGGGCCATTAACAGTGAGAGAGTGAGAGGAGCAGTGGGGCCATTAACAGTGAGAGAGTGAGAGGAGCAGCGGGGCCATTAACAGTGAGAGAGTGAGAGGAGCATTGGAGCCATTAACAGTGAGAGAACAAGAGGAGCAGCGGGGCCATTAACAGTGAGAGAGTGAGAGGAGCACTGGGGCCATTAACAGTGAGAGAGTGAGAGGAGCAGCGGAGCCATTAACAGTGAGAGAGTGAGAGGAGCAGTGGGGCCATTAACAGTGAGAGAGTGAGAAGATTGAGAGACCATTAAAGAGCATGGAAAGCAGCTGATTGGTGAATAGGATTGGTGAGTATTTCTAGCCTTTAAAGTAGAAGTAAGGTCTTTGTGTTTAGGTCTTTCATCTTTTTTTCTTTTTTTTCTTAAAAATAGCTTGGTAAGTGTAAGATCGATACCCGGTGTGTAAAAAAAATTACAATAAAGTGTAAAGAGCGAGGGATTCTTCATGTATAAAAAGCAGGGATATTAGAGTAATTAATTAAGCAATTAAATAAAATACGATAGCGATGGCAGGATGGGTGATATTTTGCTGCTGAAGCATGTGGGAGCTGCTGGACACCAAAGTGATCCAGAGTGAACACATCTGTAGTAAGTATTTGCAGCTCAAGGAACTTTGGATCTGAATTAAGGAGCTAGAGTCTGAGCTGCAGACGTTGCGCCATATCAAGGAGGGGACTGGTGGGGGGGGGTGGGGGGGTGGGGGGGCGGTGGTGGGGCGGGGAGTTATCTGGACACTTTGCTCCAGGAGGCGGTCACACTCCTCAGATTAGGTTATTCATATTTGGTCTGTGATCAGGGACAGGAGGGTGTGACTGCAGATGAGGCAGGTATGGGGACCCAGGGGGTAGCGTTCAAGGAGCCTTGGCCTCTGCAACTGTCCAACAGTTATGAGATTCTTGCAAGCTGTGTGGATGAGAGCAAGGACTGTAGGGAGGATGAGTGAACTGACCACGGAACCGTGGTACAGGGAGCCATTCAAGTTGGGGAGGAAATAGGAAAGTAGTAGTGGTAGGGAACAGTATAACTAGGGGAATAGATACTGTTCTTTGCAGCCATGAGCGTGAGTCCCGAAGGCTGTGTTGCCTGCCCAGTGCCAGGGTTAAGGACACCCCCTCAGGGCTGGAGAGGAACTTGGAGTGGGAGGGGAGGGATCCAGTTGTCGTTGTCCAAGTTGATGCTAATGACATTGATAGGACTAGAAAGGGGGTCCTGCTGAAAGAATTTGAACAGTTAGGGGCTAAACTAAAAAGCAGAACCTCCAAGATAATAATTTTAGGATTACTACCTGAGCCATGGGCAAACAGGCATAGGGTAAATAAAGTCAAGGTGTTAAATGCGTGGCTCAAAAATTGGTGTGGGAGGAATGGGTTTCAGTTCATGGGGCACTGGTATCAGGACTGGAGCAGAAGGGAGCTGTTTAGGTGGTGGGATGGGCTTCAGTTGAACCATGCTGGGGCCAGTGTCCTGGCGAATCAAATAACTAGGTCTGTAGAGAGGGCTTTAAACTAACTGAAGGGGGTGGTTTCTGGAGAGGGGATACATAGGCTAACAAAGCAAAAGTATATGGCAGCATTGCAGGGCAGCTATTTAGGTTTTAATACCCAGAGTGTGACAGGAAGGGACAGAGTTTGCAAACATAAAAAGACAGCAGCAAATAGGGTCAAAGGTGGAAAAAAATGGTAAAAAGGCAAGATTAATGGCTCTTTACTTAAATGCATGTACTATTTGGAACAAAATAAATGAATAAACGGCACAAATAGAGGTTAATGGGTATGATCTTATAGCCATTATGGAGATGTGGTCAGAAGGAGATCAAAGCTGAGAACTACATATTCAGGGGTATGTAACTTTTCAGAAGGACAGGCAGGAAGGAAAGGGTGGTGGGGTAGCTTTGTTAGGATGAGATGGAATAAGTACAGTAGCAAAAAAGGATCTTGGATTAGAAGATGTAGAATCCATATGCGTGGAGGAGCAAAATAACAAGGGGAAGAAGACACTGGTGGGAATAGTCTATAGGACCCCTAAGATTAGTTATATTGCAGGATAGAGAATAAATCAGGAGATAATGAGGGTATGTCAAAAAGGCAGGACATTAATCATGGGTGACTTTAATCACCATGGACATTTGGAAAATCAAATTGGCAGAGGTAGCCACAAGCAAGAATTCATAGACCAGAGTTTTTCAGTTGTCAGGTGGGCTCGGCGGGAGTGGATGGGGGCAGTCAGGAACCCGACTGTCGCCCGTGATCGGGTGCGCACTGCGATTTTACGGGGGTGGGCCAATTAAGACCTGTCCAGCGTAATTAGCGGCTCTCAGGGTCTGTGGGAAGGAGTGGGCAGCGGCTGGACGCCAATGTCTGCCAGGGCCAATGGCGGCCTATTCAAAAACAGTGCAGGCAGCTGTCCTAAGGCTGCCACTGACTTTGGTTAGCTGCCATTGAGTTCAGTCATTTGCCAGTGAGTCTGGTCATCTGCCGCTGAGTCTGGTCATCTGCCATTGAGTCTGGTGTTCTGCCACCGCGTTCGGTAGCTGCAATGGACAATGTTGTCAGAGAGCAGGCCAAGCAGTAGGGCAGTTCGGCAGGGCAGTCGGCCCCGAGGTTCTCCAATGAGTGCCTCATTGCCCTCCGCAAGGATGTGGCAGACGCCAGGATATCCTTGACCCAAGAGATGGGAGGAGGACGCCCCCCCCCACACCTAACCAAACGTGCCTGAGAGGTGGTGGCATCACGGGTCAGCTCCCATGACGTGGTGAGATACACATGGATGTAGTGCCGCAAGTTGTTTAATGACCTCCTGTGATTGGGAAGGGTGACTACTGTGTTGGCACAGGTCACTTAGCATAGCAGTTAGGCTGGCAGCACCCCCCCGCCCCCCCACCCCACCCCCACCCCCCCACCACACCTCAGAATTTTGTTTTTTCATTCATTCATTCACAGGATGTGGGCTTCACTGGCTGGGCCAGCATTTATTACCCATCCCTGGTTGCCCGTAAGAAGGTGGTGGAGAGCTGCCTTGTTGAGCCGCTGCAGTCCATATGGTATAGGTACACCCACAGTGCTGTTAGGAGGCAAGTTACATGATTTGGGCCCAGCAACAGTGAAGGAACGGCAAAACATTTCCAAGTCAGTATGCTGAGTGAATTGAAGGGGAACTTCCAGGTGGTGGTGTTTCCTTCTATCTGCTGCCCTTGTCCTTCTAGGTGGTGGTGGTTGCGGGTTTGGATGTTCTTAGAGTGCGAGTAGCAAATGTCATGGAGGCTGTATCTGGGCAAGGGGGTGAGCTTGGAATGCGTGCATTGCAGCTCCAGGGTCACGAATTGGATGAGCCCTGCAAGTTACTCCTCAGGTGGGGGTGGCAAGGCTGCAATGGCTAATCAATGCACCTCTCTCTTTTCAGAAGAAGACAGCACACAATAACTCTGAGGGGCTGCGTGCTGCCGCAGGGCAGCCCCACCTTCTGATCCTCAACAGAAACAAGGAGGAGGCATTGGAGCTGGAGAGGCGCCATGCACCTGGATCAACCAGCCGCGGTGAGGTTGGGGTGCCACTGGGAGGTAAGAGTGCCATGCACTGAGGTCAAAATGCCTGTCATTGCAAACATTCCACTGCTGACTGTATATTGATTTCAGCCTCCAATATGGGATCTCCACTGATAATGGAAAGACAAGCGCATCCTGATCCAGGTGCCAGGCATGCACAGTAACAGTGTAACTACTTCAACTAATCAAATGCCCTTGTTCCTCCTATCAGCCTCACCAGAGCACGCCCAGTCTCAGGACCTGAGAGACCGCCGCTGACCCCTGAGGGCACAGAAGACATGAACGCACCAGCATCACACACTCTCAGCCAAGCAGGCACCAGCACAGATACATGCACCTTGGTGGGAATAAGATTATCGGCTAGTATCTCAGTGCATAGTGGTGAGGGCACTTCACACTCGCTTGAGGTGCAGGCACATGCAGGGAGTGCCCAGGAGCCGGCAGTTGAAAGACTGCTGGGGACCAGGAACATGCTCAGTCAGTGGCTGATGACGTGCCTCTGGAGTTGTCCCTTAGGCAGCAGATGCTGAAAGTCCAGCAGGGCATGCGGGAGGATCTGGCAGAGATACATGAGGGAATGCGGGCCATGGTCTCCATGATGGAGGAGCCCTAGCGGAGCATGAGCAATGCAATGGCCCTCATGGCCAAGAACATTGCCTCCTTCTTGGAGAAAGTGGCAACTCTCATGGAGAGACTCCTCCAGGGGATCAATCAGGGCTTCCTAGGGATGTGCTTGGACCTGCAAGCCCTCACAGCGGCAATGACCTCAGGTGGTCACTGTCAGTGTGGGAGATGGATTGGGCACCCAGCATCCCAGCTAGGTGCCCATCCATCAATGGTGAGCAGGGAGATTCATAGTGACCTGACGTTGGCGCACTTCTAAACTCATAGCGCACCCCCTTCCGAAAATATCGTGATGGCGTGCGGTGATGTCAGGACGCACGGCCAATGTCATCACATGTCATTTTACGTGCAAGCATGTCGGGCTTGCCCCCAAACTTCAACTGTGAAATTCTGCCCATAGAATGTATCCGGGACAGTTTTCTGGAGCAATATGTTATGGATCCAACCATGGATCAGGCTATTTTGGATCTGGTAATGTGTAATGAGGCAGGTTTAATCAATAACCTCAGAGTAAAGGATCCAATAAGAAATAGTGACCATAACATGGTAGAATTTAGCATTCAGTTTGAGAGTGAGAAACTTGGGTCAGAAACAACTGTGCTAAAAATAAATAAATTGCAAAGGAATGAGGGTAGAATTGGCTGATGTGGACTGGGAAAAGTGTTTAGCAGAAAAGAAGGTTGATGAACAATGGCAGAAGTTTAAGAAAATAGTTCATGACTCACAACAAAGATATATCCCAGTGGGAAAAAAGGATTCTAGGAAGGGGATAACCCAGCCATGATTAACCAAGGAAGTTAAGGATAGTATCAAATTGAAAGAAAAAATATTCAAAGTGGCAAAGGTTTGTGGTAAGCCAGAGGCTTGGGAAAGTTTTAAAAACCAACAAAAGATGACCAAAAAATAATAAAGAGAGAGGAAATAAACTTTGAAGGTAAACTAGCAAGTAATATAAAAATGGACAGTAAGAGTTTCTTTAAATAAATAAAAAGGAAGAGAGAGGCCAAAATGAACATAGGCTTCTTAGAGAATGAGACTGGGGAAATAATAATGGGGAACCAGGAAATGGCAGAGGAGGTGAATGGATACTTTGCATTAGCCTTCACGCCAGAAGAGACTAAGAGCATTCCAAAAATACTAAATAATCAAGGGGCAAACGGGGTGGGGGGGAGGAAATAAATGCAATAAATATCACTAGAGAAAATGTACTAGGGAAACTAATGGGGCTAAAGGCCAATAAGTTCCCTGGACCTGATGGGTTGCATCCTAGGATATTAAAGGAAGTAGCTACGCAAATAGTGGATGCACTGGTAGTAATCTTCCAAGAATCCTTAGATTCTGGAAAAGTCCCAGAGGATTGGAAAACTGCCAATGTAACACCGTTATGCAAAAAGGGAGGGAGACAAAAAACAGATAACTATAGGCCAGTTAACTCAACTTCATCATTGGGAAAATGTTAGAGCCTATTATAAAGGATGTAACAGCGGAGCATTTAGAAATGCATATTATAAACAAGCAGAGTCAGGATGGCTCCATGAAGGGGAAATCATGCCTGACAAATTTATTATAATTCTTTGAGGAGGTAACAAGCAGGATAGATAAAGAGGAACTTATTTGGATATATATATATTTGGATATTTGGATTTCCAAAAGGCATTTGATAAGGTACCACACATAAGGTTACTTAATAAGATAAGAGCCCATGGTGTTGGGGGTAGTATATTAGTGATATAGAGACTGGCTAGCTAATAGAAGGCAGAGAGTTGGGGTAAGGGGGGCATTTTCAGGATGGTAACCCCACAGGGATCAGTGCTGGGGCCACAATTATTTATAACATATATTAATGAGTTGGATGAGGGAAATGAATGTACTATCGCCAAGTTTGTGGATGACACAAAAATAGGTGGGAAGGCAAGTGGTGAGGACAATACAAAAACTCTACAGAGGGATATAGACAAGTTAAGTGAGTGGGCAAAAACTTGACAGATGGAATATAATGTGGGGTTATGCATTTTGGCAGGAAGAATAGAAGAGCTGAATATTATTTAAATGGAGAAAGATTGCAGAAAGCTGCAGCACAGAGGGATTTGGGAGTCCCATGCACAAATCCCATAAAGCTAACATACAAGTTCAGCAGGTAATAAGGAAGGCAAATGGAATGTTGGTCTTTATTTCGAAGGGAATGGAGTATAAAAATAGGGAAATCTTGCTAAAACTATACAAGGCACTAGTTAGGCTACACCTAGAAGACTGTGAACAGTTTCAGTCCCCTTATCTAAGGAAAGATGTACTGGAGGAAGTCCAGAGAAGGGTTCACTAGGTTGATCCTTGGCATGGAAGGATTTTCTTATGAGGAGAGGCTGAGTAGGTCGGGCCTGTACTCATTGGGGTTTAGAAGAATGAGAGGCAACCTTATTGAAACATATAAGGGGGGTTGATAGGGTAGCTGAGAAGCTGCTTCCCCTTGTGGGAGGGTCTCGGACTAGAGGGCATAATCTCAGAGTAAGGGGTTGCCCATTTAAGACAGAGATGAGGAGGAATTTCTTCTCCCAGAGGGTAGTGAATCTGTGGAATTCTTTACCACAGAGTGCTGTGGAGGCTGGTTCGTTAAGTATATTCAAGACTGAGATAGACAGATTTTTAATCAGTGAGGCAATCAAGGGGTATTGGGAAAAGGCAGGAAAGTGGAGTTGAGGATTATCAGATCAGCCATGATCTCATTGAATGGTGGAGCAGACTTGATGGGCCGAATGGCCTACTCTGCTTCTATGTCTTATGGTCTTAAGAAAACACAATCAATATGCCACAATATTTCAGCTGCTATTGATCAACACAGCCGTTCCTCTCTTCCACCATTGATGCCCCTATCCTTAATAAAACAATTACTCTGCCCCATCCAGATCACTTTCTCTGAAATGGTCCCCATTCTTTCATCTTCAGAATGGGGCACATTCTTGAGCTTGTGTGGTGCGCATCTCTTTTTGCCATCCATCCCCAGATCTGGCTGGACTACACCAAGCACTGCCAGGCCTTTGGACCTCATCCAATGCTGCCTACTATTTCAGATCCAACCTGATGGCCAAGGGTAATCCCCACTTCTTTTCTCCAACACCAACCATCTCCATTAAACCCCTCTCTCTTGTCACTTCCACCCTCAGCTTAAACAACAAGTGCCAGGAGCACAAAGGTTGAGATCGTTCTTTTAGCTGTCTCAGCTGCTTCATTTCTCCTTCCTCTAGCCCATCAAGCTAAACTACTTTCAAGGCTGCCTCTGCCATAGACAGGAACCTAGTTTCTCTCCCCTCACACCTTATATGAGCTTATCTTGTCCATGAGAACCACCTGCTGCTCCATTGACTCTAGTGGATTCCCAGTAAATTTTTCATCATTCCACTTCACTTCCTAGCTTTAATGTTTGAATGTAAATTGTTCTTTCACCACAGCTACTATCTGACTCCCATTCAAAATCAGAAGTTTCACCTCACTTCTCAAAAATGCACTTCCAACTGCTCTGTTGTTGCAAACTATTGCTTCATCTCCAGGCTTCCTTTTTGGTCCTAAGTAATTGAGTGTTTGTCACCTCCCAAATTTGTGCCCATCTACACTGAAACTCCCCATTTGAAGCTCTCCAGTCAGAGTTCTGCCCCACCACAACTTGGAAACAGCCCTAGCTGAAGTCACACGTTGTATATTCCGAGTGTCACCATGCTACATTATTCATTCTTGACCTCTTTGATCTCTCTGCAGACTGTTACAAAATCAGCCCATCCTCCTCTCTGTGTTTAGCGTAGTACCCAGTATTGTCTGTTTGGTTACTGTCAACCTGTAGCCAGAGCACAATTAGCAATAGTTTCTCTTCCCCGCCACCCCCTCCCCATGAAACACATAGCTACCTCTGGAATCTCCCAAGCATCTATGCCTGGCACCCCCCACTTCCTGATCTAAATGCTGCCTCTTGACAACATCCTGTAAGCTTTCACTTGTATGTTCCACATCTTCATTTCTCTTGACACCTCCACTGCCTCTGTTATCAAACTGCAGGCCAAAATCCAGTCCTGGATGAGATGCAATTTCCCCTAGTTAAAAATTGGGAAGATTTACGCTATTGTCCTCACTACAACTGATCAAACCCTGCTACCGATTCCATCCCCCTGCCAGATTATTCACAAACTCAGTATCCTATATGAACGTGAGCTAAGCTGCAGCCTCCACAGCTGTTGTCCTTCACAGAGAGAGTTTCAATGGACAGCATCTCTTCCACCACCCTTCACTCTTGCAAAACTCTTTGATCCATAGCCAATCCCACTACAATCTCTGTTCACCCATAATCCCTGTCCATGCTGACCTACATTGGATCTAAGCCCTGTAATGTCTCCAATTTAACATTCTCATCATGTTTAAATCCCTTCATGACCTCCCCCTTCCTATCTTTGTAACCTTCTTCATTCCTCCGAAGGCCAGAACTCAGCATTCCTCCGATTCTGGTCTCTTGCACACCCCTTCTCCTTTCGTTCCAGTCTTCACAACATGCCTCCAGCTGTCAAGGACCGATGCTCTGGAATTTCTCCCTGGGCCTCTCTGGCTATCTACTCCCCTCTCTTCCTTTAAAAAGAGCCTGCTTAAAACCTGCTTTTTTGACCAAGTTTTTAATCACCTTCCTCCTAATATCTTTCTCCAGCTCGTTGTACAATGTGAAATGCCTGAGGAGGCTTTGCCATGCACTGCCATCCCCCGCAACCAACATCCCCCCCAGCCTCCCTTGACACTGCCACCTCTGCACGGAAAGAACCATTTTTTTTCAAGTATATAATAGATAGCGAATGAAAAATCTGGGCTCTATATGTCAAATTAATTGCAAATGTGACCTCTGGCAAGGCATAACTATACCAGGCTATGAGTCATTCCTGCAAATCCTGTGGAGATATTTCAGTGTTAACTGCATGCTCGTCACTGTGAAATATTTTTTGGTATTTGAGAACAAGGTTTCATCCATATAAACTGCCTTATTGAGTTCTGTGCTTGCAGTGATTGAACCTGTGTGGAAAGTCTGCAAAGAAAATTCAGATTTGCACTTGTCACTGCAGAAGATGATCAGTATTTTATTATGAGCTTCTTCTCCGCAGAAATCTTTGGCAGTGGCATCACAAAAATATCCTGGGCACAACTCAATAGAACAATTGCTTTGACATTTTTGAATCAAATACAATTTCTGTACAGAGATGATTACAGCGTCCTCTGGTAGAACGCAAAGGAGGCAGGAAACTAAGATTCCCTTTGACGATAACAATTTAACATCTGACTAATCTTCACTAACTAAACTGACATTTAGGCATCTACTCCATGGCTTTGCGTTTCAACGGTACCAAACTGAAAATTAACTTTAATAAAAAGTAAATTCTACAAGCGGTTATTGTAAAAATTACTAATGGCAAATTAGTAAACATTGTATATTTATAATGTCTAACAAATGGTGTGCATTACTTAGTTTCAAACAGTAATTTTTTTAAAAACCTATATTCATTGTTGCCACACTAACCCGTTGGGGTTGTTCTTGAAGGATTTTGGCTAAAATGATTCCATTTCTGATGTAGTACACAGATCAGTTGCCAAAACTACTAAGCTGTACAACGAAAAAAAAATCACTTTGTTATTTGTTCTTTTTACTAACCCCAGCAGAACTGGGCCTAACTGACTAGTTCGAATGTGTGGACAGTAATGTGCATTGCCTCGATAGTCTGTTTCTAATTCAAGTCGATTTGATTATTCAGCTTTCTGCCTGCATTCTTAATGTACTCCTTTTCTTACCATTTAGACTGATTGTACCACTGAGAGTAATGCTGTTGGAACTGTGGACCTTTTTTTTTAGTCAATGCCGCCTTGTGATCAGAAGGCACAAATTAAGCATGGAGAAGAGGTGGTGTCAATTCTAAGCAAAGACGAAACACAAAATTAAAGATATGAGTGAGCAGACTTTTTCCCACTAGAATGTTGGTGCTCACTTTTTACTTTGTGTTTATTGTATTACTTTCTCAACACCATCTCAAGCATTGCTTCTTTGGAACCATGGCTAGGATTTAATGGTCCTACGGCTTCTCTCCCTGCCCCCAGTGAGCCATTCAAATCTCCATTCAGCTCAGCGGGACCATAATATCCCGCCGGGTGGGAGGGGCTCTAAAATCCTGGCCTATATGATTGGAATGGCCTATGTGGGGAATGAGTACCACAAGTGTCATGAGTGCAAATTAAACATCTTTGGCTTATATTTATATGGAGGATTGAGAATTGTTAATGGTTGCTCTGAAGCTCATCATTTAGAATGTTCTCTATGATGTTACCCACTTACATTTTCAGTGGAACTTGCTGTGTTGAAAAAAAATGTATCGCAAATTGCCACCTTCATGCGTATCCTTCAAACTAATGAAACAGAGACTACAATTGAAAGAAAAATAACTTTTTGACCATAAAATAATGCAGGCTTCTCTTTTTAGTTTCAAATTGCTTTACTCAATTTATCTGATTTTTTTTGCGGTTAATTCACGTGGTTTTTTTTAATGTTTGCTTAATTAAAATTACCGGGTGTTTCAATTTCTTATAGCAAAAAGTAGTTTTTGAATGATCAGGATTGGCCTTAATGAACGATTTTTTTAGGATTGTCACTGACCTACAATGAAAACTAAAAGTTTAAGCTGTATCTATGCAGATATTCAGATCTGGGAAACAATTTGTGAGGGAATTTTAAACGTACGTTGTGCCTTTGCTGAAACAGGCTGCTCCTAGATTTGTGCTTTGGTCATGGTATTTTCTGCATGTTTGTTTGTCAGCTTGAGACAAACCACAAGCAGTTTCGCAGAGAGATTCTGGCCTTTCTCATCTAGCTTAAGAGAAACACTGGTCTTAGGCAAGAAAAGCATGTGTCAGCTGACATAGTTCCCTGAAGTTAAATTAAGGATTTTAAATATGTACCAGTAAACGTCATCAAACATTCAATCAATTAACCTATTAGCGAGCAACTGGACTGGCAACAGAAGTAAACCTAACATTCACTAAAACTGTTTCATCGATGCTGTTTATATTATTCAATTGCCTTGTTTAAATATTAAATAATGACATGTTAACTCCACTTTATTATCAGCAACATATGAATTGTTAGATCCCTATATTAATACAATAGCCTTGTTAATGTTGACATACTGTCACAAAAGAAAAAATAAGTGCATTGTTTTCTTGCAAAAGCTATTACTTTCCCAGGAATTAGGATCATTTAGTATTCTGACAGTAAAACTGCCTTGGCTATATAATTGCTGAAAAAAAGTTGTTAATCCAAAGTGTTCTGAAGTTTTTTTTGAGCGGTTGCATCTGGCCCCACCAAGAAACTACGCTCGGTCAATGCACAGCTATTCTCTTGTCTAATCTAAGAAATTTGCAACAAGCTAAGCCACACTCAGAGAGCTCAACACCAATTAATCAATCACTTAACACTGTTGGAATACCAAAAGCTGTTTGCTTTTGTAGATTTGACTGTGTGTGATGTACCTAGAATAGTAATGCATTATGGGAATTTGAAACAAAGTCTTACATTACAATACTTTTTACCATATCATTCAGATAGATAATCCTTCCCTATCAGCACTGGATTTGTAAAGGATTGTAAGGTCTACTGATTCCAAGGGTCATTAACGTAAATAACCATTTTGAAATTTCATAAGTTTAAAGAAAACTGGGTTTCCATTTTTCACTGTGCAGCACTTATATGAGGGGTATTATGACAGTATTGGGTAACTCTTGAATGGTAACCTTCCCTCTCCAATATATTTTATTGTCAGCTCCATTGCAAAATTCTGTAGAAGCAAAATATATCCGCTATTATTCCTTGTCATTCAACAGATCATTTTTTATAGCTTAGTTATCAATGTAATTCCTCAGCATAATCTTCTTGGTCCCATAGATCTACACAGTTGCATGCACCTGCATGCACTCACCTCCCTCTTTTCCCCATATCCCAACAGATGGAAAACAATTGATGCCACTACTGAACTCAGGAAACTGATGTGATCTCTTCCCCCATTTCTGCCAGTGTTGGTTTGATTTAGCATATCAGCCTTGTGCAATGGGTGCAACAATTGGCATACCCTCTAATTGAAAATTCCGAAAGTTCCCATCTCTTAGAATCTCAGCTGACAATCAAAGCAGAGATCCAGAGTGCTTTTTGTGGGAAGTTCCACATGCATTACTGTATAGAAAAGCAGAACACTGCAGATGCTGGAAATCTGAAATAAAGGCAGAAAATACTGGAAATACTCAGCAGGTCAGGCAGCCTCTGTGGACAGAGAACAGAGTTAGCATTTCAGCATTTCTGAAAGGTAATCTATAGAAACATTAACTGTTTCTCTCTCCACTGATGCTGCTGTGTATTTCCAACGTTTTATGTTTTTAACTTCTTACAATATCACTCTGCCAGGGCACTGACACAGTGTACCAACAGCTGTGCTTAGATGGAAAGATCATTTGGCCATGAATTTGGATGGATTTTTTGATTTTATCTCAGGACAAATGATGTATCTGCGATTATAGCTGAAATGGATAGGAGTTTCATAACTTAAATTACAGGAAGAGCAAATGGCTGTTCCACAGAAAACATGGTCAACACTGTAAGGGTATCATTAAAATTGTTGCAAAGTAGTGATGGAAATAAGCAGAACAATTCTAGGAACCATGGATTTTTCGCTGCCCATCCAATGTTATGGTTGGCAGGCGAGCGGGTGAATCAGCCAGGTGGCCTCTGAATTTTTTAGGAAATTTCATCCACGGGTGGGATGAGGTTTCCAATATTAATTTTTTTTTTTAATAAAAGTGCTTGGGCAGAATTTTTATCATCAATATGTTTAGGTGAGTGATCCTTATGGGTGGAATTTTTTTTCAGAATTTCATAATGTTTATTTTTGGCTTTAAAATTCTTCAGCTCCCTGAGGCAGCTCTCTGCCTCCAGGGAGCTTTCATTCCGTGTTCCCCCTTGCCTGTGCTGTCTTCAGCACTAGCCCTCTTTGCGCCATTAACTGGCCAGCCAGCGTGAAATTGCAGCCCAGGGCCGATTGCGGGCGATGGCCTGTTTCCCAGCCGCTCCCAAGCCAGACCGCCATGCCTACCTGATGATCCGAAAATCCTGCCCTTGAGCTTGAAGGAGACAAAAGGCAAGTGCATCAGGTGTCTTTTGGCTAAATGACTATGTGCAGGAGGAATATGTGGGGGAAAACCATCTGCGCATGATATTTTGGACTAAGTTTCATTCGATGTGGACCAATCAAAGACTGATCATGTACCCCAGAAACCCATCAATGGGCACAGAAAAGTTGACATGAGGACAGTTGCTGTGCAGCCAAAGGGCAAAAGGAAGCTAAGAGCCCTCATTGACACGGTGCCGTCAGAGCAAGACAATTGAGAAAAGTACCGCTGAATGCGAATCAGTCCTCATCAGATCAGATCCAATTGACCTGCAGTCAACATTGACTGACCACTTAAGGGGTAAAGTTTTCTAAATTATTTGTGTTCATGTTAGGTTTAAACTTTTTGCTAATCAAAGCAGTTGGATTTGCAGTGAAATTGTGTCAGTTGTGATTTTCAATCTCTTGGACGTTACAACATGGGGGGAAATAAATCACATAACTTTCAGATAAAAGCAAAAAACTGTGGATGCTGGAAATCCAAAACAAAAATAAAAATACATGGAAAAACTCAGCAGGTCTGACGGCATCTGCAGAGAGGAACACAGTTAATGTTTCGAGTCTGTATGACTCTTCAACAGAACTAAGGAAAAATAGAAAAGAGGTGAAATATAAGCTGGTTTAAGGGGAGGGGGTGGGACAATTAGAGCTGGATAGAGGGCCAGTGATAGGTGGAGATAACCAAAAAAATATCATAGACAAAAGGACAAAGAGATGTTGAAGCTGGTGATATTATCTAAGGAATGTGATAATAAAGGTACAGATAGCCCTAGTGGGGGTGGGGTGGGGGGGTGGGGGGAAGGGATCGAAATAGGCTAAAAGGTAGAGATAAATCAATGGATGGAAATACATTTAAAAATAATGGAAATAGGTGGGAAAAGAAAAATCTATATAAATTATTGGAAAAAAGGGGGATCGGGAAGGGGGTGGGGATGGAGGAGAGAGTTCATGATCTAAAATTGTTGAACTCAATATTCAGTCCAGAAGGCTGTAAAGTGCCTAATCAGAAGATGAGGTGTTGTTCCTCCAGTTTGCGTTGAGCTTCACTGGAACAATGCAGCAGGCCAAGGATGGACATGTGGGCATGAGAGCAGGGTGGAGTTTTGAAATGGCAAGCGATAGGGAGGTCTGGGTCATGCTTGCAGACAGACTGGAAGGTGTTCTGCAAAGCGGTCACCCAGTCTGCGTTTGGTCTCTCCAACGTAGAGGAAACTGTATTGGGAGCAGCAAGTGCAGTAGACTAAATTGAGGGAAGCGCAAGTGAAATGCTGCTTCACTTAAAAGGAGTGTTTGGGTCCTTGGTGAGGAGAGGGGACGTAAAGGGGCAGATGTTGCACCCTCTGCAGTTGCATGGGAAGGTGCCGTGGGAGAGGGTTGAGGTGTAGGGGGTGATAGAGGAGTGAACCAGGGTGTCCCAGAGGGAACGATCCCTATGGAATGCCGCCAGGGGGGTGAAGGGAAGATGTGTTTGGTGGTGGCATCATGCTGGAGTTTGCGGAAATGGCAGAGAATGATCCTTTGAATGCGGAGGCTGGTGCGGTGATAACTAAGGACAAGGGGGACCCTATCATGTTTCTGGGAGGGAGAAGGTGTGAGGGTGGATGCGCAGGAGATGGGCCGGACATGGTTGAGGGCCCTGACAACCACAGTGGGTAGAAAACCTCGGTTCTTCTAGACACTTTACAGCCTTCCGGACTAAATATTGAGTTCAACAATTTTAGATCATGAACTCTCTCCTACATCCCCACCCCCTTTCCGATCCCCCTTTTTTCCAATAATTTATATAGATTTTTCTTTTCCCACCTATTTCCATTATTTTTAAATGTATTTCCATCCATTGTTTTATCTTTGCCTTTTAGCCTATTTCGATCCCTTCCCCCCACCCCACCCCCACTAGGGCTATCTGTACCTTTATTATCACATTCCTTAGATAATTTCAGCAGCTTCAACACCTCTTTGTCCTTTTGTCTATGACATCTTTTGGTTATCTCCATTTATCACTGGTCCTCTATCCAACTCTACTTGTCCCACCCCCCTTTATAGCAGCTTATATTTCACCTCTTTTCTATTTTTCCTTAGTTCTGTTGAAGAGTCATATGGACTCGAAACGTTAACTGTGTTCCTCTCCGCAGATGCTGTCAGACCTGCTGAGTTTTTCCAGGTATTTTTGTTTGTGTTTTGGATTTCCAGCATCCGCGGTATTTTGCTTTTATCTTTCATACTTCATGTATAACTTTCAGATGTTGTCTGGTAAGGAAACTCATGTTGCTACATTTAAAAACACAAAAAAAGAATGAAAGTTGTCCTAATTACAATACCCAGCATGCACATTAAAACACACACAATGCTGCTAATCTGGTGAAAAAAAGGATCCTTCAAATGGCCACTGATTTCAACTCCTTTCAACAAACTGTGAGATAAGAGGGGAGGAAATGAATGTATCATGGGCATTGTAGTTCTCAACCTGGTCTTGGTGAACTACATTACCCAACATCCATTATGATAGCACATGTCATATGACAACTACATTCCTCCAATCAGAGAAGCTGTAAACCACTAATTGTTTTCTTGGCTACATCTCAAAGCTGTTGAATGTCAGAGCAGTGAGCCATACACAGATGCCATAACACCCGCTTCTTCATCTCAGTCAATTTTGTTCAGCTACCTCCAGCCTGCATAGGCCTTCATCAGTCGTTAGGGAAAGTACCAGCACCGGGTAAAAAAGACACGAATGGCGACTGCCATAGAATTAGGAATACAATCTCAGGGAAGTATCAACATGAGCAAGAATAGGAGTTTTCATAGAAAAATGGCTCCAAGAAAGTGTTCTGCAACAGTAGTGGACTATACATGTCAGATAGGCTCAGGAGTTTGGTCCCATCCATATTTAAATATAACATATATGTTCCAATTTATTATCTTCCTATTAAGGTTTGATGATATTATTGGTGCACAGCAATGCTATTTCCACAGCCCATCTTTGATTCACTTTTTAATTTTGATTTCTGTAACACAAGATATTCACCCACATATATTTAATTAAAAACAATGTTGAGAAGAAACTTTCACAAAAGAAAATTAATACACATCTACTTTGAAGGTTTCCTGAGTACAATAAGATTTGAACTGACTGTATATTTGCCTTGCATTCTAATATTTTCTCATGGAATACATATGTAATCAGCAGAATGTTGCAATGTCCAAACAGGATAAATGTGTTACATTGCATCAGAGTGAGTCCCTGTTGGAGTGCAAAAATTGCCATTTATTTTTAATTCTTAGTTACTATAATTAATGGTATGATGTGCCATGAGAAGCAAAGTTAGTCATTTATTTGAATATCTGAAAAGTAGTCATTCCATTTTGATCTCATTCTGAGGCCAGAATTATTCTCTTTGAAATCATTGCAGAAGGCTTTATGCTTTCTACCAAACTGGCAAACTGTTACATGAGCTAGAATAATAAAACTGATAGGCTTTAGAGCCAGCCGGTATGAGAAAATGGTCTGTATTTATTGCTCTTTTATCTTTGAAATGTCCACCGCACCTCTGTCCATTCTACTGGTAGTCTCAATCCATGCTGTTATCACCTCCAGGTTCGGTTTGTCCTCGCCACCCTTCCTGCTTGAGTTCTCCATTAATTTCAAACCATTCCACTGCCCTTTCTTACCCATTACATCATGTTAATTCTTGCCAATCTCCATCAGTTCTTCGTGCCCTTCCATATTAATTTCATAATTCATATCCTTGCCACAGCCCACGTCAGTAATTTTCTTTTTTCAGGCCTATAACTCTGCTTGGGCCCTTCACATTTTGTTTCCTGTCCTTTATGCTCAAACATTGTCTCTTCCACCAGCCATACATCTTCTTTCTGGAACTCTGTCCTTAAATCTCTTCGACTTTACCTCCTCCCTTTCTCTTTTCAATAGTCTTCGCAAAATGCTTCTCTTCCATCCCTTAATTCTATCCTTCTGTTTTTGCCTTGTGCTTGATTTCCACTTTTTATTTTTCTGCACATTATCGCAGTCTAAGATGTCTTTCTACATGAGGGATGCTGTACAAATCTAAGTTGAAGTTAATGAAAGCAAGAAGCCTTCACTGAAATTCCAAGACCATATCATGTCTGGAATGGCTCACCTATATCTTCTAATTTTGCTTTATATCCACACAATTCGATTGTGCACCTGACCTCCTTAAATAATTTGCTCTTCCAGATACACATTAGGGCTAAGTTTAGAAATGCGCACTTTCAGTGGTGGGTTCAATTTTCTGGGAGCACAGATCAGCAAATTGCAGGTATGATTTCTTTAAGTTTAGCAATGAAAAATCATGAGGGAAATGCTGCAATCTCCCGAAATGCCTGTCTGGTGTGTGACACTCATTGCCAGCAGGGCACATTCATAAAATTGCCCCATTCATATTTTCCTGGTATTTGTCTACTTTATTTTGGTTCTAAACATAAAAATAATCAAAAACTTTGCAATTTCCAGCAGTGTATATAGAACATTAAGGGAAACACTGGTGCTAAGATAAACCTTACTATTATTACAGCTGTAATATGAATACAGGAAAATTCCTTCAAAAGATTCAACTACTTTAAATTGCTTGAAGAACTCTGAACTACTGTACAGTATAACTTCTAATAAAAAATGATAGATGGGGACAGGCAATTGCTTGTGTATCCATACAAAAAAAGTTTGCAAGTTAGCCTATTTAATGGATGATTGGTAGGCTAGCCCCACTTGAACTAGACAACTTTGTTATTTGAAACTACTGGCCACATTCCTTAAGTTACCTAATGAGGTAAAATGAAAAGAAAAACTGCGGCATATTGAAATGCCTTGTTAGCACGCATTCAATCTCATTCAAGTGGAGTAGGATAAAGTTAATGTAGTATGGGATTATAGCTCTTATCTGGTTAATACTGATGTTTCTTTTCACTTTTGTAAGGAAAATACTTACGTTCACAGCAGGTTGTGCTGCACTCAAACTCACTGTCATCTACCTGAGCTCTCCAGGTGAATAGCTAACAAGGTTACGAATGCAGATATTAACTATTAAATACAGCCATATGCTACAGCTACGAACTTGCAAGTCCATTTTTGAGAAACTAGATTTGGACTAATTGAGACTAAGCAAAAATTATTGCATGATTGTGACTGTAACACTGACATACAACTGACAAGGAATTTTAGGAAGGATATATTTGGTAAAACATCCCCAGTTAGCAGCTGCAGTGCATACCTAGCATTATTAGTTAATCAGAGAATTATTCTCAAACAAAGTCATAGACTGTGTGTAACAGATGTCCTCCTGTTATGAGGAAAAGCTGAAGGAACTAGCTCACTGATGTATAGTGGCAGATTTGTACTCCACATGTTAACAGCCAGAATAGATTCTGCTACTGCACACACCATTAGCAACAAAAGCTTATCAATAAGACTGGAATGTCATGCCAGTTTGAGAAAGCCTGGCCTCAAAATACTTGCATTGATCGGTTTCTTTATTTCCTGTACATTGATGAGAAAAAGTATCTGTATTTGTCACTGAGTAAGATTCTAGGGATTAAATGTTCGTGCAGCGCCCTCTCTAGGACCCAAAGGAACTGATTTGGTAAAGGCAGCAATACTTGAAATGCTATGTGCCAGGTTACACATATGAGACAGACATCACACTGTTTGACGCTGTGACTCTATAAAATGTGATGCTTGCGCTGGAAGAAAAATATCCATAAACTACTGTGTTTTCATATGTTGTTTATAAGCTTGTTCCCCTAGCAATTATTTCTGGATTTTAAAAGGCACAATTGCCAATTACATTTATGTATTAAGATTTCAAATGCATTTGGAACTTATTGCAAATATAAAAGGCCAATTGGGAAAACAAAAACACAAGTCTGTGCTAACACAGAAATTATAGTTGGCAAATTTAAAAGCAAATTCCTTTTGCCTAGAATTCTGAAATATTAAGCAGTACATTTCTTCAGTGTTAAATGCTGTAGTCCTCTGAGTCTAAAATGCACACTTAAGTGTCTAGCAGGCCACACCTAAATGAAAAGCTATTATATAATACAATGTTGTAATAAATGAATGGAACTTTGTGTGCTTTTTGTATAATTGTGTTGGTTTATGTGCAGGATGATAACCATGTATTAATTTAACTTCAATTTTCTGAAAGTTAGAAAAACAGTTATGATTTTAATGCAGCAAATACATTTTTGGCATGTAGTTAGTCATTCATGTGCATATTTATTTTGCCATATTTACTTATTCATTCCCTTATTTGTTTATTCACTTCAGAATGGCACAGGCATATTGATCATACTGGATGATGAAGGCAGTGGCTTTGCACTAACATGATCTAACTTGCAGATACAAATCCATAGTTTTGAACAAAACAGCTCCTGTCTGAAGGCAACATTGAAGTAGCATCTTTGGGATTTGGGTTTGAAAATAACCCAAAGAGATGGGATGAAAGCTGCTCTTCTTGATAGCTGTTAATGCACCTAAGTGAGCTGTGGCAGTCACATTCTAGTTCTCCCATTCTAGTGGACATTAGTCTCTATGACAAACTGGCTTCTAATTTTGCACAGTTGACCGGGTTTGAATAGCATCATTCAGGATCTGTAGGAAAATGCAGAGTGGAAACTTGGGCCTGAATTTTGCATTCCAATGTTGGGCATGCGTCTGACCCGAACACATGTAAAGTTGTGCATGTGTCCTGACATCATTGCACATGCATGCACTACTGAGGTTGGTGGGCACGTGCAGGAGTCAGAGCCATGCCTGCCGACAATTAATGGGCCAATTAAGGTCATTAAAAAGCCTATTGACCGGGAATTTATATTACCTGTCCATTTTTACACTTGGCGGATGGGCGAATCAGCCTGTCAGGCTTCACGTTTTTGCTGCAACCTCAATCCAGGGTGGGTTGAAGTGTCGGGGGTGAGCTACAATAAAAAGCAATGCCTGGTGACTGAGGCCTTTTGAGTTCTGCTGTCAGGAGCTTGAGTGTGCTGCATGGACACAGTTTGCTGCATTTTTTCCTCTCATTTAAATTTATACAGGTCTGCAGCTCTCTGAGGGAGCTCCGCAGCAGCTGTCTGCCTTCAGGGAGCTCATTAAAATCACCCGCCTGCACCCTCCCTTTTCTCGGCACCCGCCCCCTTTCTGAAGCCCCTTGGCAGTGCTGAGCCTTTCTCGGTGTGTGGTTCATGCTGGCTGCCCGTTAATTGGCCGGCCAGTTAAATTTGGGGACCGATCCCGGCCAGAAGTGCATTTTCGTATCCACTTCCGGGCCCGTCGATTGTGTCTACCCGGCGAGTGCAAGATTTAGGCCTTGAAGTCACAGTGGTGTTCTGAGATTGGGGTTTCAGTGCACTTTTGATACAATCTGGAGGCAATCCTGTCATACTTCAGACTACCATCTCATAACTAGCTGATAGAGAGAAATAAAAAGATAACTCCAAAGAAGTTCAGTGCTCTACTAATGAAACTGCAAGAATGAACAAAGATAATCCTTCTATTTGTACGTGTTTTTGTTTATTAATTAATACTCGTTAAGGGGTGAAGTGTATGTGTTGAGAGATGTTTTGTTCGCAGAATTAGTATTAAGTACCCCCAGGGCATGAAGCATAGTCAAGATTCAGCTCTACTGCATCAGTAATGTAGCCAATACTAATTATTCCTTTCACCTTCATGATTGCCAATTAGTGTGAAATAATGAAAAGTTATATGGTGTAAACTAGAGCCCACTAAGAACTGGATTGTGACAGATTAAAGTTATTTAATGAATGCTGTGGTTAATTTGCAAAACAATGCTGAAAATTAGTTCAAAATTTCTTTTGTGAAGTGACTTTTCAGTGTTGTCGAAAACCTGAATAGCCCTGGATGCACCTCAATTTGGGGCCTTGAGCTAAAAAAAGGTGGATGTGCAGCACCCATTTGAACTTGATGATGAAATCCCATGTGGTTAAGAGAAATAGTGCTGTTGACTCTACTTATCATGTAGGTGACTTACCCGCTCATACACTATTTCCCCTTAATGTACTTCGCCAGTGTGTGAAGACCATCTGAAGATATCACAGCTGAAAATAAAGGCTGTGAGAAACAAAGGACCACACAAGCACAACTGCAATGCATGCATGGCTCATACTTGCCTGTGTGCGCAGAGAATTTTTAAAATCTATAATGGAAAAGTATTAGCAATTAGCAAGAACACTTATATTGAATTCTTCCAACCAGCAAATAGAAATGGGGGAGAGCTTTATCGATTTGGTCTGGATTGAAGTCCCGCAGATTTAAAGAGTAACACCCAGTACTACGGAGAGACCAAGGGCAGAATTTTCTGCCTCCCGGGCGGGTGGGCCCTGACCCAATCTCCGGCGGGCGGGGAGCTGATCCTTGTCGGAGAAGCGGGCCCCGCCACCATTTTAAGTGGGCGGGCCAAATAAAGCCCGCCCAGCGTGACGTCCGGCAGGAAGCGCTATGCTCTTCCTGTGAGGGTGGGGGCAGGGGGATTCCCCAAATGCGAGAGTTTGCTCTTTCACGCATGCGCATGATAGAGCACACACCTCCCTGAGGCTAAGTGCTGCCTCAGGGAGATCGCTGAAAGTTGTACAAAGATTAAAAATAGAAAGATAAAAAAAATCCTTAACATGTCCCCCTCATGTGACAATGTCAACGAGATGGGACATGTTAATAAGTTTCACTAAAACCCTACATGAAACCTCATCCTGCCGGTGGATGAGGTTTCATGTTCTTTCTATTCCCCGCGGGGGCTCCTGGCCTGTCCGTCAACCTTAAGGTTTAATTGTTTTAATTATCCTGTCAGTGGTCTCAATTGGCCATTGACAGGTCAGCGGGCAGACAGCTGATTTTGCTGTGCCCCCGCCTTCCTGAAAATTTAAATGGGGCGGGGTGATGACGGGGGTTCCACCCAATGTCATCCCACGTCATTTTCGCATTGGCGAGCGGGCCCCGCCCCCTGCTCGCTGATGGCAAAATTCAGCCCCAAGCTTTTCTGACCAAGGTGGTAGTGGGATGTTTCTCCAAGAATATTTTAAATTATGGTTGGCTTTTGTAATTAGCAATTTCTAGCATCTCCTAAAAATATGGATAGTTTAGCTTTTCACATCGGGACGGATTCTGTGGTTAGTTTTGAAGGCACGGCGCCAGTCATTCTTTACATTTGCACTTGCCCACAGACTTTTAATGGACTTTTGCACTGGAAGCTCTTCTTAGCTAACTATAAAAACAGCCCTCCACAGAGCATCGAAGGCCTGTGTGAACAGGGGAGGCAACTGTATAATCTCTTTAATTTACACCCGCACAATTGTCCCTAAGGTATAGTGAACAATAATAACTCCCTTCAACCATGGGCAAGCCATAAGCCTTTAAAAAATTCCTTCTCATTGGCAATATTTGTTTTTGGAATTCCCTTGAAACCTTGCCATCCCTCCAAAGAGTATATGAAATTGCGATGGTAACGATGGTGAATATGTCAACACCCACCATAAAGAGATCTTTATGGGAAGCTTCTTTTGAGGTCGACAGCAATCCTGATTGCTTTGCCACTGACTGCAAAATCCAGGCCATCAGTGAAGTATAAACAGGCGGAGTATGTTAAATAGGTTAATTATAGGACATAATTTGTATTTTTCCAAAATATTTAACATTGATGCGACTATGCACTGCAAATCAAGTCACCTGAAATGCACTGAGGCAGAAAAGACCCACTTAATAAGAGCCACTTTCAGTAGGTAGCAACTTCATGCCTTTCCATGTATTTTAACGGTGAGTCTCTTGGCGTGATAAGATTATCACACAGCTTCTGGAGCAGCAGGGCATCTTGGATGCCACCTTCCTGATTTATGCATTTCACTGCGCATGTGAAGTCACCAGAGTTGCTGACTGATTTAAACATTAATAACTGTGAGCGCTATTAATCTTCCCATGACTTTCATCGCAAACTTTAGTTCATTAATAACTTTGATAGCAGCAAGCTGGTTCTCATAATTAATAAGAAATCAAAATTACTTGTATGTTTACTTTATTGCAGCCATCATTATTTGGCACATTTTTTTCATACCTTGTGGAATATATTTCCCCTGGCTGGGGAACCTAGAACATTGTGTCACAGTCTCAGAAGAGGGAGTCGGACATTTAGGACAGAGGCAGGGAGTGATTTCTTTACGCAAAGGGTTGTAAATCTTTGGAATTGAAGGACCTGGGGATGGTGAGGGAAGGTGGAGTTGAGATAGAAGTTCAGCTCTGAGCCAAATGACAGCTCCTATTTCTTATGTTCATATGAAGAACCTTAGAATGTCCCTAGGATGTAAAAGGAGCTATATATTAATACAAGCTTTTACTTTCTTTTAATGCTTTCTACAAGTTTAATCCATTGAAAATATTTCAGATTTGTTCCTTTGCTGACCTTGAGCAAATGGTTCAAGACAGGCATGCAAAAAATTAAATATTGCCCAGGCCTATTATGAATGCAGGAAATGGCTGACATGGGTGTAGATTACTACTAAATGATTGAGTAGGTGCAAAGCTTTCCTCAACGCTAGCTCTGGTACTACAAACAACAGTAAGTCAGAGTGAGACTAGCATCCAATTTATGATGGAGTCATTTTCAAAAACAGATCTGTAAATTGAGGGCTTCACTCTGCCACTGGTGAAACTATCCCATTTATCGTGTCTATCAATTTCACCTGCAGAGGACAAGGAAAAGACTGTAACGGGACTAATGTTTCACACTACATATTTTTATATATTATATATATCCTCATGGATACATTGTAAAATTTTAAAAACTGGATAATAACCTTTTAAAAAGGCTAAAGCTTTGCCTGGGAAGAGGGCTATTCGGCAGTATCGAAGAACTTGTACCTCATTACCTCTGAAGAAAACCTAATGACCGCACCGTGGGCTGCAGAGATCAAATTCAAAGGGAACTAAACAAAGGCAATCTGCATTTCAGAACACAGGCTGGCCCACTGGAGTCTACTAGCCTGCTAGGACAAACAGTCCAGCAACCTTCCTTTAAATTCTTAATGGCTGGGAGATTTAATAACCCTGGGGGACCTAGGCGAGGGATACAGGTCTTTTGTCAAAGGTGGTGTGGAGAGAAGGGAGTCATGTGACATAAACCTCTCATTGGGAGTACCAGTTATACTGTCTTGCTGTACTGCAAAACTCAGTCTGCCATCTTTCCATCTACCAAGCAGCAGCACAGAAAATGGGCTGTATCCAAGTTTGAATGCCTGGCCCCCATCTACACTGTTTCTACTGGAACTTCTGAACTTCTGAACCATCGCCAATAAGACTGATTCATCTCTGCATGCCTATCTCATCATGGAAGTCAACTTTCCATTGGAAAAGTGAATTATCCAGCATCAGTTTGGCCTGCTGACCTCTGTGAAGGGATATCTCATGGGGCTTCAATTCTGGGCTCTGAACACATGTGAAAAATAATTCTTTTTTCTCTGCTCTTTGCCCTGTAAATCTTTCCTCCTCTTTCCCTCTCTTTTATTCTATGAGTGAAAAGGAGGCAACATTAGGCTGAACCTTCCGGTCGGCCTGCAGGGGGCAGGCCTCACATGCCGGCACGTAAAATGATACACAATGATGTCGGGCGTGCGTCCTGATGTCATTGCATGTCATCTCGATATTTTGTTCGGCAGGCGCGCGCTGAAGGCGACTGTGTGCCCACCGAAATGCCAATGGCCTATTAAGGCCATTAAAAAAGTAATTAAACTTGTTAAGAACCCTGCCTGTCCAACCTTAAGGTTGGGCGGGCAGGCGAAGAGCCCAAGTGGCCTCCGTGCCTAAAGGAGATTGGCACGCTGTTTTGCGCACACACGCGAAAGAGCGCAGGCCCGGCTTTCCCTCCTCCCCCTGCCCGCACAGGTAGCGCTGAGTGTTACCAGCCATGCATTGCGCTGGGTGGGCCTTACTTGGCCCACCCGTGTGAAATGGCGGCGTGCAGCCAATCACGGGTGGCGATCAGCTCCGCACCCGCCTCTGCCCGCTCCCGCCCAGCTTGCCCGCCATAGGAAAAATTCTCCCCCTTGCTACCCTCCTCCCGGCTTTGAGTGTGTGCAAATAAACTAACCCTCTGAGTTCATCCTATCACGAGTTTGCTGTGGGGGTATTAATAAAGATTGAATCACACCAAAACTGAGGGGTTAGGAAATAGACCGCCGCCTATAAAGGGGGAAACAAATGGAAAGCACCTTTCTGTTTATGGATGGGTGGTGAGAGGAGAAATCAGGGCTGTTTAAATGAAAGCCCCTCCTGTTCGTAACAGTACCTAAAGGACATGGATACTAGGGGTTCTCTCAACACCTGCAGTCTTAAGGTCCAATTTTAACTGTGTTTTGAGAGAGTTAAAACCTTGCCCATATAATGTTACAGGGACTTACAAGTCTCCTTTGTGTTTGCAGCATTTTGTGGGAAACAATAATTGTTGATAGTTTTTTCTTAAAAATAAGAAGTTCCTATTTGTAATTACAGAATTTGAGCATGTAGAGACTAAATGCCAATTGTGCTGCTGCATGTGCCATGTGTTAATTTTTCTCCTATGTGCACCTACAAGTGGAATATAATTTACTGTAACTTTCAAAGTGCCATTTGTTCGATGGGTCTGTTTAATTGATATTCAGAGTATGGAAGCACTGGCAGTTTTTGGAACTCTTTATTTCAGTTACTGTATTTTACCTTCTTCATACATGTATTGGGCAATCAAAATGAGTTATGCATTTTTGTCTCAGAAATTGGCAAAGCTATGGTAATGATGCTATAATCATGGCTATTTCCCATTTTTTTCCTCCAGATAATTTTCCTGGCTGTGTTTAGTTTCCTATGTTGCACAATGTGCCATTCTCTAATGAGGAGGAGTTAACAGGCAGCAGTTTGTAAAGCTCTGCTTTGAACTGATCAATGGCTTGTGAATGGCAATGGAATAAGGGGACTTACCCATCCAATTCCTCCTTGGGCGAAATACTTTGCTTGCACTCACATGGGGGCAAACCTATAGCACCTCACTGGGTGACACAGGGGATTATAGATTAATAAAAATTTTTGGTTTTCTCAGAAGACTAATGTACTAGCTGCACAGAAAGGAGTGAGAACAATGAAGGCAGTCAAGTTAGTGAGGGTTCATAGTTTTATATCGAAGGTTAGCTTAGTTTAAACCTGGTATTGTTTACTCCATCAGATAACTTAAGTTTGAACTTGGTACCTGACACCTCCCCAAGTTTTAAAAGAAAACAGGCTTCTCACAGCGAGAGACTAAATGCCAATTGTGCTGCTGCATGTGCCATGTGTTAATTTTTCTCCTATGTGCACCTACAAGTGGAATATAATTTACTGTAACTTTCAAAGTGCCATTTGTTCGATGGGTCTGTTTAATTGATATTCAGAGTATGGAAGCACTGGCAGTTTTTGGAACTCTTTATTTCAGTTACTGTATTTTACCTTCTTCATAAATATTTGTATACCGTGTTAGATTTATTTTCCTGTTTTCATAACTAAATACTACCTGCTAGCGCTGCATGTTTATGGAAACATATCTTGCAGTTTAATCAAGGCTTTTGCAAGCAACATCTTTCCATATTATTATTATTTTTGAACATTTCCCCTCCTCCATTTTTTTTTCAAAATTATTTTTGCCGCAGCTTTGGATTTCTACCCTGCACAATGCACCATTCTTCAAACAAGCAGGCAGTACTTCATCAGGTTCTGCTTTTAACCTGGTCAGACCGGTAAATGCTCTGACATGATTTGGCCTTCGACTTTCCCTCAAGTTTACCAGGGGAAGCAACTTGTCTAAAAACAAAAAAACTGCGGATGCTGGAAATCCAAAACAAAAACAGAATTACCTGGAAAAACTCAGCAGGTCTGGCAGCATCGGCGGAGAAGAAAAGAGTTGACGTTTCGAGTCCTCATGACCCAGCAACTTGTCTGTTGTCCCATGGGCAAACAATGTATTTTGTCACTTGATTTTGGTGTAATTTCTTGAAGATTTTAGTTTAATTTGATTTGGTTTAAAGATAAATGTATACAAGCGTGGACGAGATGGCTAGTTATTCGGGTGATGCCGGGCTGGCAGACCCAAATCACCGAACCCGTTCATCACTGGCGAGGGAAAATGGAGTTCTGCGCTTTTGAAGGTAGCAAAGCAGTGGCTACCCCAATGGCTCTCTGCTAGCTTTAACACTATTATGGTTGAAAGTGAGCTTCATTTCAATTGGCTGGAACTCTATAGCTTCACTTTGCACTGGCTGCACTTCACACGTAGTTAGGCCTGAATTTTCATGCAGACGGAGAGGCTCTCCACCTTTGCGAAAGTCACTGTGGGGGCCCAGACCTGGAAGTCTTGCTCTCGAACCCAGTCCCCACCTTTTTCATCAGGGGTTAGGGGAGTGGGAATGGGAGAGGCAATTGCTTATGTTAAAGTGCAGTTGCCTTCAGGGTGATCTGACTTTAGCTAATGAAATGTCTAAAACTTGACTCGTGCACTTTGGAGCTGGTAGGAGAAAGTCTAAGGCCTCAATCTGCGATCCTGGGTTGGAAGTGCCCAGTTGGGCAATTCCCCGGCTCTGCCAAGCCAACCCAGGAAAGGTGCCTTGGAAATTCGGATTTTCAGTCAGGTGTCTGGGGGTGGTGGCATGTGAAAATGGGAGACAGGCCACCCCAGGAGTACAGAGATTGCCAAAAAAAATCAGTCCTTGATATTTCACTTTGTCTCTTGACATAAGCCTGTTACCATTATAGGATTTGTGCTGTGTGACTTATTTCACAATCTAACATTATCACAGTGGGGTGCCTGTCAGTTCACCGTTTGATTGACAGTTCCATATGGTTATAGAAGCTTTGAAGTTTGAGTACGAATACAAATGCTTGCATTTATAAGGGATTAAAGGAAGCTAATTGTAGTGAATGGCTTTTTATCAATGAGAGAATGATTTTTTTGAAATAGTGAATTCACCAATAAACAGTTAAGAATTTTAATTTCAGAGTGGTTCCAGAGGCCTGCCCATGGTGGATACTAGGCGAGTTGGCATGGTAGGTATAAGGGAAAAGGGTGGTGGGTGGAGGCATGGTTAGCATGAGATGGCACTAAGTTGGTTAGAAAGTACCATAGGGTGGACAGAGGGGGCTTAGATTGGTTTAGGGATTATAAAGGGCCATGGAGGTACATAGAGGGGTGTACATTTGCATCGGGCTTATAAAGGGCCTTGGGTGGTGGGTGGGGGCATGGGTTGACTTGGAGGGTATGAGGGGCCATGGGGATGCATAGACGGTCATGAATTGGCATAGGTGACATGAGGGTCCATTTGGGTTTGGTGGGAGGGATGGGTTGGCAAGGATGGGGCTTGGGTTGTGTGTGGGGGACGTGATGGGGTGTGATGGGTGAGGGCTGGAGGGTTGTTTTTTGGTTTATTCATTTTTTCATCTCTTCGACAAAGTGCTGGAGCACCCTGTTCAGTCTTTCGCCCAGCCCATCTCCCAGCAGTCCCTGAACTCTTGTCGGAGTTGCCCGCCCACCACTTTCGTTTTCATTCAGCCACCCCCATCTGGATCGGAAATTCGAACTTACAGGGCATTTTCCCCCAGATCATGTTTGCAAGCTGGGAATTGTCCCAACTCTGTGCTCCCAACCCAGAAGTGAAAATTCAAGATTTCGTGTGGGGCAACAATGTACTTCAAGTGACTTAGTTCTACGGTAGACTGTCACATCAGTGCGATGGATTAAGTGCTTTGGAACAATGGAAAATATTTAGTCTAATTAGCCTATTAAATATGTTCCGCCAGTTTATACCTCATTATTATTTCCATATATCTTTCAGAGATATGGCAAGTTAACAATGGAACACCAAAACATAGGCCTGGATCTTTCCTATGGCAGGCAGGCTGGGCAGGAGTGGGCAGGGACGGGCACAGAGCCAATCGCCACCTGCGTGCTGCCATTTTACGCGTGCGGGCCAATTAAGTCCCGCCCAGCGTAATGCGCAGCCAGTAGCGCTCAGCGCTATCTGTGCGGGTGGGAGGGAGGAGGGAGAGTCGGGGTCTGCACCCCTGCGCACATGCGTGCGAAAGAGAACAGCAATCTCCCTGAGGCACGGAGCTGCCTCGGGGCGATTGAATAGAGAATAAAACGTTTTAATAAATGATGTAAAATTTGATTTAAACGTGTCCCCTCACGTGACAGTTGGGACATGTTTGTGAAGGTGGGAAAATTAGTTTATTGATTTTATAAAAGCTTCAGGAAGCCTCATCCCGCCCATGGATGAAGTTTCCTGAAAAAACGCGAAGGCCGCTTTGGCTTTTTGGCTGCCCACCAAACGAAGTTTCGAGATGACGTCAGGACACATGCTCGTCATTTTATGTATCGGTGTGTTGGGCCCACCCTCGCATGCTGACCAGGAGATTCAGCCCATAGATTGTCAGTGAGGAGGAATTTCCTCAATTTATATATATAATAGAGATAAAAACAAAAAAAAACTGTGGATGCTGGAAATCCAAAACAAAAACAGAATTACCTGGAAAAACTCAGCAGGTCTGGCAGCATCGGCGGAGAAGAAAAGAGTTGACGTTTTGAGTCCTCATGACCCTTCGACAGAACTTGAAGGGTCATGTCGAAGGGTCATGAGGACTCGAAACGTCAACTCTTTTCTTCTCCGCCGATGCTGCCAGACCTGCTGAGTTTTTCCAGGTAATTCTGTTTTTGATCAGGAATTTTCTCAAGACTTATGGCTAACCAGCTGCTGCAGAAATTTATTATTATTCTCTCCAGCTTAAGGAAAATAATGGACGGGATTTTCCGCATCCGCCCGCCGCCGGGATCTTCCGGTCCTGCCACAAGTAAATGGACTTCTGGCTGGGGCACCGCCTGGCCCAGGGCGGATCCCACCCATGACGGAGCCTGTAACTCCCGGCCGATATTTCTACAGTGGCAAGCATTAGTTGTACACTAACTGGCAACAATCAGAGAGCTATAAACTTATAGTTACATGAAACCTTCAAGTGCTGGGGAACCCAAAACACATAAAACTTAATTGAGACAAATTTTGTTGGCATAATACACTTAAATACTGTCAAACAGCCTCTCTGGCACTGGCAATTAACTTTTACAAGTATGGATCTCATTTCTTCAGATTGTAATTATTGTTGGAGATTTTTTTAAGAATTAAAAATGTTTTGTTTTGACTTTTTCTTTCTGTTTCCTTTATCTCACTCTTAATTCTTTTCCCTCTCTTCAATTCACTTTCTGTACTTGGTTTGACATTAAATGAAATATTTTAACTTACATTTGGTTCACAGTCTGCAGGTTGAATCTTGACAGGAGTGGGCAGTGTAGGCTGAAGGCTGGCGTTTAAGCTGGGGAACCCAGAAGATTGGATTTCCCATCATTCTGTGGAACTTTGACTTCGAAACTTGCATAGTTTTGCTTTGACATGTTTCTCATTGGGAAGTCAGCCTGATTGGCAGGTCGGGTTTCCAGTCAGGCGGGGAGGGCTCTGGAGAAAGCAGCCATAGGTAGGTCGCCCACTGCTGTTCGTGAGAGTGTGGGGGAAGGGGTGGCCTGTTCTCCAATCCTGTAGCGAGAAATGGTTTGACCCCGGTACATGGGCTTGTCCCTAATCTTGGGGAGAGGATTGGGGTACGATCCCAACACATGGAGGTGTGGAGGTTGGCCTTTATGGGTGGGGGAGTTGGGGGTGGACTTTCTCCCTAAAGCTATCCTGGCCTTTCTGAGCTCCTGGGTTGGCTGTGCTGCTTATTCCGCTTCGGATAAACCGGGAAGTGGGTGGATTGGGACTTGGTTTGAGATTTTTAAAATTTTAGCATCTCACCCAGCCCCACCAGCTTTGAGGGTGAAAATTAAGCCCTGCTTGTCTTAGTAAGGGTTCTTCAATCTGATTGGGTAAGTTGCTTCTATTCTCACAGGGCCCAGATCCCCATACAGGGTGTCGTGCTGATTTGGTTTTCTAATTGCCACAACGATTAAATAAAACAACCTCCTGGCTATTGTAAATTATATTGCATTTGGCTAAGCAACCAATATTAAATCTAAATCATGAGTATATTTAGAGTTCAAACAGATAATACTTGCATCTTTATACAAAACCCTTCTCTGGAAACATATCAAAGCCATTTATAACATAAACTACATCTAAAGTGCAGCAACGTCAACAGCTGGAAAAAAAATGAAATGAGGGGTGACTAAGATTTTTTTTTAACTGGTTCATTGTATGAGGAATATTAATTCAGGCAGAAAATAACGTTTACAAGGTAGGCTCTGCTTATGAGAAAATAATGAAAATCTATGAGAAAATTTAGGCTCTGGTTATAAGAAAAGAATGAAAGAGTAAATCTGAAGCTAATTTTTTTGGAATAAAGAAGGTTATGAAGAGATTTGAGTGTGGTGTCTAAAAAGATGAGGTGTTTTATTGAGTCAAATCAGGATAAAGTGTTTCCACTCGTCAGTAATTAGAGAGCACAAACATAAGATCATTATTTGAATTAGTCACATTTCTTTAGTGTGGAAACTTGTCTGGCATTAAATCCCATACCAGAAACTGCGGTGAGTGTAGAATCCATACTAAAATCTCATAAAAGGTAACTGGATAAATATTTCAAAATGAAAAATGTAGAAGGGTATTGAGAAAGGGTTGTGGAATGGAAGGAAGTGAATAGTTCTTTCAGAAACCGAGCACAGACATGATGAGATGAATCACATCCCTCTGGGGCCAAGATTGCTGGTGCAGTACTGAAGAAACACTACAACATCAAATGAGGTGTAAAAGAGAATGTGAAGGATTTTATGGTCCTATTGTAAAGAAGAGCAGAGGAATGCTTCCTGGTATCCCCACCAATATTTATCCCTCAACCAACATCACTAAGACTGGTCATTTGTGTATTATCACATTTCTGTTTGTGGGATCTTGCTGTGCACAAATTTGCTGCTGCATTTCCTACATTACAAAAGTGACTACCTTTCAAAAGAGTGCTTTGTTGGCTGGAAAGCATCTGTAGAGGATGGTTCAGAATGTGTTAAATAAATGTAAGCTGTATCTACTTCCTTTCTAAAATTCTAAGATTCTATCTCTTGACCATTCACCAGAAGCACAGAAGAATGAGAGATGTATCTTTCTGTAACCAGAATGACAGTTCTATTTGCCCTTCAATTATTTTTCTGCAAGACAAAAGTGTTAATAGAAATCTCCTCTTGCTCAGAAAACTAACGACTGAAGCATTTACTGCCTCAAAAATACAACTCAAATGTTATAAATTGATGACTTTACTGCACATGTATCAGAACTTAACTGCAAATTATTAATTAGCATCTCCAGTTAATCTCATCCAATCTCATCGGTATAACTTCTGATCCTTAGGTTTAGAGTACAACTTCATTTGCAAACTAAAAAATTGATCAGTGTTTTTAATATTTCTGCAAATGCAAACAAATTATTGATACACTGATTTAAAATAATTATTTAGACATTTTACACTGGTGGGATATTACAATAATGGCAGCACTATTACATTATAGCAAGGAGTTTAATACCACATCCACACATTGATCAATGGATCCTTTACAATAAAAATTAGGACAGGGAGTCCTTGAATTTAAATTCTCATTCCCCTTCTCTGAACACTAATATTTGGTTTGGTATTTCTGAGAGTTCTGTGTCATATTACTTGTTAAATAACATTTTGTGGCATTTACAGCGTGCTTTCCTTTACACTGGAATTCCAACTTCCTAAATCAACCATAATTTTACTTCCTCCTCTCTAATTCCTTCCAAAGCAGCCCCTTCAAAAGTTAACATTGTGTCCTTCATGTGCCTCAGATTGAAACAGCAGGAGCTGCAACACCGATATCATAGTCTGAGCAGCATTCTCAGCCTGCTATTGAGTTTATTTTTCCGCTTTCAAAAGCTGGTGGAGCAGGTTTTAATTTTGCTCGAAACTTTATATAAATTCTGTTAGTAGGTCTACGGCAGCAGAATTAATGAAGCTTGCATCATTTAGAAAGCACAGTTATTGATACCAGTGATGGAATACAGGGCCATGCCTGTGATTTCCATGGATGGCAAGGTTCAGAGTTGTCTGTGCAATGTTACATTCCCTTTAGCGACCGATAAACCTTTAAAAAAGATGAAAGATGAATTTCCCCACAACCCTTGGAAATAATCGATGGACAAGGTTTCACGTGTTAAGGCTTTTACTGTAACAAACTAAAATCAACATAAAATCAAACATTACTTAGCGGGCAACGAATACATCGAACTAAAAAAAGGTACTTTTGCATGAACTAACTAACGTAATTGAGATATGCCTTTCAAATCCTTCTGCTGTACACCATTCTTTCGGCAGATATATAGCATTATGAGACACTGCCTGCTTTCCAGCAGGCTCAGCTCCGAGTTTTCAAGTGTCCTTCGAAAGTCATTAACACTCCTACTGAGTAAACCAACTTTCACCAGCAAGGCGCACCTCATTAACTCAACTAGGAATGGTGCCTATTGTTGGGAAATCGCCTTAAATTTGTGTCTTCCTGTTACGAGCCATTCTGCCATTTGGAAAACTTTCTCTTCATTTACTCTATCAAAATCCTTCATGATTTTAAACACTTCTTTCAAAACTCTTCTTAACCTTCTCTGCTGTAAGAACAATCTCAACTTTTCCAGTCCCTCCACACCCCTGATTATATTCCAGTAAATATTTTCTGCACCCTCTCTAAGGCCACGGCATCCTTCCTAAATGGTGGTGGCCGGAATTGAACACTAGCCCTAAGACTTGCCCAGTGTTTTAAGATAGTTTAGAATAACCCTCTTGCTTTTGTACTCCATGCATCTATTGGTGAAAGGATCCCGTTTGCTTTTTTAACAACCTTCTCAACTTGCCCTGCCGCCTTCACAAATTTGTGTAAATATATCTCTAGGGCCAGAATCTTCCGTTTGGTGTGCGGGGGCTGGCCCCACATGCTGATGTATAAACTGATGCGCGGTGACGCTGGGCGTGCGTCCAGATGTCACCACGCATCATTCCGACCTTAGGTTCGGCGGGTGCACACCGGAGTCGGCTGCACGCCTGCCGAATTGTCAAAGGCCTGTTAAGGCCATTAATTAACTAATTGAAATGATTGCCAGAGCTGCTGGTCCAACCTTAATGTTGGCGGGGGGGCAGGCGAAGAGTCTAGGCGGCCTTCACATTTCTCATGAAACCTCATCCACGGGCGGGACGAGGTTTCATGAAGGGTTTATAAATTAAATAAAAATTTTAATTAAAATTCATAAACATGTCCCCTCTGAATAATTTTTTTTTAATTTTAAACATCTTTTGAACTGAACTTAATCTCCCTGAGACAGCTCCAGGCCTCAGGGAGATTTATGTGCTCTTTCACACGCATGCATAAAAGAGCGCAGGCCCCAACTCTCCCTCCTTCCCTCCTTCCCCCACCCGCACAGTTGGCGCTGAGCGCTTCCGAGTGCATGTCAAGCTGGGCGGGCCTTAATTGGCCATGCAAAATGGTGGCGTGCAGCTGATTGTGGACAGCGATCCCCTAGGGATCTGTGTTCCTGTCCCCATTTTAAAACTGTATAAATTAATAAATTAATTGTTTGCTTATCCTCATTCGTATCACCAAAATGTAACACTTCTCACTTTTCTGCATTAAACTTCACCTGTCATGTATCTGCCTATTTTACCACTCTCTGTCCTCCTGAAGCCCGCTGCCATTCTTCTCATTGTCTACTGCATTTCTGAGTTTCATGTTGTCTGCAAAATTTGAAATGATGTTCTGTGTACACAGGCCCAGAGTCATTATCAAAAAGAACAGTGATCTTAAAACCACTATACATTTTCCTCCAGTTGGAAAAATAATTGTCCATGACTGCACCCTGCTTTCTGTCCCTAAGCCAATCAGTTTCCACACTGTCACTGTCCATTTAATACTATGTGCTTTAATTTTGCTAACAAGTTCATTATGTAGCATCTTGTCCAATGCCTTTTGAAAGTCCATATACACATCAACTGAACTACCCTCATCAAACTTTTCCACTACTTCATCAAAAAGTGCAGTCCAATTAATTGAACATGATTAGCCTTTAACAAATTATTGCTGATTTTCATCAATTATCCTATACTTTTCTAAATGCCAATTAATTTTGTCCAGGATTATTGTCTTTAAATGTTTTCCCATTACTGATGTTAGACTGACTGGCCTGTGGGTGCTGTACTTATCCTTCGCTCTATTTTTAAGCAGCAATGTAAAATTTGCAATCTTTCAGTCCTCTGGCACCACTGTTTTATCAAAGGAGGATTAGAGGATTGTAGGTACAGCTTCCAGAATTTCCAACTTCACCTCAGTAATGAGGATGTATCCCACCCGCATTGGGTAACTTTTCTGCTTATGATTCTGCAGTTATTAATTAAGCCTGATAATGCAATACATTCCTAACTTCAATTTAATCCATATTGCCTTATACTAATTCAAAGCAATATTTTCTTTTTGTGATCCAATATACTTTATGGGCCAGAACCTACTGTGAAAATGATAATGTGGCTAATAGCCGTTACCATCATATGTACTCAAATCAGACAACAACTTCTAGTGAGTGCAATTGTGCAGTTAGATGTGAAAATCTGGAAGTTGTTAACCAAGTTGCGATGTTCCCCATAAGCTGAAATATTATCTTGCCACCTGACTCTCCATTCAAATGTGTTGAAATGTATGGATGTGGTAGATAAGGACTGAACACCCCGCAGAAAAGCAGGGCTTATCCATTTCAGTCGCAATACATTATTTAATGTGGTGATCAGACTAAATTACTGCCAAGCAAGCTTTTTGGCATTGAAAATTAACTTTTACAAGTCTAGGATCTCATTCCTTCAGATTTCAATTGTTGTTAGAAATATAAAGTAAATTTGATTAAAACCTTCCCTTTCTATCTATCTCTCTTACTCTCTTAATCCAATATTCTTTTCCCTCACTTTAATTCACCTTGTTTACCCAATTTGGCATTGATTTCATGATTCCAACTTCAAGGTTCACACTCTATGTTGTTTATTTCATGAATTTCAGTCTGATTGGTTAAGGAAACATACAGCTCCTGCTCTGTTCACACAGATCCCAGGTGCCCTGCAGAGGATGCCGTGCTGTTTCCATCTTCCTCTTACAACAACCTCTACCACAAAAGGTCATGGACTTGCCCTTGATCATTTAATTTCTAATGAATGGCAGGTGCCAGCTACAGTAAATTCCAACCCATTATATTACTCATACTGATTAAGAATTATGCTATGTAGTGCTGAACACAGTTAGCCAAAAATATGGTCTGTAGGATTGAAATTACTGTAAAGCAAAAAGCATTTGATAGTTTAGCAAAGCAGTTCAGGGTATAATTTGAACATCTGCGATGATGAAACTGAACCTAGAGATGAGTAAATAATTACAAGTACTGTCTCATCTGTTTTCAGACAAACCTCTAAGCATAGCAACCTAATGGACAGGAAATTATATTTAAAATATAAAAAATTGTGGAACAGGAAATCGTCATTTCACCATCAAGTTCCTGCCACAGACTGTGGCTATTCTATTGTGATATGGGCTGTGTTTCAATTAATTAACATCAACAAAAATTCTCCCTTCTCTTCATAGGTAATCCAGTGAAGCAGCTGAAAATCTCTCCCGTGGATAATATTTCACTCCATCTCCCTCAACTAAGTGGTGCAACATTAACAACAAAAGACAGGGAGATATTTTTGGTCCTATTGCAAAATCAAATACTTTGTGGGGACGCTGGTGCATAGGTGAGTTACTTAAATGAGGAGGAAAATGAATGAACAAATGTGTCACCTTAATTTTTATATCCATTTATGAGTGCAAGCATATAAGTAATAGCAATTCAGTCTATTTAGTTCACACACACCAGCAAGGGCAGGCCATATGGTTCACACCCTATGGCTCTGATTCTTCTGATCAGCATGTGGGGGTGGGCCCCGCTTGCCAACGCGTAAAATGACGCGTGGTGACTTGGGGTGTGTCCTGATGTCACTGCGTGTCATTCGGATCCTCAGTTCAGCGGGCGCACATCAGAGTTATCTGCACGCCCGCTGAACTGTCAAAGGCCTGTTAAGGCCATTAATTAACTAAACTGCCTCTCAGGGCTGCCCGTCCAACCTAAAGGTTGGCGGGCAGGTGAAGAGCCCAGGCGGCCTTTGCATCTTTTATGGGACCTCCTCGAAGGGCGGGATGAGGTTTCATGAAAGTTTTATAACTATAATAAAAATTTTTAATAAAATTCATTGTCAGGTCCCAGCTCATGCGACACTGTCACATGACACTGTCACATGAGGGGCCATATCCAATTAATTTTTTCCAATCTTTATTTCAGGTTTTCATAATGAAATAAATCTCCCTGAGGCAGCTCCGGGCTTCAGGGAGATTTCTGTGCTCTTTTGCGCACGTGCGTGAAAGAGTGCACGCCCTGACTCCCCCTCCTCCACCCCCCCAACCCCCACAGGGAGCGCTCAGCACTTTCAGGTGCACATCACGCAGGGTGGGCCATAATTGGCCCGCCCACGTAAACCGGCAGCATATACAGGCAGCGATTGGCTGCATGCCCACCCGCGCCTGCTCCTCCCCAGCCTGCACGACCGGGAGAAAATTCTCCCCATGACTTCCTTAGTGACCAAATATCTATCAGTCCTAGTCTTGTGTATACTCATTGACTGAGTATCCGCAGTTCTCTGGGATAGGGAATTCCAAAGTTTTGCATCCCTCTGAGTGAAGAAATTTCTCCCCGTCTCACTACTAAATGCCCGATATTAACGTAACCGACTCTCCAGTCAGGGGAAGCAACCTCTCAATGTCAACTCTCTAAGGATTTTATGTGGGAGAAATTTATTTGCATGCTGTCAGGACAACCAATGATATCAATAGCAAAAGTCTTTGATAATAGGTTATATTATTTTCCCCATGCCCAGAGTCAGGCAACTGTCCTATAGTTCCCTGTTTTGTCTCTCCCTCCTTCCTTGAACTGCAGTGGTATATTTGCTACCTTGCAATCCACTGGGACCATTCTAGAATCTAGGGAATTCTGGAAGATCAAAATCAAAGCTTCCTCCATCTCTACAGCCACCTCTTTTAAAACTATAATCTGTAGATCATTCCATGTGTAAACTTTGGATTGTAGGAGATGGTAATTATGTGGGTAGGTTGGACCTTCACTGTTGAAGTCTGCATGATCTTGAATAATTGTCCATAATTTTAACAAATCTAACTCCCCAAATGCTATTTTTAAAAGGCTTGAAATTGCTCTGTGCAAGTGTAAATCCTCTGTTATTTTAAAAAGATATGCAACTATTTAAAATGGATGGGTGAACATCTTCATTAAAAACCGGAGGAATGTCACTAATGCATGTTAATAAAGAACTGTTTCAATGCCTGAGTGTGGCACATTAAATATTCAGCACAACCATAGCTATCCAATTTGCAGAACTTTGAACATTTGGCATTTATTTTAGTTTGGAGGTTTGGATGAAATACCAAGAAAAATTTGGATTATTTTCCTCATGTATCGAGTTATGCATTAATACATTCAATAACACAAACAAGTTTGTCAAGGAAAATCAAGTGAAATGTAAGGGTAGAAACTTCAACTGATTAATGTATTCAAACTACTTTCTTGCAGCTCCTACTTTTACCAGTTTAAAATATGTGACTTCGTGCCTATTAGCTCAGTTGGCTGGATGGCTGGTTTGTGATGCCAACTCAATTCCTGTACTGGCTGATGTCATCCATGAAGGCCTTGCCTTCTCAACCTCATCCCTCACCTGAGGTGTGGTGACCCTCAGGTTAAACTCACCACCAGTTGCCTGAAAGAGTAGCCTCTGGGACTATGACAACTTTCATTTTAACTTAATGTCTGTGTAAGAAAGAAGTGCATGAATGTGGTGTGAGTGCATTGAGCATTTGTACGTGAACTTTGCTGAATAACATTTCTATCCTATTGCTTGTGCAAAACATAGGCTTGGATATCAGTTAATTTCAAGGGAATATGCTTAATGTTGTTTGGTATATGATTTATAGAGAGGCATGTTTTCCTTAATGAAGTTAATAGGAAAGGATTCCCCAAAGTTGATAAACAAGCAGCACAATGATATTATTTACATTAGATTTATTGTTGTGATCTCATTGTAATGAATGCACTTGCATTATGAAATACATATTTATATAATGTAGTAAAAATATGATCGCATTGCTAGTACATCCTTGTCATTTGATGTAATTGCAACTTACAGCCTTTTTTAGAATCTTTCTCCCTCTAAGATGATGACCATTTTCTGTAAAATGGACACAAAAACAGATACAGCACTGAAAGCAAACTATCTAAAAATATCGTCAGAAATAAAGAATGTGCAATTGTAAATAAAGTTCAGGCAAATTCCATAAGATTTACCATTTTATACTATGAATTGCATTTCTTGTTAAACTTAATAGAATAAACTATAGCTGATTCTGTTTCTTTTTCATTTTTAACTAAAATACAAGTTGGTAATTTTAAAATCAAAATAATTTTGTTTCAGCCTATCTACTGATAAGCTTACACTTTTGTGAAAGCTCAAGTTCAGTGATCTACGTTAAATTATTTTAGCATGTTTAAAATGTAACATTTATGTTGCATGTGACCTTTATATTTTATTTTTTGAAGAATGTCAAAAATATTTGAGCTTTACAATTGTTGTATGATTGACTTCCTCAGCCTTCAACACCCACCTCATTATTGTATTATTTTCGATAAAACTTCCAAAACCCTCAAAATTAAACTGTGAAGAAGTATAATACTGTTCTTAAGAGAAATTAATGTGGCAAGTGTAAACTGCACTCCCCAGCAAATTCACACAAGCATTGTTCTCTCCACTATGAATCCTCATTTTATTCATCTATATTTTGGATTATATATAATCCATACTCATGTTTTCAGAATGAAGTTCCACCTAAAATGATGTGCAATTTAGTTCAAGATGGTAAGTTGGTAATTTTAATAGTATTCATTCTATCTTTGGAGAATATTTCCTGAGGTCACTTAAAACAGCTGAACTATATTTTGGCATTGCAGAAAAGTTCTGAGCAAAAAAGCGCTGTTGTTTCGCCTGCTTCGTGGAAGCACACATAGCAATTGTTCACCATTATTTTCAGACTTGAATTTTAATCTTGCTCTGCCTAATCACATATTTAGAGAATAATTTCAAAACTCCCTCAAGATTCATTTATTTGGAATTCAAGTGAGCAATACGGTGAAATGTACAGTGTGTTCACGGCAACATTTAAGAGAGAGGGAGTTTTTTGCTGCAACTTTTGCGTCAGGGATTTTTTTTATTAAATAACGCATTCTTTTACAGTACAACTTGATGAGAAGGGACTGCATTATTTGTTAAGTAATTGCAAATCTAAAAATGAATAAAAATACAAGAAGGTTGTTATGAATCTACATTCATAAGCAATTGTGAAAAACAATTTGCACGTGAAACCAATATAATATTTTACTAATTACAAAGTTCTAGCCCTGAGTTAATTAAACACTGTCTATTCCTGTTACAGTAAGCTCATTCCTCCTATTAAAATTATAAAATACTTTAATTTTTTGTAAGTGTCTCTCTTCAGTGTCACTTTTATTCATTGGTTTGAAAAAGAAACTGTGGGGGTTAAATGTGAAAGCACATGAACATAGCTGCAAGATTGTGATGTGTGATTAACCCATGCCCGATTTTTGCAATGTTTGCAGCACTCTTGGTAGCTGTCTGCTCATTTCACTGATTTCAGAGTCCAGCCACCGCTAAGCTGACTGTTGATTGGCTGGATGCCTGAGCGGGGATGGGGGCGCAATATCATGACTGGCTAGTACAACTTTAAACTAGTCTGTTTCTCTTAAAGAGGAGGCTTGTTGGGGCTGGGGCAGGCGCTGACATCCATGCAGGAACTGAATCTGACCTGGGAAACAGTGAATAATCCTTCAACATGGGAGAGATGGGGATCCAAGGTTTTGGCTCACCTTGTACTGGAGGCCTGAGTGGAGGTTATAGAAGGGACGAGAGATGTCCTGTATCTGTAGGGGACAAGGACACCCTCTAGATATAAGCTCAGAAGACAGTGGGAGCATATTGCTATGGATAGACCTGCAGGCCTAACTATGGTGTCACAATTAGTTCAATGATCTCACATGAATGGTCAAGGTTGGTGAATGCATAATTAAATGCCATATCCTGTTAACTGTACTACTATTCTCGGACACTGCTCAATTCACCATTTCCCCATCACTCACTTACCAATAATCCCTATCAATGAGGATTCAGGCCTGACATTCATATATCCCAGCATACCCTCACATGCTTAATACGAATGCAAACCTCATTCCCACATGCTGACAGCTATTCAATCACCAAGTCACCTAAGCAGATTGCATGCTGAATACTGATATACTACCCTCCCTATTGCAGGATGAGGTTCCACACGACCAAAGGCAGCAAAAGCTAACTGGAGAGAGATAGTTGCATATCCTAGGAGGAGACTGATGAGGAAGGAGACATTGCAGGATCTGCTTCTGTGGAATGAAGTCAAGGCCAGGGAGAGAAATCATCGGTCCTGGTGTTTATCCTGTTTCTGGGTCCCTTATTCCCCCTCTCTCTCCCTTTAACCCCATCCCCAATCATGCGTGATATTTTTTCCCCTTTCAAGATTCAAGATGAATTCACCAAACAATCACAGAAAGGTCCTAGTGAAGTGAAACATCCATTGTTGACATCTGGTTACAAAGATCACCTGATATATATGCAGCATGGATCATTAATATTAGGACTAGCAATGATATAATGCAGTGTTAGTTTGCGTGCACCCTATAGGTGATCCCACCACAATTACTAAATAAACAAGAGTACAAATTTTACTTTAATAGCATTGCGCAATATTGTCAATTTGACAGGAAAATATCCTATTAATTATTTATAACACTGTGCAGACGATAACACTGATTTCAGTGACTGCCCTCATTAACATATTCTGCACAATGAACTATATCAACACAGTGACAGTAAATCCATATTTGGGGGAAAGATTTAATACTCGCAACCCAGATAAACTGCATGAGATCTTTTCCATTCTGTAGAAGAAGTAGAAGACTTTCTCTTGCCTGGGTGCATGATATTATTCAATATAATTATTTCATACAAGGGGTGCAATGGGATTCTATTTTATCAGTAATCTCACAGGTTACAAAGATCAAATGACTCCTGAGAAACAAAGTGGAATGATTGAACAACATAGGTCTTCACTGTCAGTGAGAAATGTTGGAGCCCCTCAGGTGTCTCTATCACACAACATTTAAGAAGCTGGAAGAGAAAGACTGAATGGTTTACAATTGTATTTGTGTTTTCTTCATCAGCAAGTCTGAAGACTCTGCTGTTTGCTGCTTCTCACGACAATATATTTTCAATAATTACTGTACATACAACTTTATAAAGATAATTCAATACCTCAAAAACTCAAAAGCATAGAGTGGGATAATAAGCAAGTAGACAAAAGGACAATATTGAACTAAATAGAAAAGACTCTTGAGAATGTTTTGGAGTTTAAAACAGGTTATTGATTCACTATGAGCCCAAAACACACTCCTGTCCTGGGAGTTTCACCCTACAAAGCCTTTTCAGTAAACTTCCATTGACAACAAAATAATGGAACTCCAGCCATGATTCTATCCCCTGTTCGCAAGATAATTATGGACGACAAAGGCCATATGGTTCAGCTCATCTCATCCATCCAAATTACATCCGAACATATATAGTAGGAGCAGAAGTAAACCATTCAGCCCCTTGATTCTGACCTGTCATTTGACAGCATTGCCTACATTATACCAGTGACCACAACTCAGAAGTACTTAATTGGCTGTAAAGCGATTTGGAACATTGTGAAAGGTACTGTATAAATGTAGATTTTTTCTTTCTTTCATTACATTTGCATGCACTAAACATAGTGACAATAGCAATAGTGAAATTGAAGGCTCAATGCTGATTCACTAAGGATAATTAATCACAGAGCAATCAACTGATATTAGGAAAACGGCTGCAAAGAAATCACAGCATTTACAAAACAATTCAACTCTGCAGCTAATACAACATTACCATTCTGATTTCACTGGCATTAAACTACAATATATCATAAATGGTCTTTCAGATCTGCAGCTTAGTCTGGACATTTGTAACACTGAGCCCACACACCCCCTAGCCTCTGGGCACCATCTGCACCCCCTCTCCCAGGCCCTGAATGAGGTGAGCCAAGTGGATCAAGTGTCAGGAGGGGAGCATTTAGGTGAGAGCGATCATAGTATCATAAGATTTAGGTTGACTTATGGAAAGGGACAAGGAGCAATCCAGCATAAAAATAATTAACTAGGGAAGGGCCAACTTCAATGCAGTGAGAACAGATCTGGCTCAGATAAACTGGAATCAAAGAGTGCCAGGTCAAAACTGTAACAGAATAATGGGCTACCTTTATAGAGGAGATTGTTCAGGTGCACATCAAGACACATTCCCATGAGCTAGAAAGATAAGCCAAACAAATATAGGGCTCCTTGGATGATGAAAAAGGTAAAGGGCTGGATTTTCCATACCCACCCACCGCCAGGATCTTAAGGTCCCGCCGCAAGTCAATGGACTTCTGGCTGGGTCTCTGCCTCGCCCGCAGTGGTTCCTGCCCATAACCGGGCCAGAAAATCCTGGCCAAAGAATAAGAAGCAGCAGAAAAAAGTGTATACGGCAGATGTAAGGTGGATAGCACCATTAATAACTATTAATAACGCAACATAGAAGGTTCAGCGAGGAACTGAAAAAACAAATGAGAGAAACAAAGAGAGAGCATGAGAAGAGACTGACAGGTAATATATAAGGGAATACAAAAATCTTCCATAGGCATATAAATAGTTAAAGGGTGGTAAAAGGAGCATTGGGACGAATTAGAGACCTAAAAGGGGGTTTGTGCATGGAGGCAGGGGGCATATTTGAGATACTAAATGAGTACTGTGTATCTGCCTTTACCAAGGAAAAATGCTGCCCAAGTCATAATGAAACAGAAGCTGGTTGAAACACTGGGTGTGTGAAAAATTGATAAAGAGGAGGTAACAGATAGGCTGGCTGTACTCAAAGTTGATAGGTCATCAGAGCAGGGTGAAATGCAGGGGTGGTGCCAGAGGATTGGAGAATTGCAAATGTTACATCCTTGCTTAAAAATGGCGTAAGGATAAGCTCAGCAACTAAAAACCAGCCAGTTTAACATTTCTTTCAGAATCAAGAATTTGGGACAACATTTACAGTTACTTAGGCAAATGTGGTTTGATTAAGGAAACTTAGTATGGACTTGTTAAGGGTAAACCATGTTTAACTAACTTGCTCCAGTTTTTTGATGTGGTAACAGGGAGGGCTGATGAGGGTAATGCAGTGATGTGATGATATGTGTGGACTTCCAAAAGGCATTTCATAAAGTGCCTTATAATAGGCTTGTCAGCAAAGTTAGAGCTGATGGAATATATGCAACAGTGGCAGCATGGGTAGAAAATTGGATGAGTGACTGGAAACAGAAAGTAGGGATGAATAGTAGTTTTTATGACTAGAGGAAGGTTTATTGTGGTGTTCCCCAAGAGTCGGTATTTGGACCCCTGCTTTTCTTGATATATATTAATGAGCTAGACTTGGATGCATAGGGGAAAATTTCAAAATTTGTGGATGACACAAAGTAGTATAGTGAACTTTAAGGAGGATTGTGATAGACTTCAAAAGGACATAGACAGGCTGAGGAATGGGCAGACATGTGGCAAATGTAATTTAATGGAGAGACGTGTGAAATTATTCATTTTGGTAGGAAGAAGATGGAAGGGCAGGTTGAGAAAGAGGTTAATAATGCATAGGGGGTCCTGGCTTTGTAAATTGGGGCATAAAGTACAAAGAAAGAAATTTATGATAAACCTGTATAAACCATTGGGTTGGCCTCAACTGGAGTATTGTCCAGTTCTGTGCACCACACCTTAGGAAAGATGTGAAACCCTTAGAAGAGTACAGAAAAGATTCACAAGAAAGGTTTCAGGGATAAGCAAGTAAGTCAAGTGGATAGATTGGAGATGTTGGAGCTGTTCTCCTTGGAGAAGAGAAGATTATGAGAAGATTTGATAGAATATTCAGGACAGAGTAGATAGGAAAAACACTTCTCATGTTGTCAGGCCTCATAGCCTTTGCAGTATCCAGTGCCTTTAGCTGTTTCTTGTTATCATGCAGAGTGAATCAACTTGGCTAAAGATTGACATCTGTGATATTGGAGACTCCAGCAGGAGGCTGAGGTGGATCATACACTTAGCTCTCTATCTGAAGATGGTTGCAAATGCTTCAGACTTTTCCTTTGCATTGTGTTGGGTTCCCCCATTACTGAGGATGGGAATATTTGTGGAGCCTTCTCCTCCAGTTGGTTGTTTAATTGTCCTCAATCATTCACTGGATGTTGCAGGACTGCAGAGCATTGATCTGATCCGTTAGTTGTGTGATCACTTAGCTCTGTCTATCACATACTGTTTTTACTATTTTGCAGGCAAGTGGTCCTGTGTTGTAGCTTCACCAGGTTGACACCTCAATTTTAGGTATGTCTGGTGCTGTCCTAGCATGCCCTCCTGCACTCTTCATTGATCCCTTGTCTTGATGGTAATGGTAGAGTGAGGGATATGCTGGGCCATGGGGCTATAGATTGTGGTTGAGTACAATTCTGCCACTGCTGATGGCCCACAGCACCTCATGGATGCCCAGTTTTGAGCTGCTAGCTCAATTCTGAATCTATCCAATTTAGCACAGTGATAGTGCCACACCATACGATGGAGGCAAGGCTCAGTGTAAAGACAATGCTTTCTCTTCATTAGGATATGCAATTGTCACTCCTACCTACACTGTCATGGACAGATGCATCTGCAACAGGTAGATTGGTGAGAACAAGGTTTAGTAGGCTTTTCCCTCTTGTTGATTCTCTCATTGCCTGTCACACACCCAGCCTGGCAGACATGGCCTTCTTGGCCATTCGTGATGCTACTGAGCCACTCTTGCTGAAGGACATTGAAGTTCCCTAGCTGGAGTACTTTTTGTGCCCTTGCTACCCTCAGTGCTTCTTCCAAGTGGTGTTCAACATTGAGTACAGTTTGATCAGTGAGGGAGGGAGGTATGTGGTAGGTGGGTAATCAGCCCACATTTGACCTATACATTGAGAATTCATGGGATCTGGAGTTAATATTGAAGACCCTCATGGCAACTCTTTCCTGACAGCAAACCATTGTGCCATTGCTGAGTCCATGCTGCTGGTAGGACAGGACATACCCAGGGATGGTGATGGCGGTATTTGGAACTTGGTTGTAAGGTTTGATTCTTTGAGTTTGACAATGTCATGTTGTTCCAAGAGTATGTGGGATAGTTCTCCCAATTTTTGCACAAGACCCCAGCTGTTAGTAAAGAGTTTGGTGTGCCGCTGTCATTTCCAGTGCCAAAGTCGATGCTAGGTGGTCTATCTGGTTTTATTCATTTTTAACTTTTCTGTAGTGGTTTGGTAGAACGGAGTGGCTTACTAGGCTATTTCACATTGTTTTGGGTCTGGAGTCACATGTAGGCCACACCAGACTAGGTAAGGATGGCAGATTTCCTTCCCTAAAGAGGATGAGTGGTCAGATGGTTTTTTACGGCATTCAATGATAATTTCAGAACACTGATAATAACTTTCAATTCCAGATCTTTATTAACTAATTAAATTTATTAATTGAATTTAAATCCATCAGCTACCAACAGTGGTGGTGGGATTTGAACCCTTGTCACCAGGGCATTGGCTTGGGCCTCTGCATTACTAGTCTCATGACATTGCCACTAAGTTACCAATTCCCCTTATACAAATGCTTGGACACACTGAGCCATAATAAATGTGGATTACACAGAAGTTATGGTAGAGCAAAACATTTTGGGCACAGACATAAGGTACACAGAGTCAATAAACTGTGCATCTATCGGAATGACCTCAGGATTTTTTTATTCACTCACAGGATGTGGGTCTTTGCTGGCTGGGCCAGCATATATTGCCCATCCCTAGTTGCACTTGAGAAGATGGTGGTGAGTTGCCTTCTTGAACCACTGCAGTCCATGTGATGCTAGGAAGGGAGTTCCAGGGTTTTGACCCAGTGACTGTGAAGGAACAGTGATATATTTCCAAGTCAGAATGGTGAGTGACTTGGAGTGGAACTTCCAGGTGGTGGTGTTCCCATCTATCTGCACCCTTTTAGGTGGTAGTGGTCATGGGTTTGGAAGGTGCTGTCTAAGGAGCCTTGTTGAATTCCTGCAGTGCATCTTGTAGATGGTACACACTGCTGCTACTGTGTGTGGGTGGTGGAGGGAGTGAATGTTTGTGAATGTGGTGCCAATCAAGTGGATTGCTTTGTCCTGGATGGTGTCCAGCTTCTTCAGTGTTGAAGGAGCAGCACTCATCCAGACAAATGGGGAGTATTCCATCACACTCCTGACTTGTGCCTTGTAGATGGTGGACAGGCTTTGGGGAGTCAGGAGGTGAGTTGTGCGTCACACAATTCCTAGCCTCTGACCTGGTCTTGTAGCCATAGTATTTATATGGCTAGTCCAGTTCAGTTTCTGATAACTCCCAGGATGTTGATAGTGGGGGATTCAGTGATGGTAATGCCACTGAACATCAAGGGGCGATGGTTGGATTCTCTCTTGTTGGAGATGGTCATTGCCTGGCACTTGTGTAGCATGATTGTTACTTGTCACTTGTCAACCCAAGACTGGATATTGTCCAGGTCTTGCTGCATTTGGACATGGACTGCTTCAGTATCTAAGGAGTCACAAATTGTGCTGAACACTGTGCAATCATCAGCAAACATCCCCACTTCTGACCTTATGATGGAAGGAAGGTCATTGATGAAGCAGCTGAAGATGGTTGGACCTAGGACATCACCCTGAGGAGCTCCTGCAGTGATGTCCTGGAGCGATATGACTGACCTCCAACAACCACAACCATCTTTCTTTGTGCTACGTATGACTCCAACCAGCGGAGAGTTTTGCCCCTGATTCACATTGACTCCAGTTTTGCTAGGGCTCCTTGATGCCACAACTCAGTCAAATGCTGCCTTGATGTCAAGGGCAGTCACTCTCACCTCACCTCGGGAATTCAGCACTTTTGTCTATGTTTGAACCAAGGCTGTATTGAGGTCAGGAGCTGAGTGGCCCTGGTGGAACCCAAACTGGGCATCAGTCAGCAGGTTATTGCTAAGCAAGTGCCGCTTGATAGCACTTTTGATGACCCCTTCCATTACTTTACTGATGATGGAGAGTAGACTGATGGGGTGGTAATTGGCCAGGTTGGATTTGTCCTGCTTTTTGTATACAGGACATACCTGGGCAATTTTCCACATAGCCAGGTAAATGCCAGTGTTGTAGCTGTACTGGGACAGCTTGGCTAGGGGCGCAGCAAGTTCTGGAGCACAAGTCTTCAGTACTATTGCCGGAATTTTGTCAGGGCCCATAGCCTTTGCAGTATCCAGTGCCTTCAGCCGTTTCTTGACATCATGTGGAGTGAATTGAATTGCCTGAAGACTGGCAGATGATGCAGGGGACCTCCAGAGAAGGCTGAGATGGATCATCTGCTCAGCACTTCTGGCTGAACATTGTTGCGAATGCTTCAGCCTTATCTTTTGCACTGCTGTGCTGGGCTCCTTCATCATTGAGGATGGGGATATTTGTAGAGCCATCTCCGCCAGTGAGTTGTTTAATTGTCCACCATCATTCACGACTGGATGTGGCAGGACTGCTTAGATCTGATCCGTTGGTTGTGGGATCATTTAACTCTGTCTATCACTTGCTGCTTATCCTATTTGGCATGCAAGTAGTCTAGTTAAGCTTCACCAGGTTGACACCTCAATTTTAGGTATGCCTGGTGCTGGATAGAGGATGGAAGAAGATTTGATTGTCATCTTTTCCTCAGTGGACTGGATTTCATGGCATGTTCTTGTGACAGTTAAAGGCGAATACCAGTTTGTAAGAGAATGTTTAATTTTTCCTGTATGTATTTCAGACAATGCCATGTTAAACTTACAGAGGAGCCATAATTTGTCCTTAGTTGTTAAAAACTGTTTAATAAGCAACACAGCGGGGAGAATTTTCTCCCCGTCGTGTTGCTGAGTGGGAGTGCAGGCGGGCGCGCGTGCAGTTGATCGCCACCACAATCAGTTGCATGCCACCATTTTACGTGGGCGGGCCAATTAAGGCCCGCTCAGTGTGATGCTCACCCGGAAGTGATAAGCGCTATCTGTACGGACAGGGGGAGGAGGCTGAGTCGGGGCCTGTGCTCTTTTATGCATGCTAGCGAATGAGCGCAGAAATCTTGCCTCAGGGAGCTGAAGAATCTAAAACCAAGAAATAAGGATGCAAAGATGCGGAAAAAAATGTCCACACGTCAGACTCACCGAAACATACAGATAATAAAAATTCTGCCCAAACACTTTTGTTTAATTGATATCGGAAACCTCATCCCGCCCTCGGATGAGGTTTCCTCAAAAATCTGAAGGGCACCTATCAGTTCACCCGCCAACCATAACATTGGACAGGCAGCAAAAAAAATCACTGCTAATTGAACTTTAATGGCCTTAATAGGTCTCTTAATAGTCGGCAGGCACTCTGCCAACTCTCGTGCGCGCCTGCTGACCAAAATATTGTGCATGTGCGCAATGACGTTGGGACGCTCACCTGACATCATTGTGCGCTATTTTACACCTGATCAGGTTGGGCATGCGCCCTCCTGTGGGATTGAAGATTCTGCTCAATGTGTCGGTAAAGATATAGTTAGGGTGAAGGGATAGTGAATGTTTGAATCATTTTCTTGTGTTTGAATTGAGATCTTTCCAACCTTTTTGTCTATTGTAATATAGATTATTTTTCTTGTCAAATAAATGTTTAATTCTTTGTGTTAAAAGTTCATCAGTAGACTCCTGTGAATTTGCTCGGTAACTTACTTCCACTGGTTTCTAAAAAAAAATTAGGCTCTCTCAAGCCAGGTTTCACTATGGGACCTGACTTGTCCAGTATTAGCATCAGCTGGGATTATCACTGTTCCACTCATCAGTCCATTTTTTTTGTTTCACCTCATCACTGTGACTTACCACGTGAAACATAAAATACAAATTGCAGCAGCTTTATAAACATTAACAGTATGGTTTAATACAATGGACATAGTGGATCACTTAATAACTTAAAATAAACGTGAAAATTTAAACTCTCCCTTGATTTATCTAACAACTCTATAATCATGCTGATTCTTTTAAAAATATTTTGGATAAGACCTTCCCCTTTCATAATATTAGACATAAGCAACAAATTTCTCTTTCATGTGTGCAAAAGTAATGAGGAGGCTTGTTAGTTTGTTTTAAGAAAGGAAATATTAATCTGCTCCAGTGACAGTATAAATGTGCACCATATCCATATGATAAGTTAAAGAAATTCAGGTTTTCCTGTCACTGTTGTGATAAGGATAGCAGTGTTTGTATAACACTGCCCTCCCACACATAGGGTCAAATTATTGAAAGCTCTACATCGTGAAAAGTGACAGTAATTATAATCTATTAACTTTTCTCCTGATGATTTGCTTAGTGCTGTAATAGATAAGTCTAGCATGGTGTTGAGCCACATTTGTGGACTTACAAAACATTTTTCCTCTCCCTTTCTGGCAATATTTAGACCAAACCTCGGTGTATTATCATGTGGAGAAAATCCCGTGTAAGGAAGTATAAAACAAGTCATTTCTCAATAACTCAAACTACCAGCGCAATGAGTTTATACCACGCTGAAAGAGGTCCATTGTGAATTTCTGATTTGCTTTCTATTTGCACCTTCAAAACAAGGAAATGAATCTCTCGCTCTTGTGCTGTGAAGCTTTAAATAATGACTTCTGGTTCCTCAGGGCATCCTGCAATCGTTGAAAATCTTAGCAGGTTTTTACATCACCAGAAATGTTCTTGGACAATTTATTCTTTACAGGGTTGTAACAGGTCAGTGATTTTGTGTTTGTTTTTAAAGATGTTCCAAGGACACCAATTACTCTCTTTCAAAATGGTACTGTATGACTTGTAATTGCAGTCTGTTCTTTGTGAGCAGGTAGGAGCTATGGTGCTGAGGGAGAACATTAAAATTACAGTCATGAGGAATTTCCATTGTTTGCACTTTTTCCTAAAAAAGGAACGTGAAGTAAAATGTATTTAAAGGAAGTTATTCATAAGTATCTTGCTATTAAACAGAGTAAGCTGCATTTCTCATATCATCACGGACTTTAAATTGACTTCTTCCTTTGAAAGGCCCACATCTGACTGCACCAAACATCTGTGCGTTCAGATTTACAATTTGAATCATTCATCCCGGGGTCATCCAGATAGATGTATGGATCCTGTTATAAAGTGAAGTCTGTCAAATGTTCAATCTTGAAATGTTTACACTGCTTGTGTGATTAACACCTCACAGTTGTCAGTATAGAAAAAAATACCCCTTGGTTAGTAGGTTTACATTTTCTGCAAGGTTGTATATAGATGATTTGACCATTTACATTTATAATCTGTGTAATAAGTCATTTTTTTTTTCACAGAGAATGAAACTATTGGCTTCATTTATTTTTTCCCCTGTGCTCTCAATGGGACCAGCAATAATTATCATCTCTTGTGTGTATATGAAATGAAGCCCCTCTCTCCTTCCACCACCTGCCCTGTAGACATAATCACTGCTTAATCTATGTTGCCTAGGATTCCAGCTATAATGGGCCACTACCAGCTGTAAACCCTAAATAATATAAATAAATGGTAAAGTAATCCTTGGTGTACTTTGTATGACTGTTGGGCAATTGCTACATTTAAATATTCACTTTAAAATATTCAAATAACCACCCAGAAGCACTTTGCCATCGCTTATGAACAAACCCTGTCAGAATATAAGATGCGGGGTGGGTGGGGGGAGGTGGGTGGGGGGGGGGGGTGGTGGTGGTGGTGGGGGGTGGGTGGGGGTTGGGTGGGGGGTGTGCTGTGGTTGTGGTGGTCAGGAAATCCACCTGAATGGATAAAAGCAACTGGATAATGATCAGGGAAATTTCTTTGTTGCATCCTCCCATTCGACTAAATGCCATTTGAACACACGGCTAGGGCCATAGCCCATTAGGATAGGAGTCCAGCCATGCCCAAGGGAGGTACACACCACTTAAAAACAAAATCTCACTAGTTCAGAGGAAAACAACAAACCCTGGGACTGGAAAATTGAAAGCAAGGTCAGTAATTCCATTAACCTGTCTTTCCACCACCACCATTCATTTTTCCCTCCCCCCCCACCACCAACATTCAGATAGCCCGCCAACAGTAATTGCTCATGCTGATGATGAAGAATGGCCAACTGAGACAGGTACTAATGGACCATGGAGCTGTAGCTCTGCACAACCACAAATGCGATAAACAACAACCATAGTGGTTATTGTCCATAGCGTTTAGTGAAACACAGTTCAGTCAGAAGAAGAGGAACAGTGACTGCTAGAAGCATAAAGCCAGCCAGAGTGACTAGACCCTTAGGCGTAACACTGTGTGAATAGTGGTGGATTCACTGGTGTTTACCAGTGCCAGACTTCGCCCAACTCGACGGAGAAGTTTCTTTTTTAAGTTATTTATTTTTTTGAAAAAGAGAAGACAGTATATACATAATTCATAGATTCTCTATGGAAAGTTTATCACCAGTGTTCCCAAATTAACCTTTGCTTAGGGGAAAGTGTAGTGTTCAATGGTTTGATTGATTGGTGTTTGATTATGTTAGTCTGTTCACTGTGCTTGATTGCTTAAGCCTACAGGTGCAGCTAGAAAGCTTAAGTAACTGACACCATAGAAAAGATTCCAGAAACAGAACTGGGTTCTGGCTGAGACTATGGCTGGAGTTTTTTGCATTTGCAGATTGGGGCTGCTGCTGTCCTGCACATGAGTAAAATCTGGCATAATAACATTGGGTTGCAAATCTGACATCAACAGACTGGTTTTCTGTAATACTGTAGGTGGGTGGGCACCAAGAAAAGCAGCTCACCTGCCATTTTAGAAAAAATTATAAATGGGCAGTTGGGCTTGTTAACAAGCCAATTGACCTGAATGTTATGCTGCCCAGGCCATAATGTGGTTGGAGTGGGCTGGGTGGGTGGTCTGCTTTGGTCGAGTGCCCTGTATACATCAGGGGCACACCCCAAAGATGATAACCCCCACTTTGTGTCTGATCTCCAAAGCCCACCCACCACTCTTCTTAACTGATACATGGGATACATGGCTCTCTTCATTGTGGGGCAGCTTGCAGGCCCAGCAGTGCCCACTACTGAGTTCTGATTGTCTGGCGGAAATGTGGAACTTCTTCCCATGGAAGGGTGGAAGTCCCACTCTCAGCTTGTTTAGGCTGCCTGCAGTGTGATATCATTGTGGGGTGGCCTTTTTTAAAGTTGGTTGGTTTGCGACCTACTTTTCTATTGGGAACTGCGAGCAATATGTCACCCCAAGTAAAATCCAGCCCCGCGTGTGTAGAAATCCTGTAATTGCTCAGATATTTTAAAGTAATGTAAATAAACCTGTTGTAGACTTATAACTAGCGTCATCTTTGTATTGCTCTGAGATAAATCAGATACATAAGGCACATAGCTAATAGGGATAGGATTTATTGTTAAAGTGTAATTCATGCTTTAAGAGCAACCATTTTGCAAAGATGTACAGATTGTTGAAGACGAGGATTTCATCAGTTCAGCATGTGGATCTTCAGCATATATATACATATACATCACCACCAAAGGTAAGGCAGCAGGTAATTTTAAAGAGTACTCAGCCAAGATGGTGGGCATTTCAGTGTCACTTCATATCAATGTTGGGGCGAAAGAATCTATATTGAGTGACAAACTCTACCATCAGCACTTTTCACAATTCTTTCTCACTCTTGCGATAGACATTATTCAAGTTTATGATGGCTCTAACATTCCGGTTTCGGGAATGATCACAGTTCCAGTCTGCTACAAAAGCATCACCATAGACAGATTCACTTGTTATGTAGCCAAAGGCACGAGGTTCCAGAATCTGGGCTGAGAGCATGTGTATAGAAATCCTGTAATTGCTGAGATATTTTAAGCACTGTAAATAAACCTGTTGTAGATTTAGAATCCCAGTGTCAGCTCTGCATTGCTCTGCGATATATCAGATGTATAAGATATACAGCAAACCAATTAATACATAACAGAGAGGGTGAGAAAATTGGCTTCAAGATGGTGCTCAGACATAATTCAAATTATGCAGAGTGCTCAGTGTGTTATGAATAGCCTGGGTGGAGCAGGGAATAGAAAATACTGGTAGGGATGATTAAATTCTGCAATCCTATGAGATTTCACTTGCCATGCTATGTCCCAACGATGCTTAACGACCAGACAGTAAAAACTAGAATCAGCCCCAAGGACTTTGAAATTTTGCTTGAAAATTGCAAAGGAACAACTAACACATTGAGGCCCTTCAAGGAAGGGAATGTGCCATCTCTACCTGGTCTGGCCTATACATAGATTCAGCCTCAAGCTAAAGGGTTGACTCTTAATGCCCTCAGGACTGGCCTAGTTAGCTATTTAGTTGCAAAATCATTTGCCAGGAACATTTCCATGTTGCCCCAGAAACCATTCCTTAAATCAGCTGACATTCAAGCTTCCAACATTTCTGAAAGCAAATATTTTCTTCCTTCCATGTATGCACTCTGTTCCCAGCCCGCTCTCGCATCCCAGCTAAGACCGGGAGCTCCCTTCATAGGGAAATGTGGGTGAAAGCCTGCAATTAACATTCCCTCAGCTAATGTATTGGCATATCAATTCACAGCTAAGCCACCAGTATGAGTTCCAACGCATTTGTGCCTATAGCCTCTCACCCAGTCCCAAATAATTAGGAAGCCATTATGGTCGTGACCATGTGACTTGCCATTGGATTGTTTTTGTCGTTTGCTTGACAAGGAAACAAAGGATCTAAATATTTTATTTGTTCAAGTCATGTGCACCCAAGCAGAGATGCTGGGTGGGATTTTCCAGCCCCACCCATGGCGGGCATCAGGGCAGGTGGGAGTGCAAAATATTGCGAGATCGGAAAAATCAGTTTACCAGCTTTGTAAAAGTAGCCCAGAATCATCGCTCTGGCTGTTAATGGCAGGCTGGGTTTCTTGCAGTGGCACGTTGGGAACACCATTTTAATACATTTGCATCTCATTATAGGGGCCGTTTGCCAGAATCACCACCCCATACTGGATCAAGAGGGTATGTCGGCATCCGATTAGACCGACGGGTTTCACAATGGCATAGAAGCGGCGTTCACCTGGCGACCTGCACTTCGTTCGTGACTCTGATGTTCGTTCACTTCCCTTGCATCACTCAGCCCTCGCGACAACTCAGGTTTAGCACTAGGCTTCGTGGGCAGCGCCACCTCACTTTCGGGGGGCTGCCAGAGACAAGTCTCTAACTACCAGCCCAGCGACAAGGTGATGGTGGCTTTTAATATGCTGCAGGGTGAGACCGCTACTGGGGAAGGGGGAGAACTGGTGTGAGGCATAGGAATGTGCTGCAGGGCAAGGCTCCATTGGGGGGTAAGAATGGGGAGGGCTGCACTCAGACACATGACTGGCGGCGATGTGGGAAGGTTCCTCAACACCAGGATGGAAAGAGAGTCAGTTACAGAATGACATAAATGACTTTGGGTCAGAATGGGAGGATCACTGAATGAAGATGTGCTTCAATGTTGAGCTTGCAGAGACTATCCTTGTCCCAGTCCAGGCAGGGGGAAAGGCATGTCAGTCCAGTCTCAGTCATGTCCCAGGCTGTTGTGCACAGGGCATTGTCATAACATCATGCGCAATGGTCCAGGGGGTTTCTGACATCAAACTCAGATGGCACACTCAATCAGGGGAGGCATCTGCAGCCTTCAGATGGGGAAAAGGTATTGTGGGGGCATTTGAGGGTGTCGAAAGAGGCAGAGGTGATATATGTCAGACTGTGCAAGTGTCCTCAAGATGGAGAAGGGTGAGGTCCACACAGGGCATAGTCACATCTACCTCATAATGTTCCGGGGGTAATAAAGGGATGTCCACCACAATCACGATGGGATCAAGGAATACTGGGGGAGGCTTGAGAGGTTCTTGTAGGGAGGGAAACCTGAACATTAAACCTCTGAAGGACAGGGGGAGGGATTTCCACACTCAAACAGGGAGGGTCTGAGCTGGTCTGGTAGTGAGACCTCAGCACCACCATTTTGCAACCTATAGTGATGGAGCAAAATTAAAATAAGGAGATAGTCTGCTGGTGAAGGCTCTGTGGGCCGATTGGAAGGCAGATGCATACGCTGGTGGGGACGACTAAAAGGGCATCCAGCTGAACTGTGCATTCCTAAATGAGGAGAGATGCATAGCTGAGACACGTTAGGAGCCTTTCAAAGACAATGCAGGGAATCAGGGAAGTGAAGCGATGATGTGCATTCACGCGAGACTAATCCCGCAAAGTGGCACCAATCGATCTCCTTACATTAACCCCTTGTACACAGTGTGGAGATTCCCCAGAGCAGCGACACACTCCAGAGAAATTGGGCGACTGGACAAGCTTCAGTTGTATTTTATAATCATGCCCCTGGCAGCTTCACAGAAGGGAAGCCTCAGGGCTCCGTCAATTAAACTCAGTTCCTGACTAAACATTTTTCTCCATGTGAATTCCAAAGAGAGTGGTATTAGAGTGCAGTGAATGAGGATCCAAGTGCCTGGGCCAAAAGCAGCACATCCGAGTGCCTGGCCAAAGCAACCTCACAGCAGTCAGTCAGGTAAAGCAGAGGGAGGGGGGGTGGCGGGGGGCACCCTGGGAAAACAAACCCGGCGCTGGCCTGGATTTTTGGGGTGATTAGTTTCTGACACTGGAACAAAACCTTTGAACCCACATTCACTGACGAGTCATTGACAGAAATAGGACCTATGCAGGCTGATGCTGACTCATGCCCATTTCTCATTGATGCTGCTGAGAGGAGTCTATCAGGAAGATGGAGTCTGGATTTATTGCTGGCTGCATAATCACATACAGACAGGAGAGAAGAAGGAGAAGATTGCGACAGAGGTGCCAGGCTCACCAAAGGGAGGAACGAAACCCTCGAGACAAACAGGCAGCAGGGCCCTCTCAAGACACAGAGGATGAGGCTCACAGTGACATCAGGCGTGGGCTCCTCACAAGACCCAGGGTGTACAGAACCCGTGAACCCTATCTGCAGAGGAGAGACAGTGCTACTGACACCTCTGCATGTCCAGAGATCTGGTGACTCAAATTTTCCGTATTCTTCAGGAATTGGTGCCACGAGGGCTGGGAGGGCATCCATTGGCACTGGCTGTGAAAGTAACTTCCACACTGAACTTCTGCATGAGTGGCTGCTTCCAAGCTGCACTGAGGACCTCTGTGGGATCTCTAAAGCATCCACTTGCAAGTACATACATGAGGTGACAGATGCCCTTTTTGCCAAAGCCCACACTTACGTCAACTTCGACAGAGACCAAGCAAGCCAGGAGACCAGAGCACTGGGCTTTGCAGAGATGTCCGGATTCCCAAGTGTGCAGGGTGCCATCGACTGCACTCATGCGGCTATAAAGCTTTCTTGGCACCAGGCACTAAACAGGAAAGGCTTTCACTCGCTCAATGTACAGCTGGTCTGTAACCATAAGAATTGTATCACGCAAGTTTGCAGGAAGTGTCCATGATTCATACATCTTGAATAGATTGCAGATCCTGGGCATCTTTGAGGGATGACACAGCATCCAGGGTTGGCTCCTTGGTGACAAGGGGTACCTGCAAATGAAGTGGCTGATACACTCTTGCGGCGGCCACAGAATCCTGCAAAGGTACAACAATGCTCATGCATGCCCGTGCATTAGTGGAGAAGACTGTTGGTATCTTAAAGATGTGATTCCGATGCTTAGACAGGTCTGGCAGAGCACTCCAGTAATCCCCAGAGAGTCTCATGGATCATTGTGGCTTGCTGCATGCCACACAATCTGGCGCTGCAAAGTGGGGAGGACTTGCCAGATGCTGACCTGGAGGAGCTGCATATCTCTTCTGATGAGGAGGATATGAGGGCATGGAAGGGGATGATGGATTTAAGTTTGAGGAAACAGAGGTTGCAGGGGAAGAGGCCATAGCACCGGCCAGATAAGGAAGGCATTCGCATGAGGCCCTCATAGCCACCATATTCCATGAGGATGATGACATGTTGCAGTGGGTACCCTCTTGGACTAATGCCCTCCATCATGGGCCAACATGAACACAAGCATTGCTATCCCTCTCATTTTAACTATGCATTTCAATATGAGAGTGAATAGTTGCACATCAGGTTTACAATTTCCTGATCCTTTGAAGGATGATAAAGCCTTGGGAGCATGTGTCCTTGCTGAGATGAGGTGCTAACTGGAGGAGGGATCACAAGAACTGTTCAAAATTAAGGGGTCACTCATTTAAAACAAATTAGGAGAATTTTTTTCTCTCAGAGGGTTGTGAGTCATTGGAACTCGTCCTCAAAGGGCAATGGAAGCAGAGCCTATGAATATTTTTAAGGCAGAGCTAGATAGATTCTTGTTTAACAAGGGGATGAAATGTTATCAGAAAAGGCAGGAATGTGGGGTTGAGGTTATATTCAGGTCAGCCATGATCTTATTGCTCGTATGTCCCAGCATCAAACGTTAAAAGGTGCTGCCTCTTCAAGCATCTCTCCAGCATCCCAGTTGCCAAGGTACAAGAGACAGGGGCTGCTCCACTATCCACAGTGGGCTCGTAGCCGTATGTCCTCAATCCAACAAAGTTACTCAAGGAGATCCATCTCCAGCAATGGGACAATGCATTCTGTGTAACCTTGATGGTGAAATGGATTGATGACGCTTGGGCCAAGGCAGCTGAGGACATGGTGTACATCTATTCAGGGATGACTCCATCCTCTGTAGCTCCTTCTTTTTGATCACATTAACATTTGGCACTCTGAGTTAGGAATGCTGGCCTGCTTTTATCTTCAACTTACTATGTGTCTGGACCACCTGAAGATGACGACCTTCAGCCACTTGCATGCCAGGCCTTCAAATGCCTCCTCTTGAAGACACACATTGTGCCCTCATGGCCATCCCTGGCCCTTGCAAACTCCAAAATGCTCAGAAACCATGGGGCTCTCAAGGTGACGAGCCATTGCTAATAAATAGCAGACTTCAGCTTCAGAACATCCTCGCTCCTATCCTATTGCTCCCCTCTGCATTATCTAAAGCTACAATGTGTGCTTCCAGAGCATGCCCAAAGTCTCTGCTGACCGCCAAAAATCCCATTTGAAATTAGCATCACTGACCTCGGTGAGTGTTTAGGTGATAGGATGTATAGCGCTGCCTCCCAACATTGTGACGAGAGCCTTGTGGCCGCAATATAAACAATTGCAGGTTGAGAAATGCTCAAGGTTGTAGGTTCGTGCGCTAGGGCAATAATGTGGCTGAGAGGGGCAGAGTTTTGGCACCTTGAGGTGGCAAGGTGCTCCCAGTTATTGGTGAGCTTAGCGTAAGAACACTGGGAAAGTTGGAAAATGTGGTTGACAGACAGAAGCGCACACAAATTCTGAGTATGGGCTCGTAGCATGAAAACCCTGCCGGAAGACAGAGAGCATATAGAGTTACACCCTTCTCCACGTGTGAACAAATCTCTCCTTGCACACTACACCATCGCCCTTCAAGAATGCAGATGTGACAAGACAGCACCTCTGCCTCAATCTTCCAAAGCCAAGAATAAACATGACATGACCCTGCAAAGCATGTGAACGGCGTTCATTCCACAAGCAAACTTAACATTAATGTCGAGGCATCACGTATGTTGAGAATGATCTGAAAAAAGGGACACACGCTGTGGTGATGTGGAAACACACTACATAGATGAGAGATCCATGATAGCAGCATCTGCGATATGTGGGAGGTGATACTGATTGACAGAAACCCAGCTTATCATAAAAAGGAGGCATACACAAGAGGAGATGTGAAACGGGTGTGATTCTACTTAGATTTGTGAACATTATTTACATATTGTGAGCACCCATGCCACCTAAACTTTTTAAACTTTCCCAATCCTACAGCTATATCTGGGTGCATCCGCAACATCCCACAATGGAGGTGGAGGCAACCTGCTGACTGCTACACCTCTGTTGTCTGTGATGACTTTGGCGGGTATCCTCTGGAGGGCTGAGACCTACAGGGCCCCAGCCTCCTTTGGGTGTCCTGCCATGGGGCAGGTGAACCCTCCTTGGCTTGTAGGAAATGGGGTCACAGGAAGAAGGGAATGGAATCAGCTGGACACTCCTGGAGTCATCTGGGTGGATGGCCCAGGGTGTCCATCCACTGGTCCCCCTCCCTATGGGTACCCGAGGGCCCCTGGCTGACTCCTTGAGGAGAAGGGGCAGCTGGGGTGAGGTGCCCCGCCTATCACCTCAGACTGAATGCAGACAGGCTCCTCCATCGTCTGTTGCAATCTGAGGAATGCAGCCGACACCTCTTCCTGATGTTTCCGTGATTGTTGCTGCAGCTTCACCAACTGATTTAGGGCCGGGTCCAGAGACTCATCACCTGACTTGGACTCAGCTGAATCCTGGCCTCCAGCAATCCTCAGAGTGCCGGCAACCTCAGATGTTCCTGCCTCCACCTGCTGTGGACCAGATTGTGTGCTGTGCTCACCAGATTGTGACCCCCCCAAGCCTGCCCTGGAACTAAGCCCCACCGGGGTGTCTCTGCATCGGTGGAGGGTGTGGGTGAGCACTGTGATGGGTCTTCTGCTGTGGTGGTCCTCAGGATCCTCATCTGAGGTGTCGTTGGGGCTCAAGCTAAGGGCCTGGCTGGTTGAGGCCATCGGGCACTTGGCTGAGGTTCCTATGAAAGAAAGTAGAGATAATTAGTGCATGGCAGGCAACTCAAAAGCAGGACAATGCACGCACAGTATGGTTGTCTGAGGGATGAGTTGATGCATGGTCCTCACATGAGTGTTTGCCACCGACCTCACCGTTGCTGCAAGCATAGTCCACGTCCTCTCTGGCTGCCTCAATGGTTGAGTTTTTGAACTGAGAGAGGACCTTGAGTTCCGTCACTCCACCCCTGGCCTGGGATCTCTCCCTGTGATTGTGTGCAATCTTGTCCTGCATAAAGACAGATGGAGAGAGCTTGAGCAGGATGCATGCCAGGGCAGGTGGTAAGGATGCCTGGCATGTGAGGGTGATGAGGGGAGCCATAGATGGGATGAGGTTGTGATCTGCAGAGTAGATGAGTCCACATGAAGGTGTGAGAGTGTGCACGAGAATGAGTGGTGATGTCCCTTGAGCTGGCAATGTGTGAGGTGCCAGTGAATGTGTGATGAGCTTGTGCATGTGTGAGTTGAGAGCGATGAGATGGTTGACTTACCCTGCCAGCACGGATGGGGTCATTCATCCTCTTTCTTCACTGGGTGCTTGACCTTTCCTGTGCAGCATTGGCACTGACCACTGATGCCACCACCTCCCAAGCCAGATTGGTAAGATTGCTGGATCTCCTGTGTCCAGAGCAGGATTAGAGGACATCACAGTGGGCCTTGACTGCGTCCAAAAGGCATTCCAGTGAGTCATCACTGAATTTAGGGGCTGCCATCTTCTTGGCTTTCAGGGCCATGTTTTCAGTGGAGCAGTCCTTGGCTGCAGACTTTGAGAATGCTGTGTGTGGCTGCAATTTAAATATGGTGCCCGGAGTGAGGAAGCAGTGAGCTCATGCAGGGTGGGCGAATCAGAGGCTGCCTGCCAGCGATCCTACGTGTTTCCCATGCCTGCATATTTAATGAGGCAGGAAGCGGACAATGCAGCATGAAAAGCCACCACTGTGGCGGTAACCACACTTAGTGCACTGAGGGGAAAATCTCAGCTTCTAACTCAGAGGGTGAATAATAGAAATGGAATATGGAGAAATAACAAATAAAGGCAAAATTATTTGTTGTCATCATTCATCAAATTGGCACATAGCCAGTTGACAGTTTATCTTATTGTTAGGTTGATATAGTCAATTGACATGGACTTTTGCCTTACTAACAGTACAGTATAGGCTGGCAGGGCAGGACTGATTCACTGATTAGGGTTATCAATAATTACATGAATGTATATTTTAAGCTCTGTTTTTTGGTGAATATGAACTAATTATAAAATCCCACATTTTGAATTAAGGAGTATTTTAAATTACATCCAACACGGAGTTAGGTATTATATAGCCAGCTCACTGGGAGAAAGAAAAATCAGGAAAAGGAAAAGTCATATACAGAGATCCAACCCAGACTTAAAGAAGAGAGAAATATGGCACCGGCTATTTTTAGTGCTTACCCAAAATACGGATAAGCCTGTTAACAAAAGAAGTGTACATTTTTTTTAAAAAAACATTGTTCTTAGCATGTCAGCAAGGCCACATGTACTATCCATCCCCAGTCATCCAGAGAAGGCTGTGGAAGCTCTTTTGCAGCTACATGGCTTATTAGGCCAGCTCTGATCAGGGCATTAAGAGTCAACTGCCTAGCCAGGGACTGGAGTAATGCGTAGGCCAGACCAGGTAGCTATGGCACATCCCCTTCCCTGAAAGATCGCAGTGTGTCCTTTGACTGTTTACAATATTCAAACAGCTTTCAAAGTCCCTGGGGCCAATTCCAGTCTTTACCGCCTAGTCATTAAGCATTGACAAGAAATTCTTAAAAGCCGGGGAATCCTATTTTTAAAAAAAGTCAGAGGAAGTATAAGCTGGTTGAAATTCATCACATTGAAAGATATTTGAAAATAAGTTCAGCGCCTTCTCAAATATCCAGTAAAATTCTTAATCTGCTCTGTTTTCCTACAGAATTTCCTCAAAACCAATGTAGTCTTCAATTTTTCATTTGGTCAAATATGCTTCAAGGGAATGTCCTAGATAATGTTAAAATGAGTAAACAGTATGATTTGAATAATTGCCATCTATTTAAGCATTTGCATGGTGTCAGTTCTTAAACGCGATGTTTGGAATATATTTTATAAACTACAATATTGGTATTCAACTATTTGCGTGTTTAATAGCTCATCTTTATGTAGCGAGTAGTTTACCCTTAATTTAAGATTTCTTTGTATGTCATTTTGGTGTTAATTGCTCAACCTCAAAACTATTGCAAAAATACATGCTAGGTCCTTAACAGCAAACCCTAAACTTTGTAAAGTTCTTTGTTTGGGAAAGAATGATTTTATAGCATAGACAGATGATCTACTTATTCCATAAAATTATACGAATGCAGAAATTAGTGTTCCTTAGCTGTAATGCATTTTCTGGAACTTTCAGTACAAATTGCAAATATAACTCAATATTATAACTTGAATAGGATTATTTCTGGATGTTATAATCTGTATATATGGGACTGAGGTCTAAATTGCTTCAACTAATTTGAATACGTTAATCCAAATACAAATAAAATGTTTAATACATTAAATCAATGTAGAGTTTTTACTTCTTGTATTGAAATAGAATGACAAAAGTTGGAATGGAAGGAAGTTATTTACTGTGTTTCCATGGCATTTTAATGCATGCTCCTATGTCAATGTATATTTCAGTGTGTAAACATTCAATGCTGATTTTACCTCGCCATGGTTGAACTGTATACAGTCAGTCCTAAGTAAGAATGCTGTAGCAATGACTATAAGCTTTTGTGAACGCTTTGATACATTGCAGGCTCTACATATGTTGTCCGTACATGCATATGTTTACCGAATTGGAAGGCCTGTTTCCGTCAGCTGACTTATTAGTAACCCAAAGTAGATCTTTGTGAAGTTATTTTCCTGAGCAGTATGATAGATTGGGTTCAAATTAAAGTTGATCCGTTCCATCTATAAAAGTATAACATATGCATTTCAACTTGAAGCAGTATTGATGCTTTTAACCAATAAGAAGCAAAGTAACATGTACGATCTAACCAAAATATAGCTGACCCAAGCTAAAATAAAATTTTTGCATCTTACCGTTTATCCATGTTATAACTTATTTATTTTGTTATTTGTCACAATGTGATAGCACTGAATACTTCAAAAACAAGCGATAAAACCATTGCACTGCATTACACTGTGCTATCCACTCTATCACCAATGAACTCCCCTGAATATGTAAAAAGTCAGATACATTTTAATAAATGTTCAATAAAGTTAGAAATGTGTACGTTTATTGAAAAGTAACTGTTAGGGCATTGAAACCACAATGCAACAGCAAACTAGTGTACCACTATTGCATAGATATTAACAGAAATTTTTAAAAAAAATTTCAAAGTACCATCGTAGTTGCTTACTAATTAGGATCACCATGGCTGAAGTAAACCTCAAACCTTAAAGAATGTTACTACGCAAGAATGAGGCATTAAACACACAAATATTTTAATACTAGTATTGTCGTTTGCACAAATACTCCAAACATTAATTGATTATTCCATGTAACAACTGACATTATCACAAATGCTTAACTTAAGCTGGATGCTCATAATTCAAATCACATTATTTACATTATTTTTAAAATCACCCAGAATATCCCTGGAACTTGGTAGACATGATGAAAGGTTTAAGCCAACAAATAGTGTGTGTTAGAAGATGTAAGTCAAATCTGAGTGAGAGGTAGCCTTATAAATTGCTTGAACTTTGTTCTTAAAAATTCTTTGAACTCCCCTGTTTTGTCACAGATGATAATACCTCTTTGTTTCTATTAAGCATAACTTAATTACAAGAATGACAGTCGATTTAACAATGCAGCATTTTGATTATGCATTCTATCTTGAAACAATGTACTGTCTTTTTGAATAGACTCTATTAATTGTGTGAAGCCTACTAACCCTTTCACATTCCACATGTTTGAATTTGAAAGTATTTTTTATTTGAAACTATATTATCTCAGATAAAACAGTTGAAATTAATTACCTTTGGTTGGTTTTCAAGTATTCATGACTTGCAACAGACGTTTTTTAACTGCTGATTCCAAGGTAATCAGTATCAGTATATTATAATTGAATACAGCTGATGTGGTCAGATGCATTGGACTCATAATAATTTATTCAAAGGAATAGCTTAAACAGCACATCACAGAATTATATGAATTAAAACTGTAGTACAGAGCATCTGCAGCGTAAACGTTATCAGAATATATAAGTTGAACCCAAGGATTTTAAAAGATGGCCACCCCCAGCACCTCAATTGCTCAGTAGGCAAGGAATTATGTTAGTATCAATAGACGGTGCTCCAGATTCAACTTTTAGTTTGTGCTGGGTTACCTAATCTTAGTTGGGCCAGGGTAGGGGAACTACACTTGGCCTTAGTCTCCTCAGGCTCCTCGGGGAAGGGGAAACAGCGGAGGAGGAATCAGTCAGATCTCTTGCTCCATATAACCAGTAAACCCTAATGGAAAGTGTGTGTACCAAGGATAAGATGGTGTTAGTAGTAATGCCCAGTTAGATAGCTGTTTAGGCTTACCCACGATTACTGTGCTGCTCAATAAAGGTACTGCAAAATCCTGAAGACAGGAGAGTAAGAGGAATGTTGTTGTGAAATGCATATGCTGAACCAAAGTACATCTCTCTTTTATAATGTACCCTTATTTATTTAGCTCATCAAATTACATCCTTTTAGGGATTTATGAATTTTAAGCCATATGCCAACAAATCCAGAATTATTTATTCAAATAGCTGTTTGGTAGTACCGAACTTGAGTATTGCTAAAAAAAGACGTTTTGTCAAAGCTTTTCATCTTGTACTCATGAAGAACAATGAAGAACAATGGAATAAATAATTGCAGAAAAAATACATTTTGTCGAAGCTTTTTGTCTTGAAGTCATCAGGACAATTGCAAGAATACCAATGTCAGGGGAAGCAACAATGTTATACTGTATCAGAAGGGAATGCTGAGAAGAGAATGCCTCTACCAATCAGAGTCCACTTGTCAACCAATCAGACCTCTCTTTTCATACAGTATAAAGTTGTTGCGTTTGCTGACATTGGTATTCTTGCGATTGTCCTGATGACTTCAAGACAAAAAGCTTCGACAAAATGTATTTTTTCTGCAATTATTTATTCCATTGTTCTTCATGTGGGAACAAAGACCCAGGCAAGACCACAAGAAGGAAAACCAAGGCCGATTGAGGCAAACCAACCAAAATGTAATGTGACAGACCCAGCAAAAGATGTATCCAATAGCTCCACAGTTATAGTAATAGAAAATGATTTTACAGATCTTCCTTAGCAACAAAGGGAATCTGTTTGCTAGATTCTCACGACAGTGTACACCAAACCTCAAGCTAGGTATACCATATCTAACAGAAATCTGAGTTACAAGAGATAATCCAACCTTTCCAGTGGAAAATTGCACCAATAGGAAAGACACAAAGTATACAACTAGAAATAGCCAAGAGTGCTGCTAGAATTAATCTCCATATCTTACAAGATTCAGTCTTGAAGGATATTAGCAATGTTTCCTGCTTTATCTTGCCTTCTTAGTTAATCTTTTCAACACTGATCATGTCCTACATTCTACCTAGCTTTCTCAAACAATAAAAACAGAATCTCTAATATATCAATTCAAAAGATTACCATGTCTTAATGCACTCATAAGAAAAAATATCTAGCTTAAAATTAAGGACACAAATTTCCATTTAAATTAATTTAGTGTGTGAAGACTCACTCCACAACCATAACTAATTAGCAAAGATCTAATGAGCCCTTATGAAGCTGATTCATTATCAGCATTTGCCAATAGAAAATTATATCTAAAGATGTATATCTGTTTGCACTCTGTAATGCAAGGGCTCCTAAGATGTCACCAAACTCACTGAAGTAAGCACTGCCTTCTCTGCCATTGTGCAGCAGAAGACCATGGAAGAACAAAAACTAGGCAGAATAGCCCCCCCTCTTTCTAATCTCTCCTTTTTTCCATTCTCCTCAATTTGGCAAATGACAATTACTTTGTTATCCTCTATCCATTGCACCACCAAGGAGCTCATGACCTATTTTTAATACAAAAGTCAGATGGTACACGGAGGAAAGATTCTTGTAAATGGAAGTAAAAAGTGGTCATTGAGTCAGCCTTCCTAGAACCACTCCATACATCAAATGATTCTGATTCCATGACCTCTGGTTTCAAGGATCATCTGGAATGTACAAGTAGGGATATCTTCTCACAGTTTAAACAATTTGAGGGATGCTCTCTTAGAAAACTGGAATTCTCAAACATTAAAGTAAAAAATGGAATAAATGCAAAGTGTGCAGACAAAAATCATACAGTTGCCTGGATAAAATATTTTGCTTAAAATTCTCTTTTAAACCAGTGAAATACAGAATATACTTCAGCTAACTACTCCAGGATACTGGTTATCAGATGTCACATATTATTGGACTTAAGAGTCCTTACAACACTGTCACTCAAACATGAGGGTGTAGTTAATGGGGACAATGATGACCATCCCTAATAACCTCTGAACAATCATTCTAGCCCTGAATGCTGTATGTACATTCTTTACATAGCCTGTGCCTTGCTATGGCATCTGGCTTCAGGTTGATGCTAATTATATGCACCAGAGTCTTTTCACCCAGGATCTCTTAGCAATCATCAGTCATTCATGACAATCAATATTTCATTTTCCTGTCCCTTTTTTCCATCAATTCCCTTCCACTGCCTCTCCCGCACACAGTCAATTTGTGTCCTTTTAAATTACTGTTTTATTTGTCTATCTGCTGTTGTATTAAATGCTTCTCAAACTCCAAAACTTAGGATAAATTAATCATGTTAAAGTCCAGGAGAGAGATGTGTATCATCAATGAGTGATGATAAAATTAAATAGAAACGCACTAAATATTATAAAATACTAACAAGAGTTTTGCATAGGAGGTACTTTTCCCCAACAATAAGTTTGTCAGGTAAAGATTTTTTTTAACAATTAATGAAAATATTTCTATGAACTACAACTCTCACTTTTTTTTCTTTCATGGGACATGGGTGTTGTTGACAAGGTCATCATTTGTTGCCCTTGAACTGCAAGGCTTGCTAGTCCATTGCAGAGGGCAGTTAAAAGTCAATCACATTGCTGTTGGCCTGGAGTCACATGTAAGCCAGACTGGATAAGAATGGCAGATTTCCTTCCCTAAAGGGGTTTAATGAACCAGATGGGTTTTTATGACAATCAATGATAGTTTCATGGTCGCCGTTACTAACTTTCAGTTCCAGATTTCTTTATTAATTGAATTCAAATTCCACTAATTGCTGTGGTCCCCAGCGTATTAGCCTGAGCCTCTGGATTACTAGTCCACTGATATTACCACTATGCCACCATCTGCCCCCCACCAATTATGAATAGAAATGTTGAAATGTATAATTTACTGAATGCTGAAATGCCACTTCCTCAGCTTAGGCTCTTACTCATGGTGTAAGTACAAACTAGTAAAAGCAATTTGTCATTCAAGGCAAGTTTGATCTATTTGCATATTTTCTCCAATTTTTTGGCATAGTAATTTGTGATGAAAGCAAGCTGCTTCACTTTTAAAATTATTTTTTCAGCTGCAGGACGTCTTAATGATCTGTAGCGACCTTACACCCTTTTATCCTGCAATTTGGACTCTTAATCATCATTTGTGACTCATGCAGCCACGTAAACAAAAGCATTGCTTGGTTTCTAACCTTTTATGCATAAAATATTAAAATGCTGGGATTGTTTATAGCGCCTCTGGCAATGTTGGGTATTAAGCAATAGCTGAGCCAGAATTCAAGATTGAGCTTGAGCGAAAGGAATTATAGAAGTCCTTCCATTGAGGGAACGAATTTTGAAGCGCTTCCACTAGACAGAGAATATGGAGGACAGAGGAGTTTGATTTGCATTGTTTGCATACACCTTCTGGCTGCATGCAGACTCACAAGGATAGAAGCTTAGAGCAGGCAGACCTGTGTTGCATTTGGAGCTGTTTTCATGACCTCGGATATTTTGACACAGTCAATTGATTCCATATGAAATAAAAACAAGGCGGAGCTGAGCATAAAGTGATATGTCATTTAACTTTAATGCCATGTACAGAAAGAGGTGACAATCTTCCCTCTGGAACAGATGAGTCTATTTTTAGAAATGCATTTAAAATACGGTGCCAATTTCTACTCTGTTTTACAATGATGACCAATAGTAACATTTAGGTAAATTCTTGAACCATTTAAATCAACGGCAAGTTTTAGTTGGAAAATTTAAATCATTGTTGAGAGAAATTGACAGTAAAAACCTTAACTTCTATACTCCTGATGCCAATAGTCCCTCTCCACAGCAACTTGCATTGAAATAGAGTCTGTCCCAAGATGCTTCACAATGATGAATGGACACAAAGCAAGAAAGAGAGAAATTAGGGAAGCTGATAAAAGGTTGGGTGAAAGAGATTGGTTCTAAGAAGACCTATGGTAGAGAAACAAAGGAAGTTTGGAAAACTAGAGAGTTAGGCAAAGGCACCCAAAGGCTACAGGACCATGATTGGTTGTCTTTGAGGATCTTCTCACTTTTAAAGCTCTGAATGGGATTTACCAATTATGTCGTCAATATGCTGTGATTCTCTGCTCATCAACAATTTCCTGTGCTGGAGTTTTGCTCTCCATTTGACAGATCCCTTCACAGCAACAACAATAATGAAAATTGTTTGTCCCTACAACAACACCGCCCCCCCACCTCTCTCTCTCTCTCTATCTCTCAGCCCCCCACACACACACCTTAAACCAGCTTATATTTCAACTCTTTCTTGGACTCGAACTCAAGTTCTGTCGAAGGGTCATGAGGACTCGAAATGTCAACTCTTTTCTTCTCCGCTGATGCTGCCAGACCTGCTGAGTTTTTCCAGGTAATTCTGTTTTTGTTAATAATGAAAATTTGCTATGTTGTGAAATCACTGTGGCAAACTTACATTTATCCTGTCTGAGGGTGCTCTGAACAAGGTATTTTAATGAGCTGTACCTTTGCAGCAGCCTTTCTTGTTCTTTTAATACATTGATTAACAGCAACACATAACTCCATATTTAAGATATATGAATTTAACAACATTGCAAAAAAGGTATTTTTATCAAGTAGCAACACTAATATTTTTATTAAACTTATATATGAATATTTCATATATTTGGTGATTTATTTTATTTTTTGTTCCTAATTTCAATTTTTCTCCTGCTCAATCAAAAGTTGAGAAAGTGGCCATTCTGCTTGTTCCTGCTTGTTCCTGTAGCCATATCCTACTTCCTGCCTGAAATTGTATAGCCCTTTCTCTTCCTCATTTACTTGTTCCCCCTTTATAATAACCAGATTTCATTTTGTGTGCTAATAATACCAAGTTCTACCTTTAATCCACAAACTATCAGACTCCATTTGGAGGAGCCAGAATTTCTTGCATTTGGATATTCGGAAGACCGAATCTATTGAATTCACCCCCCCCAAAAATTCCATTCCCTTGCTAATTATTCCATTTCAGCCACCAACCGCACACCCCACCCCCCACCCCCCCCCCACCACCCCACCCCCAACAACACCAACACTTAATCTCTGCCCACTTGCTTTGGATAATTGGCTGAGAGCCTAAATAGCCATTAGATTACTAAAACACCCATGCCCCAGAAAAATCATTGCTTGAGTGACAGTTTTGACTTTATTATCTTTGCTGTCAATTGTACAATGTTCATTTACATAAGGTTAAGAGGTTTCAAGTGCTTACAGTTTCAGCTATTGAAACTTTAAAGGGTTTGGATGATTGACACTTTTATTGCCCTGTAATAAAAAGCCTTCTTTCAGCATAGTGGAAAGTTCTGAATAAATGACTTTTTAAAGCTTTTTTTGCACATCATATTGTCACTATTTGATTCATTGGTTCCATACATTCCGTAGTGGGTCAATGGGCATGGGAATGCCACAGCTTGGCATTGGGGACATAAGGGGCCATGGGGGTGGGTGGAGGGGCATAGCTTGACATAGGGAGAATGAGGGATCTTGGGGTGGGGGCCATGTGATGGTATGAACGGGGCATAGGGAGTTTGTGGGGGTGAAGGGGTGTAAGGGGTGACGGCCAAAGGGCCTTTCTGTTTTTATTTTAACTGGAACAAAGCCCCACAGCACTGAGGTAGGCCTTTTAAACATCCCACCTCACCACCCAGCAGCCCCTGTGGCTACCTCCAAACTTTCGCCCAGTTCAGCTGGCCTAACTCCAATATGCACCTGCCCTCCCACAATGAAAATCCTTGTGGCCACTTTCTCACCAGGCGGTGGGCCAATCAGGGAATTTTCCTGGTTCCCCAAGGCTATAAATCCAGGCTATGGACTCAACACAAGTGGATGGTGTAAGGCTATAGCTCAGCCACGGTCTCATTGAATGGAAGAACTGGTTCAAAGAGGCTGATTGGCCTCTTTTTCCTGTGTTTCTTTCTGTGGAATGCTGTAAGACCTTTTCTATGTTAAAGGCAAATGTAAGTGTGTATAAATTTAAGGTCGTGTTGCTGTGTGAGTTAACACGATTTACAATTTTTCCTTCAATGTAGAGGGCCATTGTATGTATTTAGAGCCATTCCACTGATGATGGCCCATTCATGATCTGCATCTCAACATGTGGGAAAGTGTAAGTGCATCAGTAATAGGTTATTTGCTAGATTTATTTTAAATTGTGAGATAATTTATTATATTCTAAAAGTAGAAAAAAATCTGATGGACTATTGTAGTTTTTTGAACCAGTTTTGATAAAGCAAGATATTCAGTATAATAATTCATCCTGTTCATTGACAATTTTTCTGGAACTATTGCAACTTTACAAAGTTTACATTTATTGTAACTGTGTACCAAAACCTGTTTTATAACAATGGGTGATAGTGTTACAACATTGTATGGCTTCCTTTCACAATGTTAGACTTTAAGCAATTTCTTGCCAGAAACTCCCTTCCATTTTCGGTTTGAAATTAAACTGGCCGCAATTGTTGCCGTGAATATTTGCTGGCAAAGGTTTTAAAAATACTATTACCGTAGAACAAAATTAATAACTCCTAATGGCTGTTTGATGGGGGGAGGCTATTAGCACAATCCCTTTTCAATACAAACATCTGAAGTCCCTTTCCTGTTAGGTGGATGACCTCAGGCAGAATTTGATTAACAAATGTGAATTGCACATTATAGTGGGGGAAAAAAAGAAAGCTACACGCGGTGGTCTCCACAGTCAGAGCACAGGAGGGTAAAACTATAAAAATAAACTATACCTTCTTGCTTGCAGGGTGGGCGATGCCATTCTTGTTCAAGAACCTCAGCTCTGGTGAGTGTTAGCACTGTCACGGTAGCCACGATCCCAACAGAACCTGCTTCGGTAGGTCAGAAGAAAACATTCTCTGCATTCCTTTACTTAGCTCTATCTTACAAAGAGTCAAACGTTTCTGCTCTTGCTGCTCCAGGACCTTGCAATCTGAAGTGCCACAAGCCGTACTTTCATGGGAGTAGACTATTAACCAAATAACATCGGCACTTTTGGTTCAATGTTCTTACTGCTGCAGAAAGACTATGAATATTGCACAGCTGTAACATGTTTCATTGGTCCCACTGTCAGTGAATTTTGGCAGCTTCTGATAAAACTGCTTTACAGTTGCTTTCTATTTTTTAATGAGACAAATTATTACCAATGTTATTTTTACAGCTATGCTGGTAAATTATACCAATTTGCTCTTCACCTAACTGCTGCTCCTTTCACAGCCAATGTCTAATTTTGGTGGCTAATGTAATTACAAAATTATAAAGGTCTTTCTTTTAATAACTCTCGGCTGTGTTCACCCATCAACCATGTTGCAAGCGCAGTTCAAAAAGAAATTCTTCTTGCAGAGGAAACTCTTTTATAATTAAAACAAAGTTGCTGTTAGTATTTTTCAGATATTTATAAGGCTGGAAACCACAATGGGTCATCGCATCTTTTAGGAAATGAAAAAGAGTCGCGAAAGAAATTGTGACAATTAAATGATAGCCCGGTATTTTAACTGTACTAAATTTCAAATAATTTTACCTCATTGGGTTAGATTTTCACCTTGATCTCCTAACATAAATGTAACAGTTGATCTTCCTCTGCCTTCATCCCACACCAGATAGCAGGTATGCAAATATATGAGTTATGCAGAGAGATATGTGGCCTAGCCCTTTTCAAGCCTCAGCAAATACTGTAATATTGATACATTATGATCAAGTTCTTAGCTAAAAAGGAAAATAATGGCCATTGGACCCTGTTCCGAAACAGCCAACTTCTTTTACTCAACAGCCTGAAAATAACCTCAGAAATAGAATAAAACTACTGCACAGTGATTTTATATGAAGAGAAGGTCTACCTTGCTAGGTGTGTTATGTTAGCTTCTCTGAAGAGATTAAACATTCCCGCTGATTCATTGGAGTCTGTACCTTGTGCCTGACCAAAATGGAGTAGATTTATTCAGGAAGGCACCATACACGTTGAGAGACTTCACTGGGAGCTTGCAGAGGTGAAGACGAGGCATCAGAGAGAGCGCACAAACCTCGAAACACCTCATCTGCCCAACTCTCCAAGTACAGCTTGTTCCATATGTGGCAGAGTCTGCAGATTGCACATTGGACTTATCAGCCATCTCAGTACCCATTGAAGCAAGTCACCCTCGATCCCAAGAGACTGCCCAAGAATGAAAGATGTTAGCTTCCAGTTTATGTGCTATTTCAATGAAGTTGTTAATCCATTTAAAATAAATGATAATAACATGATTAAAATAATTGTGATAGTTAATGCAAATGAGCTAAAAATACCATACAAAGGGAATTAAACCTCTCAATTAATGAAAGTGATGACTAGTGCTTTCTGGTAATGATTTTGATTGTGTAGGACCAACACAAAATGACTGAATCATATCTATGTTGGAGCAAATTCCAGAACCCTTTGAAGTAAATATTTTGTATTTTGTTTTCAATGGCTCTATGGATTGTCCTTTACAATTCTAAATTTCTGGAAAATTATTTCTGCACATTTTCAAACAGAACTAGAAAACATTAATTTTTTTGTGGTAGAAATGAACTAAAACCTTACAGGATTTTTTGTAATAGTGTTGCTAAAATGATCTTGTAATCCAGGAACTATTGAGCTAACTTGCAGGAACCCTAGCTGCAGTGAATTTGTAAGGGAGCCATTGAAAAACTCAGGTCAGTTGTACTTCCAGCAGAAAAAATAGCAGGTGCACTTTGTGACATTTTCTGCATATATAAGATTAAAAATAATAGGCAGAAGATTGTAGAAAATCCTCCTGTGATTGCCTATAGGTGCTCCTGCAGGTGAGGTGAGGCTCTCAAACAAGAGTGCACATTCATAAAATCAACCCTAATGTGTAAAGAACCAAGCTGAAGTAGGGGGCAATGACAATTAAATGGATATGAGCAGCTAAGCAGTTTCTTGCAGCAGTCAAAGGATTTATCCCAAATAATTGTTTCCAAAGATGACACTTCGCCGTTTGTTACTGCTCATGATTAGGATACACCGGCAAGGATCAAACTTAAATTTTTCAACAAGTGATACACTATTGTAAGTTTCAAAAAATGTGACTTCCAAGCATTGTGTTTTAATTGCCTTTTATTTACTAACTGCCTTCATTCTGACTTTGTTAAATGTCAGTGAATTTTTTTTTTTGCCTGTCTGTCTCTCTTTTTCTGTTTGGGCTACAGACTTGAAATGTTGGCTAAAAGCAAAATAACTGTGGTTGCTGGAAATCCAAAACAAAAACAAAAATACCTGGAAAAACTCAGCAGGTCTGACAGCATCTGTGGAGAGGAACACAATTAACGTTCGAGTCCGTATGATTCTTAAACAGTTCTGCTTTCTAAGTTTCATCACTTACAGCGTTAACACTATAATTGTTATGGCATTAGCGCAGATAATATCGCACGTCAAACAGAGATCAGACAAATCTTGAATCAGAATAGAACTACTCCAAAGCCTCTGCATTTTGTACGATACATAAAAAATTGCACAGGAGGGGTTACAAGGTAGCTTCGTTTTTGTTTTTGTTGCCTTGGCAGTGGTTACTGTTCTGCTTCAGGTAGTTTATGGTCTGTGATGTTGTTTGTGTACAAACCTCTGACCATTAACTTTTATCTAACTCGATCAGCATATCCTTCTATTCCTTTCTTCCTCAGGTACATAAGCAACTTCCCCTTAAATGCACCTATGCCATTTGCCTCAATTACTTGTGGCAGTGAGTTCCACATTCTAACCACTTTCTGGGTAAACAAATTTCTCATGAATTTCCTTTTGGGTTAATCCGTAACTATCTTATATTTATCACCTCTCATTTTGGATCCCCCCACAAATGAAAGCATTTTCACTTGCTCTACCCTATCAAACCACTACATAATTTTATAGGCCCCCATTAGGTTTTCCCTCAACGTTTTCTTTTCTCAAGAAACGAACCATTGCTTAAAAAAGAAAAATCATAATTATGGTCTGATTGGACTGGATCATTACCTCATTTATATATACTCCAACGTATCCATTAATCTCTGCAATATGCTATCAGGGTAATTTTATGGACCTGTACTGGAGAGCCTTGGTCTGACAGTATTGTAGATCAGATATCGGCCAGGTATATGACCCAAATATAACGTAGTGACCAATGTGCATCTGAAATGTTCAATTCTGCTACTAGTAGGCAGTGCTTCCGGTTGGCAGTACGGTCTTATAAAATTACTTGCCAGTGTGTTTAAATCAGAAGAAATGTTACTTGATTTGGTTTTCAAAAACAATTCACATCAGTGAAGCTTAGGAGTTAAGTTTTCTTTCAGTTTATTTCTCTACTGGGAGGTATTAGAGACTTTAACTGTTTTTACAAACAACTGCAGGATTTCAAACCACTTGATATATACAACCTCTCAGAATACGATTTTCAGAGGAAAAAAGTCTTGCGTTCAGTATATATTTCCTTCAATGTTTGTCATTAGCAGTTCATGCAGCTGTCATGTCATTATGGAGGAGAAATCATGTTCATGTTCCCTCTATGCACACAAAATAGGGAACAAATGTAGAATTAAAGGGACTGTGCATATTGAAAGCCGCACAAGCCCACACAATTAATTTTGCATTAACTAACAGCAAAGCGAGCACTGGCATGGATTGTGTACAGTTCAAACTTAATTGTGCCAGCTAGAAGTTTCCTGGAACTTTATATACTGAGGTTTGGTGCTTATTTCAAAGAGATTGAATCATCAAAATCTCATCGTGTCATGAGCACGCATACACCACAGAAGGCAACATTTTGCTACAAGTTACATTAAAAGATTGAGCGTTGTGTTTTAATTGGCACATGTTAGTGAGCTAGGCCATCAGAGGCTTCATTGCTCATTTGCACCTAAAATGGTGGTCCAAATAGTCAGCTTCCAATAGTACATCTGGTTTGTGATCTATAATTGTGGATTCTTTATAGGGAAGTTTTACACACATAGAATCAACTGATTCACACTTGTAGCCACTTAGTTGCATTTTTAAAAAAAATTATTTTATATTTTAACATATTTCTTATGTTAAAAAACACGTGCTGACAGTTGTTGAATAGAATGTTTTGCTAATCTGAGTATTCGTGCATTACAGAGGGACTGCTGGGCCAGAATTTTTACCTAGTTGGGCAGGCGGGCGGGCGGGCGCCCGACCCAAAGGAGCTTAAAATGACACGCGATGATGTCGGGCGAGCATCCCGACATCATCACACACTCGCATGATATTTTGGCCGGCAAGCGCATGCAGGAGTCGGCAGCTCGCCGGCCGACAGTTAAAAGGCCTGTTAAGGCCATTAAAGTACCGATTAAATGTAATTTTTCGCTGCCCGTCCAATCTTACAGTTGGCGGGCAGGCGAAAAGGCCAAGCGGCCTTTGCATTTTTTAGGAAACCTCATCCATGGGCGGGTGGGATGAGGTTTCCAACTGCAGATAAAAATAAGATAAAAATCTTAACTTTTCATTACTAACACGTCCCTCCTCATGCGACAGGGTCACACGAAGGGGCATGTTTTCGAACATTTAAAAATTCTTTACTTTAGTTATTTAAATCTTTGTCTTCCTGAGGCAGCACATGCATGCAGTTCCCCGCTCGCCCGATGAGGGCTATATTTTTCCCCTGAATTCTTGGTGATACTGTCTTTCAAATGACCAAGACCCCATTTTCCATTTAGTCGCAAGTCAAACATCCCATAGCGCTACTTGAAGAAGAGCAAAGGAGATATTTTTGGTGCCCTAGCAAACATTCTTTCCTTGACCAACACCACCATAAAGATGGTTAATAATCTCATTGCTTTTTGTGGGACGTTGCTGTGCACATAATCAAGGGCTTGCTGAGGTAGCTAGAGCCAGATGATGAGTAGGATGCCCAAATTTCTGTTTTAAGGATGCTTGCAAATGTGACATGAAGGCCCTAGACATCAATTATCACACTTGGGAGTCACTAGTTGACAACAGAAGAAAATGGCAATGCCTTCTGTGGACTGGGGTGCACTGCCACGTTGACCAGTGGCTACAGCGGCTTGGCAACAGATGCCAATGTCGAAAACAATAACCCATAATGACACTTGGTAACTTCAAGTGTGGCACTTATGGCAGAAACTGCATTTCAAACATTGGCCTCTTCAGCCATCAATAATGGTGCGCCATATGAAGACACCCCAGCTGAAATGGATTTGTTTGCTGCCTGTCCTTAATCTTTCATAGGACATTGGAAAGAAGCAGTGCACAACTTGGTTGCTGTGTTTGCTTACATAACAGTGACCACACCACGTCATTCTTTGTTTGCAAAGTGCTTTGAGACATTCTGAGGACACGAAAGGTGCTGTATCTTCTTCCATGTTGAAATTAATATATATTTGATCATTTTCTTGAGTCACTTAATCTTTTCTGACCACAACATTCGGCAGAAAGCTTGACTGTAGTAAATTAAAACGTGTTATTTAGAGAGACATGATAATTGCCCAGATTCAATTATCTTCTGTTTTTCTTCCTTCTTTGTTTTTATAACAGTTTGGACAATTGAGTGATTTAAAATATTTGAAAGGGTTTCATGATTGTGGGTCTTTTCCTGTATCAAGTGTGTATGAATGAGACCTCTTTAAGATTGTTAGAAGTTTATTTTTGTTCATCCCAACATGGCTCCTGAGGTCTACCGATTGTGGATACTGGGTAAAAGCGAAATACTGCAGATGCTGGAAATCTGAGACAAAAACAGAAAATGCTGGAAAAATTCAGCAGGTCTGACAGAATCTGTGGAGAGAGAAACAGAGTTGACATTTCAAGTCCATATGACTCTTCTTCACAGCTACAGTGAAGTAGAAATGAGATGAAATTTATACCGTTTGAGAGGTGTGGGGCAGGTGGAGCTGGATAGAAGGCCAGAGATAAGTGGGGGCAAAGGAGGGATTGGCAAAGATGTCATGAACAAAAGGACAAAGGGAGTGTTAATGGTAGTGGTAAGAGCTAAAAGGATGCTGATAATGACATTAAGGGGAGAAAGCAGAATGTGATAATAGCAGGACAAGGGTAAGCACTCTGAAAAGAACAACATGAGCAAGTAACAGATGGCCCTTATGGGGGTGGGATGGTGGGATGGGGGGAGGGGGTGGTGGTGGGGGGGGGGTGAGAAAAAGGGGATCAAAAATGGGATCAAAAGGGGAGGATAAAAAAAGAGGGGATAAAACTGGGCAGGATTTTGCCCTTGTCGGGAGTGATCAGTGGGGGTGGGTGGGGACTATCGGGAAGCCGATTGCCGCCTGCTATCGGCTCCACTCCGTGATTTCACGCTGGCCAATTAAGGCCCGCCCTGCAAGGATCGCGAGCAGCAGCACTGAGTGCAGACTGCGTAGGCAGTGGGGAGAAGGGAGCTGTCTCAGGGAGATTGAAGTGATTTTCAAAAAAATTAATAAAGACCGTAAAAATTTAATAACACATGTCCCCTCATGCGACTCTGTCACATGAGATGGGACATGTTTTTAATACCAGAATAAAGATTTAATTTAATGTGTATTAGCTTCAGGAAATCTCATCCCACTCGTGGATGGGGTTTCCCAAAATATGTAAAGTCCGCTTGGCCTTTTCTCCTGCCCGCCAAGTGTTTGGTTGGACGGGCAGCGTAAATTTCAAGTTATTGAGGTTGTTACTGGTCTTACTAGGCCTTTTAATTATAGTCGGGCACATAGCCGACTTCGGCACGCGCTTGCCAAATGAAACATCGCGAGTCTGCGTGATGATGTTGGGACACGCCTGGCATCACTGCGCGTCATTTCACACTCAAGCGTGTCGGCCGCACGCCCAGCATAATATTCTGGCCAATGAATAAACGAATGAAAATAAAAATGAATAAAAATAAAATTAAGTGGATAGAAAATAAAAATGAATTTTGAAAAAAAGGGATAAAAAAGGGGGTGTAGATAGAAACATAAGAACGTAGAAACTAGGAGCAGGATTAGGCTATTCAGCCCTTCGAGCCTGCTCCACCACTCATAATGACCATGGCTGATCATCCAACTCAATAGCCTGCTCCTGCTTTCTCCCAATATCCTTTGATCTCTTTCGCCCCAAGAGCTATATCTAACTCCTTCTTGAAAACATACAATGTTTTGGCCTCAACTCTTTCTGTGGTAACAAATTCCACAGGCTCACCACTCTCTGGGTGAAGAAATTTCTCCTCATCTCAGTACTAAATGGTCTACCCCATATCCTCAGACTTTGACCCCTGGTTCTGGACTCCCCCATCATCGGGAACATCCTTCCTGCATCTACCATGTTGAGTCCTCTTAGAATTTTATAGGTTTCTATGAGATCCCCCCTCATTCTTCTGAACTCCTGCGAATATAATCCAAACCGACTCAATCTCTCCTCATATGTCAGTCCCGCCATCCCAGGAATCAGTCTGGCAAACCTTCACTGCACTCCCTCAAGAGTAAGTACATCTTTCAGATAAGGAGACCAAAACTGCACACAATATTCCAGGTGTGGTCTCGCCGAGGCCCTGTACAATTGCAGCGCGACATTCCTGTTCGTGTACTTGAATCCTCTGGCTATGAAGGCCAACATACCACTTGCCTTCTTTACCGCCTGCTGCACCTGCATGCTTATCTTCAGCGACTGGTGTACAAGGACACCCAGGTCTCATTGCACATTCCCCTCTCTCAATTTATAGCCATTCAGATAATAATCTACCTTCCTGTTTTTGCTACCAAAGTGGATAACTCTGAGTGGATAACCTCAGATTTATCCACATTATACTGCATCTGCCATGCATTTGCCCACTCACTCAGCTTGTCCAAATCACACTGAAGCATCTCTGCATCCTCCTCACAGCTCACCCTCCCACCCAGTTTTGTGCCATCTGCAAATTTGGAGACATTACATTTAGTTCCCTCATCTAAATCATTAATATATATTGTGAATAACTGGGGTCCCAGCATTGATTCCTGTGGTACCCCACTAGTCACTGCCTGCCATTCAGAAAAAAACCCATTTATTCCTACTCTTTGTTTCCTGTCTGCCAACCAGTTTTCTATCCAACTCAATACACTACCCACAATCCCATGCGCTTTAACTTTACATGCCAATCTCTTATGTGGGACTTTGTCGAAAGCCTTCTGAAAGTCCAAATAAACCACATCCACTGGCTCCCCCTCATCATTTCTACTAGTTACATCCTCGAAAAATTTCAGTAGATTCGTCAACCATGATTTCTCATTCATAAATCCATGCTGACTCTGTCTAATTCTGCCACTGCTTTCCACATGCTCAGCTATTAAATCTTTTATAACAGACTCTAGAATTTTCCCCACTACTGACGTCAGGCTGACTGGTCTATAATTCCCTGTTTTCTCTCTACCTTCTTTTTTAAATAATGGGGTTATATTAGCTACCTCCTAATCCATAGGAACTGTTCCAGAGTCACGTAAGATGACTATCAATGCATCCACCATTTCTAGGGCCACTTCTTTAAGTACTTTAGGATGTAGATTATCAGGCCCTGGGGATTTATTGGCCTTCAATCCCATCAATTTCCCCAACACCATTTCCCTACTAATACTGATTTCTTTCAGCTCTTCCCTCTCACTAAACCCTGTGTTCCCCAATGTTTCTGGTATGTTATTTGTCTCCTCCTTTGTGAAGACAAAACCAAAGTATGTATTTAGTTGGTCAGCCATTTCTTTGTTCCCCATTATAAATTCCCTGTTTCCAACTGTAAGGGACTTAACGTTTGTCTTCACCAATCTTTTTCTCTTCACATACCTATAGAAACTTTTACAGTCAGTTTTTATGCTCCCCATGAGTTTATTCTCATACTCTATTTTCCCCTTCTTAATCAATCCCTTGGTTCTCCTTTGCTGAATTCTAAACTGCTCCCAATCCTCAGTTCTGTTGCTTTTTCTGACCAAATTGTATGTCTCTTCCTTGCATCTAATACTATCTCTAATTTCCCTTGTAAGCCATGGTTTGGCTACCTTTCTTGTTTTACTTTTGCACCAGACAGGAATAAACAATTGTTGCAGTTCACCCATGCACTCTTTGAATGTTTGCCATTGTCTATCCACCGTCATCCCTTTAAGTAACGTTTCCCAATCCATCATAGCCAACTTGCGCCTCATACCCTCGTAGTTTTCTTTACTAAGATTCAGGGCCCAAGACTCAGAATCAACTACATCACTCTCCATCTTGATGAAGGATTCTATCATATTATGATCGCTCATCCCCAAGGGGCCTTGCACAACTAGATTGCCAATTATTCCTTTCTCATTACACAATACCCAGTCGAGGATGGCCTGTTCTCTAGTTGGTTCCTCAATATTTTGGTCCAGAAAAACATCCAGTATACACTCCAGGAATTCCTCCCCTACAGTATTGTTACTAATTTGATTTGCCCAATCTATATGCACATTAAAGTCACCCATAATTACAGATGTTCCTTTATTGCATGTGTCTCTAATTTCCTGTTTAATGCCATTCCCAACATCACCACTACAGTTTGGGGGTCTATATACAACCCCCTCTAACGTTTTTTGCCCCTTAGTATTTCTCAGCTCTCCCCATACAGGTTCCACATCATTGGTGCTAATATCTTTCCTCAGCATAGCGTTATTTTCCTCTTTAACCAGCAATGCAACTCCACCGCCTTTTCCTTTTTGTCTGTCCTTCTTAAATACTGAATACCGCTGGATGTACAGTTCCCATCCCTGGTCACCCTGCAGCCATATCTCTGTAATCCCGACTATATTATATCTGTTTACATCTATTTGCGCAGTTAATTCATCCACTTTATTGTGAATGCTCCTTGCATTAAGGCACAAAGCCATAAGGCTTGTCTTTTTAACATTAATTGTCCTGTTCTCATTATTTTTCACTGAGGCCTTGCTTGATTCTTGCCCTTGATTTGTCTGCCTATCACTTTTCTTATTCCCCTTTCTGTCTTTCGTTTTTGTCTTTGATTCCCCTTCCTCTGACTCCTTGCATAGGTTCCCATCCACCTGACATTTTAATTTAAACCCTCCCCAACCACTCTAGCAAACAGACCCCCTAGGACATCAGTCCCAGTACTGCCCATGTGTAACCCGCCCAGTTTGTACTGGTTCCACCTCCCCCAGAACCGGTCCCAATGCTCCAGGAATCTGAAACCCTCCCCATCACATCATCTCTTCAGCCACCTATTCATACGATATATCCTGCTATTTCTACTCTGACTGGCATGTGGCACTGGTAATAATGCTGAGATCACTACCTTTGAGGTTCTACTTTTCAACTTACTTCTTAACTCCCTATATTCTGCTTTTAGGACCTCATCCCTTTTTTTGCCTATGTCGTTTGTACCAATGTATAACCCGACCACTGGCAGTTCACCCTCCCCCTTCAGAATGTCCTCTAGCCGCTCTGAGACATCCTTGTCCCCAGCACCAGGGAGGCAACATACCATCCTGGAGTCTTGTTTGCAGCCACAGAAATGCCTATCTATTCCCCTTACAATTGAATCCCCTATAACTATTGCATTCCCCCACTTTTTACCCCTCCCCTGTGCAGTACAGCCAACCGCGGTGCAATGAATTTGACTGTTGCTGCTTTCCCCTGAGAGGCCATTCCCCTCAACATTATCCAAAGCGGTATATCTGTTTTGCAGGGGAATAGCCACAGGAGATTCCTGCACTGCCTGCCTAGTCCTCTTGCTCTGCCTGGTGGTCACCCATTCCCTTCCTGCCTGTGGACTCTTAGCCTGCGGTGTGACCACCTCTCTATACGTGCAATCCACGATACTCTCCATCTTGCGGATGCTCCAGCATCCCCAGCCACCTCTCCAGCTCCGGAACCCGGGCTTCCAGGAGCTGCAGCTGGAGACACTTCCCACAAACATGCTGGCCCCGGGCACTGGAAATGTTCCTGGCTTCCCACATAGAGCAGGAGGAGCACACCACGGCTTTGAGCTCTCCTGTCATTACTTACCCCTTTAAATTAAATTAAATCTTTTGAAAGATACTTAATATCAAATAATATCAATTACTCTTGGGCCCTTCTTCCCTGCTCCTCAATGTTACAGAATATAACCCTTACAAATGATGAACAACAAAATAAGACTTTAAAAACTATAAGCGATATAAGTAGTAAATGCTTACGTAGCCGTACTCACAGTACTCAAAGGATCACCTCGTTCCCTCCTCATCGAACTCCCTCAGCCACTCCTGCTCTCCCAGCTTCTCTTTACCTCCCGACTCCTTTCACGCTCCTCCTCAACTCCCGACTTCTCTCGCGCTTCTCATCAACTCCCAATTCCTCTTGTGCTTCTCTTCAACTCCCAACTCCTCTTGCGCTCCTTTTCAACTCGAGGAGAGAGTTCATGGTCTGAAGTTGTTAGGTTAAGTCCGGAAGGCTGTAAAATGCCTAATCGGAAGATGAGGTGCTGTTCCTCCAGTTTGCGTTGGGCTTCACTGGAACATTGCAAGCAGGCCAAGGATGGACATGTGGGCATGAGAGCAGGATGGTGTGTTGAAATGGCAAGTGATAGGGAGGTCTGGGTCACGCCTGCGGACAGACCAAAGGTATTCTGCAGAGGGGTCACCCAGTCTGCGCTTAGTCTCCCTAATGTAGAGGAGACCACATTGGGAGCAGTGAATGCAGTAGACCAAACTGAAGGAGGTGCAAGTGAAGTGCTGCTTCACCTGAAAGGAGTGTTTGGGTCCATGGATGGTGAGAAGGGAGGAGGTAAAGGGGCAGGTGTTGCATCTTCTGTGATTGTATGGGAAGGTGCTGTGGGAAGGAGATGAGGTGTTGGGGGTGATGGAGGAGGGGACCAGGATTCAGTGGAGCGGACAGTCCCTACAGAATGCTGACAGGGTGGGGGGTGAGAGGAAGATGAGTTTGGTGGTGGCATCATGCTGGAGTTGGCAGAAATGGTGGAGGATGATCCCTTGAATGTGGAGGCTGGTAGGGTGAAAAGTGAGGACAAAGAGGACCCTATCATGGTTCTGGGAAGGAGAGAAAGGTGTGAGGGCAGAGGCGCGGGAGATGGGTTGGGCACGGTTGAGGGCCCTGTCAACCACTGTGACTGGGAAACCTCGATTAAAGAAGAAGGAAGACATGTCAGAAGAACTGTTTTTGAAAGTGGCATCATTGGAGCAGATGCAATGAAGGTGAAGGAACTGAGAGGATGGGATGGAGTCCTTACAGGAAGTGGGGTGTGAGGAGCTGTAGTTGCGGTAGCTCTGGGAGTCGGTGGGCTTGTAATGAATATTGGTGGACAATCTATCATCAGAAATGGAGACAGAGAGGTCATGGAAGGGGAGGGATGTGTCAGAGATGGACCATGTGAAGGTGATAGAGGGGTGGAAATTGGAAGCAAAATTGATAAATTTTTCCTGGTCCAGATGAGAGCATGAAGTAGCATATAAACTGTCATCGATGTACTGAAAAAAGAGTTGTAGGAGGGGGCCTGAGTGGGACTGGAACAAGGAATGTTCCACATACCCCATAACTGGAGCCCATGGGGGGTACCCATAGCCACACCTTTTACTTGGAGCAAGTGAGGCAAGTTAAAGGAGAAATTGTTCAATGAATGAACTAATTCAGCTAGACAAAGGAGAGTGGTTTCTGTTGGAGATTGTTCAGGCCTCTGTTCAAAGAAGAAGCAGACATCCCACAGGCCACCTGGTGGGGGATGGAAGTGTAGAGGGATTGGAAGTCCATGATGAAGAGGAGGCAGTTAGGGCCAGGGAACTGGAAATTGTTGACATGACATAGGGCATCAGAGGAATCATGGATGTAGGTGGGAAAAGACTGGACAAGGGAAGAGAGAATGGAGTCAAGATAGGAAGAAATGAGTTCCGTGGGGCAGGAACAGGCTGACATGATCGGCCTACCGGGACAGTCCTGTTTGTGGATTTTGGGAAGGAGGTAGAAGTGAGTTGTGTTGGGAGACTGAGGGTGGAAGCTGTGGAGGGAAGATCTCTAGAGGAGATAAGATCAGTGACAGTCCTGGGAACAATGGCTTGATGTTCGGTCATGGGGTCATGGTCCAGGGGGAAGTAGGAAGAAGTGTCTGTGAATTGGCACACAGCCTCTGTGAGGTAGAGGCCAGCACACCAGACAACAATAGCACAACCCTTGTCGGCAGGTTTGATAACAAAGTCAGGGTTGGACTTAAGAGAGCAAAGTGCAGAAGATTCAGAAGGAGAGAAGTTAGAGTGGGTGAGAGGAGTAGAGAAATTGAGACGGCTGATATCACGCCGACAGTTCTCAATGAAAACACCAAGAGCAGTTAAGAGGCCAGAGGGAGGGGTACAGGTGGAGGGAGAAAACTGGACACAGGTGAAAGGATCCGTTGAATGGGAGGAGGACTCCTGTCCAAAGAAGTGAGCATGGAGACGAAGGCGGCAGAAGAAGAGTTTAGCATCATGCTGAGCCCGGAATTCATTGAGATGAGGGCATAAGGGTATGAAACTGAGTCCTTTGCTGAGCATTGAACGCTCAGCATCAGAGAGGGGAAGGTCAGGGAGTATGGTGAATACATGGCAAGGGCTGGGGATCAAAAGGATGGGAAGGGATGGAGGGTCCTGGATGGGCATTGGTATTAATAAGTTGTTGCCACTTGCGTTCCTTAGCATCTGAAAGGAAGAGAAAATGTTTCTTGTTAAGGCATCAGATGAGACTAAGAATAAAATAAATCTGGGGACATGGACAGCTTTGAGATAGGATGAGTTGGCGCTGCTGGAAGGAGAGGTCGAGTGTGTTCATATGGCAGCGCAAGACACTAAGAGTGGGTCTCAGGATGTGGGGAGAACAGCAGTCCGAGGAGCATTGTATGTCCTGGAGATATCTGTAACCCTGGGTGGATTCAAAACATGAGGGATGGGACTTCAGTTGGAATCCACGTGGGGCAAGTCGGAGACAGAGACCATCACTGAGGAAGGACATATGGCTGCAAAAGTGAGCTTTGGTGAACACCTTGTCAAACAGCAGGAGGGAAATGGAAAGCAATGAAGGTGAACAGGGCAAAAGAGACAAACAGAAATCCTGTCGGAGAGAAGAGCCGCACTTCTTCAAGGTCAGCATCCCTGGAAGAGAAGTGGCAGTGAATTAAACACTAAGATAAAAGCAAAATAGTGCAGATGCTGGAAATCTGAAACAAAAACAGAAAATGCTGGTAAAACTCAGCAGGCCTGACAGCATCTGTGGAGACAGAAACAGGGTTGACGTTTCGAGTTTGTATGACTTTTCTTGAGAGGTACAGAGAAGTAGAAATGTGATGAAATGTATACTTTTTAAGGAGGGTGGAGCAGGTGAAGCTGGATAGAAGGCCAAAGATAGGTAGGGGCAAAGGAGAGATTGACATTGGGATACTGGGTAACGTGGGTGACACTGGAATACTGGTGACGCTGGGGTACTGGGTGACACTGGCTTCCTGATTAAGTGGCTATTGAGGTGGTATGGGGCACGAGGTGACATTAAGGTGGCATGGAGGTGGCATGAAGGGGTCATGGGGTATAATGTGGCATGGAGGGGACATGGGGAGTGGGTGGGGGTTGATATGACGCAGGGGTGAGGTCTGAACAGCTCCTAAAACAACCAGGACAAAGTCGCAGAGAACCAAGGTGGGTTTTCTAACCAGCCTGCCTCAGCACTCACCCACCTCTGTGGCTGCTCGGGTCTGCTCCTGGGGTTGGCAGGCCTGACTCTATCCCGCCCCACCTTCCCGGAGTGAAAATCGTGTGTAATGGGGCCCTTTAAACCAAGGTGGGCCTGCCAAGTTGGGAAATTTCCTGACTCGGTTGTGAAAATCTGGCCCATATTCTCAGACAACGTGTTTAAATCGATTGTGCTGCCAATCTGGGCGAAAGGCGTGAGATCCCAGGAGACTAATATTAAAAGGAGTGTTTTTATTATGAAACTGAATGTCGTGAGATACGGTAGAATAGACATTTAAGTGGCTCAGAAAAATAAAATGACAAAAAGGCAAAGCGAATTTGCTTCAGGGATGGTAGGAGTGCCTGTTTGTATTAGAAGTCTCCAGCTTTTGAGTGGCATGGTCGACTCATGAGCAATACAAGAGATTGTCAAACCCCAATGCACAGTGGATGTTTTGACAATTGCAACATGAACTACATCTGAACTACTACAATGCTTACTATTATTTGAGCACTAAGCTGAATTCTACTATACTTTAAGCTTTTGAGACCAAGCTACCACTGCAATGCACTTGCTTTCTGTCCACAGTTACAGCAGAATAGACCTTAAGAAAGAAGCCACTATAGATGCAGGTCTTTCTTCTATACAGCGTTATTTCTGGCTACAGGAGTGTTACCAAGTTAGGCACAAAGAACTGATCACTGGTTGTTTCCCAGCTCCTCCAAGCTGCAAACTGCGAAGGAACGGTTAATCTAAAAACTAGTGGTAAAACTAAGGGTGACCTTAGTATGACCAGTGTCAGATTGCAGCCATCATGGGACTGACTCTATGCATGTGTCTTTCCTAGATGGAAATTAAGTGAAAAGATCTATCCTCATGATACTCTATTACACGGGTAATAAACTATTATGAGACCCCACAAGGAGAATCTTTATTGGGAGGTATGGGATTTTTGGGAGGGATATATGCTCAGAAAAATGATCAGATACGGATTCTGTCCCTACACATTCGGTGAAAAACCAAGGTGTTAATCATTATTAACATTAAATAGAATGGATTTGGAATTAATTCAAAGTGGAAACTGATTTCAGTTTAAAAGTGGGGTTCAAAAAGTTTTCATGGCCTTTGCAGTCCTGTTTCAAGCTCTCTCTCCTTCACAGGAAATGGCATTAAGCCAGAATTTAATGCTGGAAGCTTCTTTAAACAAGATAAGTATAATTTCCACTCCAATATTTCTATCACTATGCTTAGAGCGACAGTTAAATGTTTAGAATGGAAATTAAATTTAACACAATGAGCCCCACCTGAGACAGCATTTTTCCCCAGTTGGTAAGCCTTGAGTTTCCATTTTAAACCTTCAAAGGCAGGGTCACCAGGTTATGATACTAGTAAGGGTTCAGAAGGAAATGGATTATTGTTTTAGTAATGATACGTAGATGCATAAAGGTATTGAGAGTGCCTCTGGGACACATTTACTGTGCTAAACTGCATTGTATTTATTTGGCAGCTGCAAATGGGAAGCCACCTTTAGCAGGGTTAATGTCCATCAGTGTACACGCTTTGTGTGATGTGCAAAAATTAATAATACCAAATGACTTATTTTAGGACACTTGCCCTATACCATTGTTGAAGCTGCTGATGAGATGAACTGAAAAGACAGACAATATTATTTATATTATTGTGTTGAGAATAGAAGATTACACCACTGATTGCCAATGTTGCACCCATGTGCAGTTTTATTTAAAACAGATCCAATACCAACAAATGTAACTTTTTAAAAAGGGCTATGTTGAAACATACAAAGAATGGAACCAGAACAAATTAGTTTTTTAAAATTCATTTTAGGGGACGTGGTTGCCACTGGCTAGGCCAGCGTATATTACCTATCCCCAATTGCCCTTGAGAAGGTGGTGATGCATTGCCTTCTTAAACTGCTGCAGTGCTGCAGAATAGGTACACCCACAATTCTATTACAGAGGGAAATCCTGGATTTTGCCCCAGTAACAGTGAAGGAGTGGCAATATATTTCCAAATCAAGATGGTGTGTGTCATGGAGGGGAACTTCCAAGTGGTGATGTTCCCATGTATCTGCTGACCTTGTCCTTCTAGATGGTAGTGATCGTGGGTTTGGAAGGTGCTGCCTAAGGAGCCTTGGTGAGTTCCTGCTGTCCATCTTGTAGGTGGGACACACTGCTGACACTGCTTATCGGTGGTGGAGCGAGTGAATGTTTGTGGATGGGGTGCCAATCAAGTGTGCTGTTTTGTTCTGGATGGTGTGAAGCTTCTGGTGTGTTGCTGGAGCTGCACTCATCCAGGCAAGTAGGGAGTATTCCATCATACTGACTTGTGCCTTGTAGATGGTGACCAGGCTTTGGGGAGTCAGGAGTCACTCACCACAGGACTCCTAGCCTCTGACCTGCTCTTGTAACCACAGTATTTATATGGCTAGTCCAATTCAGTTTCTGGTCAATGGTAACCCCCAAGATGTTGATAGTGGGTATTCAGTGATGGTAATGTCATTGATTGTCAAGGGGTGATGGTTGGTTTCTCTCCTATTGGAGATGGTCATTGCCTGGCACTTGTGTGGCATGAATGTTACTTGCCACTTGTCAGCCCAAGCCTGGATATTGTCCAGGTCTTGTTGTTTTTGCGCATGGACTGCTTTAGTATCTGAAGAGTAACAAATGGTGCTGAACATTATGCAATCGTCAGTTAACATACCCACTTCTGACCTTACGATGGAGAGAAGGTAATTGATAAAGCGGCTGAAGATGGTTGGGCCAGGACACTACCCTGAAGAACTCCTGCAGTGATGCTCTAAAACTAAAATGATTGACCTCCAACAACTACAACCTTTATGCTGAGTATGACTCCAACCAGTGGAGAGTTTTCTCCCTGATTCCCACTCACCCTAGTTTTGCTAGGGCTCCTTGATGTCACACTCAGTCCAATGCTGTCTTTGTTGTCAAGGGTAGTCACTCTCACCTCTTCTCTGGAGTTCAGCTCTTTTGTCCATGTTTGAACCAAGGCCATAATGAGATCAGGAGTTGAATGATCCTGGTGGAACCCAAACTGAGCGTCGGTGAGCAGGTTACTGCTAAGCAAGTGCCACTTGATAGCACTGTTGATGATTCCCTTCCATCACTTTACTGCTGGTCGAGAGTAGACAGATGGGGCGATAATTGGCTGAGCTGGATTTGTCCTGCTTTTTGCGTACAGGACATACCTGGGCAATTTTCTACATTGTCGGGTAGATGCCAATGTTGTAACTGTGCTGGGACAGCTTGGTCAAGGGCATGGCAGTGTTCTGGAGTGCAGAACCTGCTGGAATATTGTCAGGGCCCATAGGCTTTGCAGTATCCAGCTCCTTCAGCTGTTTCTTGATATCACGTGGTTGATGACTGGTATCTGTAATGCTGGTGACTTGTCGAGGAGGCCAAGGTGGATCATCCACTCAGCGCGCCTGGCTGAAGGTCTTTGTAATTGCTTCAGCCTTATCTTTTGCACTGATGGGGAGGTGGTGGCATAGTGGTATTCTTACTAGACTAACATTCCAGAGACCCAGGTTTGAATCCCACCATGGCGGAAGGTGAAAATTGAATTCAATAAAAATATGGAATTAAATGTCTGATGGTAAAAGTCTGATTGTTGTAAAAACACATCTGATTCATTAATGTCCTTTAGGGAAGGAAATCTGTTGTCCTTACCTTGCCTGGCCTATATGTTAATCCAGACCCATTGCAATATGGTGAGAGTGACTGCCCTCTGAACAAGGGCAATTAGAGATGGGTAATAAATATTTGCCTAGCCAGTGATGCCCACATCTCATGAACGAATCAACAAAAAAACTCCCCCATCATTGAGGATGGGGATATTTGTGGAGCCTCCTCCCCCAGTAAGTTGGTTAACTGTCCACCGCCATTCACAACTGGATGTAGCAGGACTGCAGATCCATTGGTTGTAGAATTGCTTAGCTCTGTCTATCACTGGCTGCTTATGCTGTTTGACACACAAGTAATCATGTGTTGTCAATCCACTGATTTTTAGGTACGCTAGGTGCTGCTCCTGGCATGCCCTTCTGCACTCTTCATTGAACAAGGGATGATCTCCTGGTTTGGTAGTAATGGTAGAGTGGAGGATATGCTGGACCATGAGGTTACAGATTGTGGTTGAGTATAATTCTGCTGCTGCTGATGGCCCACAGTGCCTCATGGATGCCCTGTCTTGAGTTGCTGGATCTGTTCAAAATCCATCCCATTTAGCATGGTGGTCATGCCACACAATGCGATGGAGGGTATCCTCAATATGAAGGTGGGACTTCGTCTCCACAATGACTGTGCGGTGGTCACTCCTACTGACACTGTCATGACAGATACATCTGTGGCAGGCAGGTTGGTGAGGATGAGATCAAGTAAGTTTTTCCCTCTTGTTGGTGCCCTCACCACCTACCACAGACTCTGTCTAGCAGTTATGTCCTTTAGGACTTGGCCAGCTCAGTCTGTAATGATGCTACCAAGCCGCCCTTGGTGATGGACATTGAGCCCCCCATCCAGAGTACATTCTGCACCCTTGCCACCCTCAGTGCTTCCTCCAAGTGCTGTTCAGTATGGAGGAGCACTGATTCATCAGTGACCTATCATTGGATTTTGTGCTGCGCATAGAGCCCTGAATTTTTGCTAATTAATTTGACCTTGGCCTTGAATTTGTATGCTACCTGCTGCCTTGGTTTTCACCATGCTTTGTGCATTTTCAGTCCAATATTTTTACCCTCTTTGCTTAAATTATTTAGTTTTGCTACCAAGTTTTTGACAGATGAAGTAATTAGTGTGACATTATTTGCAAAATGTAAGTCAATTCATTTTTCTCCACCAATATTTAATCCTCTTTTCTCTAATAATACCTTCTTGAATATGTCCTCCATTACTCTGGTAAATATTTTTGATGCGCTTGTATACCTCCTCTTTCAATAATTACCAGCTGCATTCCATCTTTGTCAATGTCATACTGGCCTTTGCATCTGTGTAGAAGTTCTCTATAATCTGCACATATTCCTTATTTATCCTTGCTTTCTGTACAGCCTTCAATAAATTTCTGCGTTCCACTGAATCAAATGCTTTTTCATAGTGAATGAATCTAATGCACAGGTTTAGCTGGTATTCATTTGCCTTTTCAATGATTTGGCTTATTGTATATAGACAAACCCTTGTAGAGTATCCTTCTCTTAAACACTGCCTGTTTGTGGATATTTATCTATTGTTTTTTTCTCCTATTTTGAATGATTCTAGTTAGAATTTTGTACAAATGAGATAATAAATTGAAAAAGTTACTGAATACAAATATCTGGACCAAATATTAAAGATGGAGAATTGTAGACATGAAGAAGTACTGAGTAGGATTAGAGCAGAATGAGTTGCTTTGGGAGATATGGAGGTACTCTGTGTTATAAGAAAATATCGCTGGCATTAAGGAGAGTGTATGATCAGTGTGTGCTATCCACCATGACTATAGGGCAGAATCATGGACAACTACAAAATGGATAGGACAAAAACAATGCACAGCTCAGAGAGCAATGGAAAGAAAGATGTTACATTTGGGATACAGTTAGGTGCAATGAAACATGCCAGAAAACTGGAGTTATGGACATCATTCAGAAGATAACAGAAGGCAAATGGAGGCAGGCTGGCCATTTTGCTTGAAGAACTGAAAACTGTGGACAAAATATTAACGGAGTGTCAGCCAAGAACGGGAAAGAAAAGGAGATGGAGAGGTGACATAACATCATACCTAGGAAGGACATGGGCGGGAGCAGCGAGAAATAGAGATTGTGACAATTATGAGGTTTATAGGATTAGTATGGTTTTGGGTTATGTCTTTAAATTTAATGTTTCTACAGAGGCCGTAACAAGATAAGGCATGAAGAGGGCTGCATCCTACACTGTACGAACGCAGTCTAAATGAATGAATGAATTTGATCTCCTGAGGCTGGTGAATAAAAATTGGTGAAATTTTGAAGAGAAGAGTTAAGTTGCTCCCTTCAGCCTTTCTCTTTTCCCCTGCACCTACAATTAAGCAAAATCATCAGAGGTGTCACCCGGTTATGGAACATTGATGATTTGTGTTCCACAGATGGCAATTCCTTGGTTCCACAGGATTGGAATTATTAGACGCCATTTTAAATGTTGGTGCTGGTGGAAATGGGCAACATCATATCTGTCACCCATTATACATCTCTCGAGAGTATCAGTTTCACAATGAAAGGTGCTTGAAAAGAGCTTATAAGGAATATCTGACCTAATGTCACCTTGTTTACCCTATCACCAAAACTAAAATGATCTCTAAAATGTAGTTTGTCAGCTTTCCTATGCTTACACTTAACCATTTATTTTAGTTTGATCAGCTCAGTGCCTGCCAAATGAAAGATTAAGGTGGACTTTCCGTTCAGTTCAAATGGATATTTTGGTGGGATTCACTCCAAAGCAGCATAAGGTTGTGGAACTTTAAGTGAAAATTGCACACAGTGCAAATCGAGTTTTGTGCTAGTTTAAAAATCATTGCACTAGAAGCAGGCACTGTCCTCAAAACTGATCATGCCCCCAGAATTTGTCAAATAGATTTGACCAGAAACCCCTTTATTGGAGATTGTGAATGTTATTTGCCACTTATCAGCTCAGGCCTGAATGTTTCTAAATGCTGCAAATGGACACAAGCTGCATCAGTATCTGAGGAGTTGAGAATGAAACTGAACACTGCAATCATCAACAAACTTCCCCACTTCTGACCTTATGATTGAGGGAAGGTCATTGGTGAAGCAGCTGAAGGTGGTTGGGCTTGGGGCACTACCCTGAGGAACTTGTGTAGCAATGTCCCAGAACTGAAAAGATTGACATCCAAGAACTTCAGCTAGCTTCTCTTGTGCTACGTGTGACTCCAGCCAGTGGACATATTTCACTGATTCCCATTGATTTCTATTTTTTAGGGCTCCTTGATGCCACACTTGCTCAAATGTTGTCTTGATGTCAAAGGCAGTCACTCTCACATCCTCTCTGGCTTTCAGCTCTTCTGTCACCAAGGCTGTACTGAGATCTGAAGCTAAGTGGTCTTGTTGGAACTCAAACGGAGCACTGATGAGGAAGTTATTTATGAGTAAGTGTCACTTGATTGTACTGTTTGACAGCTTGCATCCCTTTGTTGGTGATTGAAAGTAGACTGAAAGGTCGGTAATTGGCTGGATTGGATTTGTCCTGATTTTTTGGACAGCAATACCTGGGCAATTTTCCACATTGTCAGGTACATGTCAACATTGTAGCTGCACTGGAACGGCTTGGTTAAGGACGCAGCTAGTTCTGGAGCACAAGTCTGCAGCATTATTGTCAGGGTCCACAAATTTGCAGCATCCAGTGTCTTTGGCTGTTTCTTGATATCATGTGGAGTGAATCAAATTAGCTGACAACTGGCATCTGTGGTGGTGGTGACCTCAGGAGGAGACAAACGCTACAATCCTGCCTTTTGCACTTAACATGCCATCGCTGAGGGTGAAGGTTTTGACCTCCTCCTCCTGTTCATTGTTTAATTCTCCACTGCCATTTGCACCCAAGTGGAAATTCTACCCCACTATATGTAAGAGTCTCCAAACCTATACTTACTTGTAGAATTCACCAAAAGTGCAATGCACATTTTTTTACCTCTGGGGATGTCTGCCACCTACCAGAGAGCTCAGGTACAGGCTGGTAGGCTTAGGAAGTCCTATAATTGCACAGGAATACTACTGGAGTTGAACCAGCTAAAATGTCACAGTTTCCCACTGTTAAGATTTGCATTGTTGTACAGGTGAGTACATTACCAGTTGGAACTTGGGGCTATCCGAGTTGAGCAGAGAAAATCCCAGGTTCAGTGACATGTCAATAACTCTGGGATATCAAACCCCGTTGACTGATTAATCATTCATAGTGATTTGCGGTATGTTGTGACTGCAGGATCAGGTATTGTTTCACCATTCCTATCACAAAAGCTCGATTAAATCTGAACTGCAACCATCAGATGTGCCATGTTGGAACATTCTTAAACTCAATCTAACTCTGCCGACATTCTCCTTTACTGTCACTCATCACCAGCACCCACCACCTTCCACCCACCCACTCCATCACCCCCCCACCCCCCAGACACGCCCCCCCCCAACCCTCCCACACCCCCCACCCCCACCCCCCCCCCGCCCAATTCCCCAACACCTCCTTATTTCAGAATGAAAAAGATTTGAGTTCTCACTAGGTAGAATGAGATGAAGCTGCACAGAGCAGAACAAGTTGGCAGAAGAGGGAATAAAAGGCTTGGAGAAGTCTTGGTTAGATTGCTGCCAATGTCTGTAAATTGTGAGGATTCAAGACTCGCAGCAGTGTTAAGTGTGTGAGGATGAGGTGAAGCTAAACATTTTTCATAAAATCCTTGATTGATAGAGATTATTAATAATTGTCTGGTGGGGTGTGGTGAATTGAGCAGGTGCTGAGACTTATGTTTCAGTTGGTAGGATATGGCATTTGAAGGTGCATTCACTGATCCTTGACTACTCCTGTGAGGTCAATCAACTTCTTGCAGCACCACACCTGGAATCTTGGGGTTATACTCCTGGCACCAACATCCACACTTGTTTGTTCCCACTGTCCTCCCATCATGTATCTGGAGGATCTTCTCTCTGCACCCCCACAAACCATAGCCCCCCCCTCCCCCACCACCTTCCACTCAGGATACAGGGCATCTTTGCACCTCCAGTGCAACTTCTGAAAAAATGGGCACCCTCTTTCTTCCATGGTCAGCCATTCTTCACTCGTTCACGCGTCAGATTCTCTTGGAGAATGACACCCAGCAACTGTTTCAGACACAGTGCATCTCCTCTTGAGGGAGGGTGGTCTAACATTAAGTAGCACAGTGGAGACAGTGCAGATGGGAGCATTACCAGTTAGAACTTTGGGTTATGCAAATTAATAATGATATTGGGCCTCCTTCTGACATATGCAGCCACTGAACAACACGGCAACCACTGGCTCCACACAGGAACCATCATAATGAGCAGGCAGCATGAAGTTGGATCCTAATTGCATTCCGCTTGACGGGCATGGGTTCATCATGCATCATGGTCATCCCACCCATTTTCGGAGACTAACCAATTTAACCTCCAATGTGCCTGTGACAGGAATCCGAGGAAGGGGCCAGAGGCCTCCAGATCAAATGCCAACATCCTTGGTTAAAACAACAAGTGCAGGGGAAGAATTTTACATTCCCCTGCGGAGTGTTGGGGGTGGGGGGGGGGGGGTGGGTGAGGTCTGTAGGTGGGGGTGTTCATAACATTCTTCAGATAGCCTTCCCACTGGGCTCTCACCCATCCCGAACACTCCACAATTTTATGGCAGGACGAGGTGAGGCCTTGGCCAGCCCCCATACCCTTGCCCCAATTGAGGCCCTTAAGTGGCCAATTAATGAACGTATAAAGGCCACTTTCTGCCCAGCCTCAATCTTCAGGCTGGCAGGAGGACTGCAGGGGCAGTGGAGAAGCTCAAAAAGTGACCCTGCTCAGGCCTCGGGCAGGAGAGGGAAGTGCAGTGATGCCTCCATCAAAGGCCTCCTTTTAACATCCTTTACAAAAGGCCTGGCCACTGTGGGTGCTCTGTCCCCCGCTGGCCTCTCCACCGACACCTCTACCCAACTCTGCTCACCGCCCCCCCCACCACCCCTCCCCTAACCAGGCTCCGACCCCCTCTCCCCAATCTGAGATCCTCAAAGCTTACCTGGTCCTGGGCTCCCAGTCTACAGCAGTTCCTGGCGCTGTTGGGGCTAGAGAACTGCCGGCCAATCCTGAGTGAGGGGTGGAGCCCCACCTCCAGCCAATTAATGCTCCTTGGGATGTGAAATGACTGCGGGGCAGCCAGCATCGGCAGGGATGTGTTCGCCGCCGACTCCTCGGACAGTGGGAAGGGGTCTTCCGCCATCTGAAGAACCCTGGCCCTGAATAAATTCAGCAGGTCTGGCGGCATCTGTGGAGAAAGAAACAAAGTTAACTTTCGAGTCCAGTATGACTTCTTCCGAACTGAGAAGAGTCATGCTGGACACGAAACATTGGGCAGAACTTTACCGCCCCGTTTCGGTGGGGAGGGGACCATAAAATGTGGCGAGACGTTCTAAACCTCATTGGCGTCGGCGGGAATGTAAAATCCCGCTGCTGTAAAATTTCGCCCATTAACTCCGTTTCTCTCTCCGGAGAAGCTGCCAGACCTGCTGAGTTTTTGCAGCACTTTCTGTTTTGTCCAGATTGCCACAGTATTTTGCTTTCATTCCAGCATCCTGTGGGCTCTGTTTGAATACATTTCTTTGATTGGCAGCTCCATGTGCATTTAAGAAATACATAATTAAATTTATTTTGCTCCAATAAAATGTCAAAAAATTATCCCCAGCCTGTGTTCTATCTGAAAGATAGAAAGATCTGCAGGGGATAGAGGGGCTTCGTGGAAGGTTAGCAGTTAACTGGCATCGAAGGTTACTTCTATGACTTTGAGCCAGGCTCAGTTTGATTTGAGACAACTTAACTATTATTTTCTATCCTCCAAGGAGCAATTGTCAAGTCTGAAACAACTGTAGATCTAAAATAGCCTTGCTACTGCTCAGTTAACTATTTACGGTTTAATAAATTTGGCTGTTTACAGTCTAAGCCATGTTTTGAGCTTGTCACTTCTAATGCTGTCTGAAGTCAAGGAAGATAATCTGGTATGAACAGGAAAATAAAATGCCCCAGACGTTAAGCAGGGAAACATTCAGTTGTAGGGAGGGAGTCATTGCCCACAGGAGTGGTCAGAGATGCTGATCCCGAATCTGAAGAAAAGTCACTTGGCACCAAACCACAGAAATATGACAAGAAGCTTATTCCTCATCAGCTCCAGAGCCTCATGTGAGGGGCTTGAAAAAGAGATGTGCTGACCATGAACTGGTGATTTAATCCCCTGAAAATCATGTTATGCAAAGTTGACTCAAATTGTTTGAAACCGTGCAGTCTGCAGAAACAGTAACCTTGCTATTCTTGGGGAGGCGATGGCCTATTGGTTTGTCACTGGACTATTAACCCAGGGACCCAGGGTAATGCTCTGGGGACCTGGGCTTGAATCCTGCCATGGCAGATGGTGGAATCTGAGTTCAATTAAAACAAAATCTGGATTTAAAAATCTACTGATGACCACGAAACCATTGCTGATTGTTGCAAAAACCCACTAATGTTCTTTAGAGAAGGACACCTGCCGTCCTTACCTGGTCTGGCCTACATGTGACTCCAGGCCCACAGCAATGTGGTTGCCTCTTAAATGCCCTCAGAACAAGGGCAATTTGAGATGGGCAATAAATGCTGGCCTAGCCAGTGACACCCACACCCCATGAGTAAAAAGTAATGATTTGCACCCTAATACCCCCATCAGCCCCTCAACAACAGCTGCAGAGGGTTGGGGGCAGGGGGTGGGAACAGTTGCTGGTTCACTTTTAATTTGTCTGTTCGCCCAAAACCATTTCAGCTTGCGTTAGCTGGTACAGGTTTCTCAATTGCCTGTTTGAACAATTTGATCAAACCAGATTTTTTTTTCTTTCAGATAACTTTATGTTTAATTAGAAAGTGCACACAGTGAACTTTGTAAATGCTATTTATGTGGAACAGGAATAAATGAACTAACAGTTGATGATGAGAGATTTTACATTTAAAAATAACGTGAATTCACAGATCGTAGGTGGAATTTTATGCTGGTGGGATTTTACAGTCCCAAAAAAGCCAATGGACTTTTGAACAACTCGCGACATTTTACAGCCTCGCACCCGCCATGACAGGGCCTTAAAAGTCCACCCTGTGTATTTCTATACAACTGGCAGATTTAATTAAAAACTGAGCAAATTCAGAGCACGTTTCACAGCATAAGAATACTTTTTCACCTTTTGTTCAGCTTCCTATATTGGGATTGTATATTGGGAATTCAGTCTCCTGCCGACTACCACCATGATTTTCCATCTGTTAGAAAATGACTGGGCGTCAAATTTTGAGGGATATGCCCAGAATCTCAATATATGCCCCTGATGCATGAAGCTGTGTGCCAGGAGTACCTACGACGCTGAAAGGGCTGAAATTTCATGCTAGACAAATTGCTGTTGCTTATAGCACATTTACTGTGCTGCACAGTGGGTGACCTGAGGAAACCTTCCTGGTTTTTTCTCCTGCCCTCTTAATTATTTAGCATTAGTACACTGCACAAATGTCAGGGAGAATCGTTTTTCTGGGCAAGGGCACAGTTCCTTAAGTGACAAAGTTTGAAATTGTGTGCTTTCTGTTGTGTGTTGTGCTGAGATGAAACAGGAGATTGCTAAAATCCAGGGACAAGGAGAACAGCCTGTGTCAGATAAAACATCTTGATGGTAATAATGCTTCAGTAAAGCTGAAATTGAACAGAAAGTAAATTGACATTCCAAAGGAATAAGCAGTAGAGCACCACAAAGAAACCTCTAGAATGATGATTCATCTCACCAAAATATTATAACTGACAGCTATAAACAATTTCAAATAGCTGTGTACTTAAGGAGTGTATTTTGCTCCAGATTTAAAGTCTACACAATGCCAATCTTTGATGCAACACCTTGGTATTCCCAGGCTACAAGTACATTCCCCCTACTTATCTCCCTGCCCCCACTGAATGTGCTAATGAGGTTCACGTCAAAATGCATCACAAGTCTCTTTTGCCATACTCCAAGCCTATCTGAAAACCTGGGGCAAGTACAATTCCAGCTCCTTGAGTTCACCCAAGTTTTCTGCTCCCTCTATGTCTCTGCCCATACAGTCACAGTGCAATGGGCTTTGAAATAACAGGTCCACATTAAACAGAAGTACAGTAACTAAAAGAGCATGTTACGCATAAGCCCTTTTGCAGGCAGTTCTGTTAGTCCTAGAGTTAGAGATGCTGAATGATGTGTTGCACTTGCAATGCATTTGACTCCCCAATTACAGGGTCAGTATCCAAGGGAACACAGAAAGTTTACAAGCAAAACGAGGCACTGATGCAATTCCTTTTCAAGCACACATAGAAAAGTTAACGAAAAGCAGACCTCCTTCCATGTGCGATTTTTGACAACTGTTGTCATTTAGTGTTACTTGTTCATCTAGAAAAACTTACACAGCACTCAAGCTTTAGGAAAGCTGTGTGAGCATTCAGCAAATAAAAAGAGAAACTGGTAATGCCAGAAAGCAGAAATGCTGGTGCTACACACAAGGTCAGTCAATAACTGACAGAAAAGATCTATTAAAACTCTAGCTTAAACTCCTTTATATCTAATCTTTAATATTAAAAGCACAATGCAGATTACTTATTTAGTTTTCTGTGGCCTTATTATCAAACAATTCTACAACAATAATTTTTTGCATAGATAATACAGATGAAAAGTTCTGCAAATTCAATCAATTGTCTATAGAGAAGGTCTAGTTAAAGGTTAGTATTGGTATGACAAAGTATAGTCATTATAGTGGTGAAAATGTGGGTGGTCATGAGGAGTGAGATGTGTTTATGATATTTTCTGAATGAGGTCAATATTGACTTATAAGCACAATCTTCAGGCTGCATGTGCCTTACTACTGTAAGAAACACTTAACCTGTGCCACCTTGGAAGCACTGGGGTTCTCCTCTCAAGTTTCATGACAATAGATAATTGCAACCAGTCACCAAGAGCAGTGCAACTGGTTTTCACATCATCACAATGTGAAACATCATTCTTGAAGAGACGTAATGCACAGATTTAGATCAGGGAAAGCATATATGTAATTAGTTCTCAAAATGAAAATGGTAATGAAAACAAAAATAAGTTGAAGTAATAGAGTGCCTTTAAAATTTAAAATTCCCAAAACATTTTACCAAGGAGAAGAAAATAACTAAGATGAGGGAAAGGGCACCTAGGCAAGAAGATGGAGTTTAGGAGGTATAACTGAACACTGAGTCGTAAAGAAGGGTTTTATGAGGTTTTAAAGATGGAGAGAAGCTAGGTGGAGAGGCTTAGGGATAGAGTTCAAGAAAGTGTACATTTTGATAGTGGAGGTGATGAAGCAGCGATGAAGAGGAGCTATGTTGTGGAAATGGAGATAAGCATTCTTGCAGAGCAGGATTTAAAGTTCAGCTCAGGGAACACAGGTTGTGTAAATTGGTTTTCCTGGGCAAGTTTCTGGGAATGGAGGTGCCTTCCATCTTTGTAGTAATTATAGTTTTGATAAATGTAGGACTGTAGCTTTAAGAATAAGCCTGTGTTGTAATATCACATGATCTGTATAAACCAATGAGCTAGCAACATGGGGAACCTCTAGGGGAGAGCTCTTGTTTAATTATGGAGTTAGGTGCACACATGTAGCTGCTGCTGTCTTGTAAATAAAGTTCAGTGTCTCCACTAAGAAAAGTTGCCTGGAAAATCAAGTCCATACCAGTCTTTCTGTTGTTTCCATGGAAAAAAATTCCAGATTCATTCATGACTTGATGCTGCACAGGTAGACAACAAAAAGGTGGTTGTGGAATCAGGAGAAGTGCTAAGGATGTAGAGCTGGCTGTTATTTGCATGCAAACAGAAGCTGACACTGAAGCAGCATGTAGAGGAGGGTACCAAGGCTATGTATACTTAAAGCACTTTGAAGATGATGAAGCAGGACAGGCAGAGGAGCAATCATTGGAAATGTGTCTTCTACAGCAAGAGTGATCCCAGAGAGTTAGAGAATAGGGACAATACAATGAAGGAGAATAGTATGGTCAAACATTCCAGCACATTTCTGCTAAAGTTGTGCCCATTGTTCACCTGAGAAACTATGGATTCTTAGCTTCTTGTTGCATCTTATGCTCCTAAGTATTATTTAACCTGTAAATCAATTTATTCATTTTAATCTGTGCACATCGCTGTTGTGGTGTGGCATTTTCTGGTTTATTCACCAGAATTGGTGAGCATCTTGTATGATCTTCTGTGATTGATGTGATAATTATGAGTAATTATTAACCTTGGACATGCTGCCCCATTCAACGCATATATGTGGCACAAGTTTCAATTCACAGATTTGTTTACTTATAGAAAACCCTTGCTGCCATGAGCAGAATACAGAAGTGAGGGGTGAAAGCTGATTTCACCAAACAAATGTCATCAGCATGAGGCATACTTGAATTAGTTAATGATGAGCATATTAGTGTTAGTAATGAGTTATTAATGAGCCTACCTGATCAGCTCATTAGTAACTTCCTGTTAATTGCTGAATGGCACATGGACGAGGCGCTTGCGCTTTATCCGTGCGGAATCGCTATCAAGAGATTTCGGAAGCACAATTTTTGTTCCTTGGAGCTGCTGGTGATTGTTTGTCTCGGCGCTTCACAAAAAAAAACAAGCAAGAAAACTAAATCCTTCTGTGGAAAGGTCATGAGGACTCGAAACATCAACTCTTTTCTTCTCCACCGATGCTGCCAGACCTGCTGAGTTTTTCCAGGTAATTCTGTTTTTGTTTTCCTTCTAAATTAAGTTGTCACATGGGTGTCTTAATTTCCCATGGCTCCATCTTTAGTATCTCCTTCTATTTTCAGGATTTGGCTTTTTAATTCTTTCATCCAGATTCATTATATTATCAGAAATTGTGGATTTTTAAAATGGATTTTTAAGCCTTTCAAAAAACAGTTAAATTTGTGACTAGATTTCTTTAAGTATGTGTTTTATGATGGTTACATAGTAAAACTCGCTAACTGGGTCAAATGAAATATACTAAAGCTGTGATGTGTTCTCCCCTTATATTTTTATTTGGTAACATATTTCAAAATTAATCTAATTTCCTTCTTCAAAGAAGTTCAATAAATAAGAGCAGTGCCTATTTGCTGTTCTTTACTTTTTATTCTGCACCCTGGTACATATTTAGGTTAAAGGGTTTAATATTAATTGCAATTTGTTTAGAGTGCATTCCATGCAAAACTCCCCAGTTGAGGTTACAGCTCATGTCAACTAACAAGGGGCATGAAAAGTTTGGCTTGTTATTATTTACCACTGGCTCCATACTTCCTGGAGAAGGCCTGATGAGAGTTCTGATAAATTGTGTGTTAAAAATCCTAGTTGTCTTCAACTCCAGTTATTCATAGTGTTTTATAACTGCCTTATTTGATTACAAAATAATACGCTTTTTGTAGTTTTACCCTGTGAGATTACTGTATAACGCATAACATGTTTAACCTTCCCAAAGTAAATTCAGCAGAATTGTGTGAAGTTACCCTTAGTCCAATAGCAGTACCGAAATTGTACTATCTGTTAACCCCTTGCATCACAATTTTTTTTAGGGACAGCAACTTAAAGGTTCTGGATGGTCAGGAATGTGATCATGTAAAAGGAATTGTCACCAGGTTATTTAAAGGAAACACATTATGAAAGAACTGGAATGTAACAAAAAGAAAACTGGGGATTCCAAAAGTACCTCAGGCCCTCAAATAACTCTTTTGCAAATTGAAGAGCTTCTGTTTACAGCTAGCCTCGATTTTAATTTTTAGCCAAAGGTGCCCTGCTGCATTGAAAGAGAGGATTAAGCTCTAAGGATTTGTTATTTAAGGAATCTTGGATGCCATGCAGATAACTGTGTGCAATTAATATGCATTTTCCAATGCATATTTCCTTTAGCAGCGCTGTTAATCAAAATCATTATGTAGGATATGCAGAGTTAGTGACATCTGCAGAAAAGCTAATGGCATATGTGTTCTGTCAGGGCAAGTATTCAATCCTAAAACATTCCATTCTACCCAAATGACAAATTTCTATGAATGCAATATGATCGGGTTTACAGGTTAGTCGTATGTTTCCTTTGGCGGTTTCTGTTTTACTGCCTAATGTCTGTTACAAAAACAATTTGATTAAAAATGGATGACCCCTTTATAAGGAATAAAACTGCTAGCAGTTGATTTATTTTATGTTAAAAATAATAAAAACCTTTAATAACTGTCATGCTTTTCACAATGTAAGAATGCACTATAACTTGAATGGCGATGTTTAGATAATCCTTGGTATGCTAAAGGATTTAAGGCAGAGCTTTTAGGATGTGATAAATTTTCCAGAAAGGACAAGTTTCATTCCTAAATCCGTGCTTAAATGAACTCAGCTGCAGTGTTGGTGCTACAATTGGCCTCAGTACCACTGGGCCAAGCGAAAGACAAAACTCCTTCATGGTTCCCTGCCTACGTCTCTATCTAATGACCACTGATGGAGCATTCATTGTGTAGGTGTGACTCCCCTGCTGAAACTGTATGATGCTTTGGCCAGTCTGTACCTTAACTAGCAGGTTGACTTCAAACTGTCTGTCAACTTCATAGCGCCACAAGGCTTCAGATTTTAAATTTGTATTGTTTCATATAACAACTAGGGGGAGTCATTTTTGCTTTCATCACCGGAGCAACTGGAGCCTGCCCATCTGATTTTCTTCCCATTGAATTCAATGGGTTGTGCTCTGCTGCCTTATAGATGGTGGCAATGAAAGAATGTCATCTTATCTCAACTAATCTTTGCCGTGCCAATATAACCTCAATTTCCCTGTGCTAATTTGTATGAACATTTTGGCTGCTGCTTATGACTCAAGATTTCTATTTCCCTTTATTCTTCTCTCTGCCCCTTCTCTCCTCTCTCTTCCTACAAATGGAACCTTTCAATTTGCTCCTCTGGGATATTTTGTTGCTTCTTATAATGCACCACTGTTCCTTTGTTTTATTACAGTCCTGCCACCATCCCAGGCTTCAATCCCTTTTGAATAAACCTGCGGCTTCTCTCTAGCTCTCAGGGCCTATGAAGATGCCTGTCACTGCCTCCTTATAAATAGCAATTCTAATTGACCCACCTTCCTTTCTCACTATCTTTTCCATCTAGCACATTGATTGGGGGCTAACCTCACTCATCTCCTTCCCAACCTGATCAACCTCACCGTCACTGCTCACTTTGCAAATAGATCAACAATCACTGCTGATCTCTGCAGTTCCCACCAGAATGCCTGTTCGCTTAAATACAAGGCCACTGTCACCCAGATTGTGGATGGCTATAAACAACTTGCTTTGACTGAAACCTGATTCATCTTGCGCCTTACTGAAATACTTGACTTTACATTCTACAACATGCCCCACCCACACAATGTCACACGGATGGTGTGGCCCTTTGCACCAAGTCTCTCCTCTTCACGTTCTCTCCTGTAAGCATGTTGTCTTTTTGTCTTTTGCACACCTCCCCTTTAAATTCCATCACCCAAAGCCTCACATCACATTTCTCTCTGAAATATGCTCCTTCCTTTCCTCTCTTAACCTCTGTGGCGAGTGGCTTCATATCCTCAGTGATTTTAATCCCCATACCTGTTTTTTTTCCCTTTATTCATTCTTGGGATGTGGGCATCGTTGGTGAGGCCAGCATTTATTGTCCATCCCTAATTGCCCTTGTTCAGAGGGCAAGGAGGTGATGGTGTAGCGATATTGTCTGGACTAGTAATCCAGAGACCCAGGGTAATGGTGAGCCCGAACCCTGCCATGGCGGAATCTGAATTCAATAAAAAGAAATCTGGAATTAAAAGTCTAATGATGACGATGAAGCCATTGCAGATTGTTGTTAAAAGCCCATCTAGTTCACTAGAAAATCTTACCTGGTCTGGCCTACATGTGACTCCAGACCCACAGCAACGTGGTTGACTCTGAAAGCAGACGGACCACCTGGCATCAACCTAGGCAGTGGAAATGACAACAGTAAACTCAGCCGTGTCGATCCTGCAAAGTCCTCCTTACTAACATCTGGGGGCTAGAGCCACAATTGGGAGAGCTGTCTCACAGACTAGTCAGACAACAGCCTAGTCATCCTCACAGAATCATATCTTCCAGACAATGTCCTAGACTCCACCATCACCATCCCTGGGTATGTCCTGTTCCACCGGCAAGACAGACCCAGCAGAGGTTGCGGCTCAGTGGTATATAGTCAGGAGGAAGTTGACCTGGGCATCCTCAAATTTGACTTTGGACCCCATGAAGTCTCATGGTATCAGGTCAAACATGGGTAAGGAAACTTCCTGCTGATTACCACATACCGCCATCCTCAGTATTTCTCTAAGGCATAGGTGCTAGACTGGGTCTGTGGCAGGGGCTGAGGGAAAACATACTTGACCTCATCCTCACCAACCTGCCTGCCGCAGATGCATCGGTCCACGATAGTATCGGTAGGAGTGACCACCGCACAGTTGTTGTGAAGATGAAGTCCTGCCTTCATCGTGTTGTGTGGCATTAAATGGGCTAAATGGGATAGATTTTGAACAGATCTAGCAACTCAAGACTGGGCATCCATGAGGTGCTGTGGGCCATCAGCAGCAGCAGAACTGTACTCGAACATAAGCTGTAACCTCATGACGCGACATATCCCCCATTCTGCCATTACCATCAAGCCAGGGGATCAGCCGCGGTTCAATGAAGAGTGCAGGAGGGAATGCCAGGAGGCTCACCAGGCATACCTAAAGATGAGGTGTCAACCTGGTGAAGCTATAACACAGGACTACTTGCGTGCCAAACACCATAAGCAGAAAGTGATAGACAGAGCTAAGCGATCCCACAACCAACAGATCAGATCTAAGCTCTGCAGTCCTGCCACATTCAGTCGTGAATGGCGATGGAAAATTAACCAACTCACTGGAGTAGGTGACTCCACAAATATCCCCATCCTCAATGATGGAGGAGCCCAACACATCGGTGCAAAAGATAAGGCTGAAGCATTTGCTACAATCTTCAGCCAGAAGTGCTGAGTGGATGATCCATCTTGGCCTCCTCCAGAGGTCCCCTGCATCACAGATGCCAGCCTTCAGCCAATTCGATTCACTCCACGTGATATCAAGAAATGGCTGAAGGCACTGGATACTGCCAAGGCTATGTGCCCTGACAATATTCCAGCAATAATACTGAAGACTTGTGCTCCAGAATTTGCCGCTAGCAAGCTGTTCCAGTACAGTCGCAACATGGGCATCTACCCGACAATGCCCTGAATGCCAAAAGCAGGACAAATCCAACCCAGCCAATTATCGTCCCATCAATCTACTCTCAATCGTCAGTAAAATAATGGAAGGGGTCATCCACAGTGCTATCAATCGGCACTTGCCTAGCAATAACCTGCTCACTGATGCCCAGTTTGATTCTGCCAGGGCCACTCAGCTCCTAACCTCATTATAGCCTTGTTTCAAACATGGACAAAAGAGCTGAACTCTAGAGGTGAGGTGAGAGTGACTGCCCCTGTCATCAAGGCTGCATTTGACTGAGTGTGGCACCAAGGAGCCCCAGCAAAACTGGAGTCAATGGGAATCAGGGGGAAAGCTCTCCACTCTTTGGAGTCATACGTAGCACAAAGGAAGATGGTTGTGGTTGTTGGAGGTCAGTCATCTCAACTCCAGGACATCACTGCAGGAGTCCCTCAGGGTAGTGTCCTCAGCCCAACCATCTTCAGCTGCTTCATCAATGACCTTCCTTCCATCATAAGGTCAGAAGCGGCAATTTTGGCTGATGATTGCACAATGTTCAGCACCATTCACGGCTCCTCAGATACTGAAGCAGCCCATATCCAAATGCAGCAAGACCTGGACAATATCCAGACTTGGGTTGACAAGTGGCAAGTAAAATTCACACCACACAAGCGTCAGGCAATGACCATATCCAACAAGAGAGAATCTAACCATCGCCCCTTGACGTTCAATGGCATTAGTAACACTGAATAGCCCACTATCAACATCCTGGGGGTAACCATTGACCAGAAACTGAACTGGACTAGCCATATATCTATGGTGGCTACAAGAGCAGGTCAGAGGCTAGGAATCATGTGATGAGTAACTCACCTCCTGACTCCCCAAGGCCTGTCCACCAGTTGCAAAGCACAAGTCAGGAGTGTGATGGAATATTCCCCACTTGCCTGGATGATTGCAGCTCCAACAACACTCAAGAAGCTTGACACTGTCCAAGTCAAAGCTTGATTGGCACCAAATCCACATTCATTCACTCCCTCCACCACCGATGCATAGTAGCAGCAGTGTGTACTATCTACAAGATACACACAGGAATTCACCAAGTCTCCTTAGGTAGCACCTTCCAAACACACGACTACTACCATCTAGAAGGATAAGGGCAGCAGATAGGTGGGAACACCACCACCTGGAAGTTCCCATCCTAGTCACTCACCATCCTGAATTGGAAATATATCACCTTTGCTTCATTTTCAATGGGTCAAAATCCTGGAACTCCCTCCCTAACAGCACTGTGGGTGTACCTACACCACATAGACTGCAATGGTTCAAGAAGACAGCTCACCACCACCTTCTCAAGGGCAAGTAGGGATGGGTAATAAATGCTGGCCCAGCCATCGACGCCCACATCCCGTGAATGAGTAAAAAAAAATTAAGGGTCAACCACATTACTGTGCATCTTAAGTCACATGTACCCAGGCAAGATAAGGACAGTTGATTTTCTCCTCTGAGGAAGCCAGGTGGGTTTTTACCAACAATCGTCATTGGATTAGGCTGAATTCAAAATCCACTACCTGCAGGATTCAAACATGTGTCTGCAGAGCATTACCCTGGGTCTCTGGGTTACTGGTCTAGTGACAATACCACTACAACACCGCCTCCCTGAATTCACTGAGCTTACCATCCTCCCGGACTTGCTAAACTTCTGTCTCCATATAACCTCTCTTAACCAAATTCACAAACCCACCCTCAATCTCTCTCCTCCTGTGACCTCTCTGCTCTCATGATTATGGGGCAGAATCTTCGGGTTGGTGAGCAGGGGCAGGCCCCCCTCGCTGACGCATAAAATGATGCGGTGATGTTGGTCGTGGGTCCTGGCGTCATTCAGATATTCAGTTCAGTGGGTGTGCACTGGAGTCGGCTGCGCCCCCGCCGAACTGTCAAAGACCTATTAAGGCCATTTAAATTCCAATTAAAATACTTAATTGAGCTGCTCGTCCAACCTTAAGGTTGGCGGGGGGGGCAGGCAAAGAGCCCAGGCGGCCTTCACATTTATCGTGAAACCTCATCCACGGGCGGGATGAAGTCACATGAAGGCTTTTAAAGTTCAATAAAATTTTTAAATAAAATTCATTGAAACTGTCACATGAGGGGACATGTCTTAAATTTTTTTTGTCTTTATTAAAATTTTTAAAACTCAAACTGGAGATTTCAGCATGTATGAAAGATCGCAGGCCCCGACTCGGCCTACTTCCCCTGCGTGCACAGGGAACGCTCAACGCTTCCAGGTACGCGTCATGCTGGTCGGGCCTTAACTGGCCCCCACCACCCCACCCCCCCCCCCCCCACCACCTCGCAGGTGGCAATCGGTTGCACATCTGCTCGCTCCCATCCAACCCCCCTGATGGAAAGAACATTCTCCCCATGATATTTGAAGAAACCATCTACACCTTTGGCAGAACTTTCTGGTTCTGTCGCCACGGTGCCGGGGCAGTAAAATGCAGCCAGCGTTTCAAAACCCCATTGACTTCGGCGGGACTGTAAAATCCTGCTGCTGGGAGGAGCCGTAAAATTCTGCCCTTTATCTTGTACCCCTCACTACACAGAACTGCCTATTCCAGTCCAAATCCACCTACTGCTGTGGATGACTCCAAAGAACATACTCTCTGTCACTTGCAGCTGCACATACACCTGCCAAACATTTGATCCTACATTCAACATAATACCATTGTAGCTGATGGCTTCCTCAAACATTCCATCACCTCCACTTTTTGGTCCTCTTGCTCCTAGCAAAGCTTTACACTGTTTCCCATCCCAGTCCATTACCTTCATTCCCTCAAGTTCAGGTAATACAGACTGGAGCTTTCCTGGCTCATTTTTCCCCATTATCAACCATCTCCTTAAACTCCTCTCCCCTCACCTCTAGCAGTAAGTGCAAGAAGTTCATGACATTTTTTTGGTCACCAAGATAGAGATCTGCCATTCAGCTTCCTCTGCTCCTTCACTTTTTTCCCTACCCATTAAGCTAAACCACCCCATACCCTAACCTGACCAATGACTCTCTCTAATTTTTTTCCCATCCCTCTTAAGCTCATCTTATCACTGAGATTCATCCATTGCTACCTCAACGTTTTTCCCACTAAGTTGCTTATTACCCAGCTTTCTATTTTAGCTGGCATTTAAAATGGTTCTTAGCTCTCAGGCACCATCAACATCACTTTTAAAGCAATCATCAGTACCTGCCTCCTTCTGCCTTTACAAGATGCCACTCCATCTCCAACCCTCCTTTCCTCTCAAGCAACAACCTGACATAGTCATACTCACCAAATCAAACCTTACAGCCAATGTCCCATTTTCTTCCATTACTGTCCCTGGACATGTCCTGTTGCACCAGCAGAATGCACCCCACTAAAGGTGGCACCACAGTGCTATAGAGTTAAGAGTCAACCACATTGTTGTGGGTCTGGAGTCACATGTAGACCAGGCAAGGATGGCAGATTTCCTTCCCTAAAGGGGTATTAGTAAACCAGATGGGCTTTCACGACAATCGATTCATGGTCATCATTAGACTTTACCACCTAAAAGAAAAAGAGCAGGGAGGGAGTGTTACTGGGAATCCTTAACATTGGCTCCATAACCTCACAAAGTCACATGGCCTCAGGTCAAATATGTCCTAGGAAACCTGCTGCTGATTACCACCTATCACTCTCTGTCAGCTGATGAATCAATACTCCTCCATGTTTTACACCACTTGGAAGAAGCACTGAGGACAGAAAGGATACAATATGTATTCTGGGTTGGGGCACTTCAATATCCATCACCAAGGATGGCTCATAGCACCATTACTAACCAAGCTGGCCAAGTCCTGAACAGCATATCTGCCAGACGGGGCCTATGGCAGGTGGTGAGGGAACCAACAACAGGGAAAAATCTACTTTAGTTCATCCTCAGCATTCTACCTATTGCACATGCGTGTGCCCTTGACAGTATTGTTAGAAGTGTCATGCCCAGCACACAGTTTGTTGGAGGCCAACCATTTTAGCGCAGTGCATCGCTGTAAGAATTCCTTGGGGTAGTGTCCTGGGCCCCATCATACGCAGCTGCTCCATCACTGACCTTCCCTAATGTCAGAAATGGTGATGCTTGCTGATGATTGTTGAATGTTCAGTAGCATTCACAACTCCTCAGATACAGAAACATGCCCACAGACATCAAGACTCGACATCATTCAGGCTTGGGCTGATAAGTGGCAAGTGACAGTAACCCCACACAAGTATCAGGAAATCACCTTCTCTAACAAAAGAGAACTAACCACCTCTTCTTGACATTCAAAATCATTATCATCACTGAAACTACATCATCAACATTCTGGATTTACCATTGACTGACCATAAGAGCAGCTCAGAAGCTAAGAATCCTGCAGCAAGTAACTCACCACTTGACTCCCAAAAGCCTGTCCACCATCTATGGCACAAGTCAGGAATATGATGGAATAATCTTCACGCCTGACTGAATGCACCAACATTGAAGATCCTTGACACCATCCAAGACAAAGCAGCCCAATGATAGGCACCCCATTCACCACCTTAAACATTCACTCCCTCCACCACTGTAGCACAGTAGCAGCTGTGGGTATCATCTGCAAGATGCACTGCAGCAATTCGCCAAGCGTCTTTCGACAGCACCTTCCAAACCCGCAACCTTTGCCACCTAGAAGAACAAGTGCAGGCAATGCATGGGAACATCACCACCTGCAAGTTCCCCTCCAAGTCTAAAGTCATCTGACTTGGAACTGCTCCTTCACTGTCGCTGGGTCAAAATCCTGGAACTCCCTTCCTAACTGCACTGTGGGTGTACCTACACCACATGGACTGCAGCAGTGCAGGAAAGTGCCTGACCACCACCATGTCATGGGTATTTAGGGATGGGCAATAAATGCTGGCCTTGCCTGTGGCACCTGCATGCCACAAATGAGTTTTTAAAAATCAGATCTCTTTCCTGCTCAGTGACAATGGTGTACTGGCATCCAGCAGATCCAGGTTCAATTCCCACCATGGCAGATGAAATCTGGAATTAAAAGTCTAATGATAACCATGAATCAATTGTTGTGAAAATCCATCTCTTTTAGTAATGCCCCTTTAAGGACATGAGTCACACGTGTGGCTCCAAACCCACAGCAATGTGGTAGACTCTTACGTGCCCTCTGAAATGGCTGAACAAGCCACTCAGTTATATCATACTGCTAAATAGTCAAGAAGTAATGAAATCAGATGGATCATCTGGCATCGACCTAGATGCTGGGAACAACAGTGGCAAACTCAGCCCTATCAACCTTGCAAAGTCCTCCTTAGTAACATCTGGGGTTTGTGCAAAAATTGTGAGAGCAGGTAATGTCCCGGACATGACCATTACCATCACTGGGTATGTCCTGTCCCACCAGCAGGAGAGAGCCAGCCAAGGTGGAGGCACAGTGGCATACAGTCGGGAGGGGGGTTTCCCTGGGAGTCGTCAATATCGATCCCAGACACCATGAAGTCTCAATGACATCAGGTCAAACACGGGCAAAGAAACCTCCTGCTGATTACCCCCCTCAGCTGATGAATCTGTGCTCCTCCACGTTGAACACCACTTGGAGGAAGCATTGTCGGTGGCAAGGGTGCAGAATGTACACTGGGTGGGGGATTTCAATGTTCATCACCAAGGGGAGGATTTTCCCATTGCCGGACGGGCAATGGTCTTCTGCCTACGATTGGTCCCTGACCATGATTTCACGCTGGCTGGCCAATTACAGTTGAAATGCTCAGCGCTGCTTGGGTGGGGGGGAAGAGGGTGAGCACGGAAGCCAGCACATGTGCATGGGTGCGCTCACAGAAAGCTCCCTGAAGGCGCAGAGCTGCCTCAGAGAGTTGAAGGTTTTTAACTTTACAAATAAAGATGGTAAAATTAAGGAAAACATGTCCCCTCATGTGACTCTGTCACACGAGCAGGGACATGTTAGAAATGAGATTTAAACAATTTTATTTTATTTTGAAATAACATCGTAAACCTCATCCCACCCGTGGATGAGGTTTCCTCAAAAATCCAAAGGCCACTTGGCCTTTTCGTCCGTCTGCCAAACGTAAGGTTGGACGGGCAGGGAAAAATTCCATTTAATTAATGAATTAATGGGCTTAACAGCCCTCCTAATTGTTTGCGGGCTTGCTGCCGATTCCTGTGCAGGCCCGCTGACCAAAATATCACGTGTTATTTCACGCTCGTGTACATTAGGTGCTCGCCCACAGGCTGAGGAGAAAATTCAGCCCCAAGAGTGGTTCAGTAGCATCAGAACAGACTGAGCTGGTAGAGTCATGAAGGACATAGCTGCTAGGCTGGGCCTGTGGCAAGTGGTGAATGGTGAGGGAACCAACAAGAGGGAAAAACGCACTTGAACTTATCCTCACCGACCTGCCTGCTGCAGATGCATCTGTCCATGATAGCATCAGTTGGAGTGATCACCGCACAGTCCTTGTGGAGATGATGTCCCATCTTCACATTCAGAATACCCTCCGTCAGTACTACCACCATGCTAAATGGGATAGGTGTTGAACAGATCTAGCCACTTAAGATTGGGCAACCACGAGGCATGGTGGGCCATCAGCAGCAGCAGCAGAATTGCACTCAACCACTATATGTAACCTCATACCCCGGTATATCCCCCACTCCACCATTACCACCAAACTGGGGATCAACTCTGGTTAAATGAACAATACAGGAGTACATGTCAGGAGCAGCACCAGGCATACCTAAAAATGAAGTATCACCCTGGTGAAGCTACAACACAAGAGTACTTGCATGCCAAACAGCATAAGCAGCAAGCAATAGACAGAGCTGAACAATTCCACAACCAACAGGTCAGATCTAAGATCTGCAGTTCTGCCATATCCAGTTGTGAATGATGGTGGACAATTAAACAACTCACTGGAGGAGGAGGCTCCACAAATATCAACATCCTCAATTATGGGGGAGCCCAGCACATCAGTGCAAAAGATAAGGCTGAAGTATTTGCAACAATCTTCAGTCAGAAGTGCTGAGTGGATGATCCATCTCAGCCTCCTCTGGAGGCCTCCAGCATCACAGATTCACTACATGTGATATCAAGAAACAGCTGAAGGCAGTGGTGATAGGAAATAGAGACAGTTTAAGTAAGTTATATTGATATTTGTAGGTGTTAGGAATGAGCTTTGGCTTTAAAGTTTAAGTTTGATTTGTATTCCTGTATTTGTATGTTAAGAAAGATCAAATTGAGTTTTAGTTTCACTGTAAAAAGGTGCCTGCATTTCTACTGAGGTTTTTATGACTTTTGCAGCTAAGGTAGACAAACAAGAGTAGAAGAATTGGGCTGTTGCCTAGCAATAGGGGTCCAGAGAGGTAGGCCCCTCCAACTGACACACACAGAAGAAGAGAAACAGCAGTTTGATTTAGGAAGCTGGTTGAGTTCACTTGGTTTTGAAAGTAGCTGACAGGAGAGACTGGAGCAAGGTGGACAGAAAGCCAGTTCTAAGCTAAAGAAAAGACCCCAAAATCCAGAAGAGTGGAACAGGGGAAAGTATCAAGCAGACCTTCTAATCAAAGGAAGGACAGGAACCTGGAAAAGTTCCTGTTAAGTGAAGTTAAGAGTGAGGGGCAAAGAGAAAGGTTCCAAGCTTCCAATTTAAAGAGACAAAAACTACAGAAAGCAGGTTTAATGTGAGAACAGCTTGCAAGAGGCAAGAAGGTCCAAAGAGACAACTGAAGGTCTATAACTCTTTGCTATGGGCATGTGAAGCAGTGGTACTGTTGCTGACTGAGTCGGTGAGAGACAGCGCATGGAAGACAGCTTGAATGTGTGTGGTGACCCAGGGAAGAGAAACATTGAAGGGAGAGTTTGAAACTCTGGAAGTGAACCCTTGCGGAAAGCTCATGAGAGAAAGTGTTGGTTTGCGAGAAGATTCCAAAGTGAGTTCTTGGGGAGTGGAGATTGGAAACCTTCATGTGAAAGACGGAGTTCAGTAAGACTGGTTGGCTCATGGTGTGACAAGCATCTGGGGAGAAGTTGAGAGATCCATAGCATCAGGTTGAGGTGACATCTGTCACTTGGTTTCAGAGTATGGTGTGTCTGACCACAGGGCTCCTATTGGTTTACATGGACTGTGTACTTACTGTGAACATTAGAGTATAATATAGCTTTTAATAACCTATGTTATCCTTACAAATCTGTATCTTTTTGTAAAGGCATAGTTGCAAGTGAAGGAGTATTGTAATATAGTTCATCTTTCCCTGTTGATTATATGTTTTATCCTTTTGTTAAAAGTTCATCAGCTGACTCCTGTGACTCTGTTTAGTAGCTACTCTCCATGTGTCTAAACAAACAATTAAAAGTTAGGATCTATCAAGCTGCTTGGGGTCTTAGCATGGATGGGGCTTAGCATGTAAGGTGTGAAGGGAATTTGCATTTTTAGATAAGTGAAGGGGTGGTTTGGATTTCAAAAAGATGTTAGGATGTTTACAACTAACCAGATAAGCAAGGCTGAGCAATGTATTTATTTTTCCTAAAGGTTACTGACATTATTGGCAACATGAAAGATTTTTATAGTACGGGAAAGGTAAAGTTCTAAAGATATATGGAACAATGGAATTTACATATTAAAGAGACATAAACATGTATAAAGGAGAATGAAAGGCAATGTTGGGTGATGATGTAAGATCTAACAGGAGTGTGTGAAACAGCCTTCGGGAAGCCTCCAGCCATTTGTGCATTAATTTGCTGTGTTCACTAACTAAAGTTGGGGAAAGCTTTCTGGAATTCCACTATCAAGTGGGTACTGTGGTAACTTGCTACCTTGTTTCTTTAAATTTAAATTTTATTTTGGACTGCTGCCTTAAAGGGGTTGTGTAATTTAGAATCAGATTAATTAGGAATTTTAGGATTTGTGATATTATTAAGTAATTGTAATCTTATCTATGTGCTTTAAAGTTTTTCTCGTGTTAATACATATTTTAATTTAATTTTTAAAATCTCTAAAGGTCTTGGTGGGCTCATTAATTCTGAATTCAGTGCACACATCTTGTAATAAATGCAAATTGCAAAACTGCTGTGACAGCATGGCCAGGTTTCCCTTGTGGATTTGGTTTGCCTGGCATACATCATCTGCCATGTCATAACAATGGGTCCTAATAATATTCTGGCAATTGTACTGAAAACCTGTGCTCCAGAACTTGCTGAGTCCCTAGCCAAGCTGTTCCAGTACAGCTACAATGTTAAAATCTACCTGGCAATGTGGAAATTGCCCAGATATATCCTGTGCTCAAAAAGTAGGACAAATCCAACCTGACCAATTACTACCCATCAGTCTACTCTTGATTATCAGTAAAGTAATGGAAGGGGTCATCAACAGTGTTATCTAGCAGCACTTACTTAGCAATAAGCTGTTCACTGATGCTCACTTTAGGCTCTGCCAGGGCCACTCAGCTCTTAGTCTCATTACAGCTTTGGTTCAAACATGGACAAAAGAGCTGAACTCCAGAGGTGAGGCATAAAGGCAGCATTTGACCGAGTGTGGTATCAAGGAGCCCTAGCAAAATTGGAGTCAATGGGAATCAGGGGGGAAATTCTCCACTGGTTGGAGTCATACCTAGCACAAAGGAAGATGGTTGTGGTTGTTGGGGGGTCAATCGTCTCATTTCCAGGACATCACTGCTGGAGTTCCTCAGGGTGGTGCCCTAGACCTAATCATCTTCAGCTGCTTCATCAATGACATTCCTTACATCATAAAGTTAGGATTGGGGATGTTCACTGATGATTGCACAATGTTGTTCAGCACCATTCGTGGCTCCTCAGATACTGAAGCAGTCCATGTCCAAATGCAGCAAGACCTGGGCAATATCCAGAGTTGGGCTGATGTGTGGCAAGTAACATTCATGCCACACAAGTGTCGAGCAATGACCATCATCAACAAGGGAGAACCTAACCATCACCCCTTGACAGTCAATGGCATTACCATTGTTGAATCCTCCACTATCAACATCCTGAGGATTACCATTGACCAGAAACTGAACTGGACCAGCCATATAAATGCTGTGGCTATAAGAGCAGGTCAGAGGCTAGGAATCCTGTGGTGAATAACTCACCTTCTGACTCTCCCATGATTTACAAGGCTCGAGTCAGGAGTGTGATGGAATACTGTCCACTTGCCTGGATGAGTGCAACAACACTCAAGAAGCTTGACACTGTCCAAGACAAAGCAACCCATTTGACTGGAACCCCACCCACATGCATTCACTCCCACCACCACTGACTCACAGTAGCAGCAGTGTGCACCATCTACAAGATGAAATTCAGGAACTCATCAAGGCTCCTTAGACAGCACCTTCCAAACCCACGATCACTACCATCTAGAAGGACAAGAGCAGCAGAAGCATGGGAACATCACCACCTGGAAGTCCCCCCCTAGTCACACAGCATCCTGATTTGGAAATACATCACCATCCCTTTCTTGTCGCTGGGTCAAAACCCTGGAGTTCCCTCCCTAATAACGTTGTAGGTGTATGTACACCATGTGGACTTCAGTGGTTCAAGAAGGCAGTTCACCGCCACTTTCTCAAAGTCAATTAAGGATGGGCAATAAATGCTGACCCAGCCAGTGACATCCCCATCCCATGAATGAATAAAATAAAACTGTCCTAGTAAAACTCACAAATGACTTTGTGCAGGATTTTACCACAGGTCCACCACTTACTGGAAGCCAGAACAATAGAAGTAGTTCCCTAAAATCCTCCTAATTGGCTGCCTCTGCACTCACCATCTTATTAATGAAGGAGGGTGAACTCCAGATGCCGCTGGCCCAATTATGGGGCTGCAGACAGCTCTAGGGCATTGGCAGCCCCAACAGGAGAGGAGGGTGCTGCTGAGGCAGGTCTGGGACCATGAGGGCATCTCAAAATGGAGGTGCCCACAGAGGCATAAAAGTAATTCAATATCTTAAGATGGGAAGGTGACAGGACCCTCAGATTGAAGGGAAAGTCTCTCCAGTAGAATTGTTGGAGGGCGCAGGAAGCTGGGCAGGTGACCTGCATTCCTGGCAGCCCTGAGAACCACCCCAACATGCCTCCTCCCTATTTCCCTGGACACCCCGCCTCCAAGCCTGCTCAACAGGACTGAGAAAATTCTATCTTTTATCTCTGACTGTGACTATTGCGCATTATCCTTTAATCTCTGTGGCCAATTCTACCCCAAGCTGAACTTCTGACCCTGCATTCTATCCATAATAAAGACTGCCTAGCTCAATCTCTGTACCATCACCCATCTCCACCTCTACCTTGGTTCATCCAGCACTGAAAGCCTGGACCAAGCCTTCTGCATCTTCAATGAATAATATTGAAGGCACACCTGTCTGCAAAGTGAAAGAGGGAAAATCTCTTCACTCTCAAAATGGTTAATTGTAAACCTGAAAAGTAGAACTTAGTGAGTCATATTATTTTTCATTACAGAGACATCTGAGAACTCTATTAGGTTCTCACACAAACATCCAATGAAATCAAAAGTAAGTTAAGTAAGCAAAACAAATATTTAATTTCATTATCTATAATTACTTATTATTGTAAGCTTTCTTGTGTCAGAGGCAAATTACTTTAGGAAGAATTGGATAAATGATAGTATGCAACAAACTAAAAAAATGCATTTGGAAACTCTCTATGCAGCTTTTAGACTGACAGACACGTGGGCCGGTCTTCAGCAATATCAATATCTTATTTCTGAATCTTTAGTCATTTTCCATAGTCCACTGTCACGTGCATGAAATTGAGTTTTTTTCTGCCGAGCAGTCAATTAATTAAGGAATCGTGGCACTTGCCAGAGGGGAACTCTTGATGAAAAGGTTACTCGGCTGAATGATAAATAGGTTACCAAGGTTTATTTCTTTGAAACTGTCTGGACACAATTGATTTCAGTAATGTAAGAACTGATGTTTACAGATATGTGGGGGGTATTGATTCACTTTAACATATACTCTTTCCACAGTTTACAATTGTTCATGTTAAATTTAAATGCTTCAAATATTCCCGGTACAGTAACGGCATGTGAAAATTCATGATGCAATCTCTTTGCATGTAGTGTCTTTACTACTTTTGCAAATTTCTTTACATACCATGAAACAAATATAACCTTTGATTCTAGTGCAATATACAGTGAATTCATAATCTGTTTGCAATAATTTAATAAAATTGATGATAAAATTGAACAGCGATAACTTTGAGCTTTATGTAATGATAACAGGCAGAAACTATAGTAAGTGGAAAGCTGTTTATTGCTTGTACTCCAGAGGTTATAGATATTCGATGATTAATCAGAGTCCGATGCTTGCCATTGTATTTATTTTTGTGCCAGAATAAACTTTGCAAGTTTATACCAGTACCGTTAACACTATTACTGGTTTATTTTAACATGGTTTGTCTTCAAATCATAGGGAAAAATTTTTCTCCCTTCAGGAGTGGGGGGGGGGATGTGCAGGAGCGGGTGTGGGCAGGCGTGCCTCCAATTGGCGCCCCCAATCGGGGGTGGGCCGCCATTTTACGTGGACGGGCCAATTAAGGCCCACCCAGCGTGACGTCCTCCAGGAAGCGCTATGCACTCCCTGTGTGGGCAGGAGGTGGATTCCCTGAGCTGTGAGTGCGCTCCTTCACGCATGCGTGCGAAAGAGCGCACAGATCTCCCTGAGGCTAAGTGCTGCCTCAGGGAGATCAGCTCCAAATTTAAAAATGTTAAAGAAATGATATCAAAATTTTCCTGACATGTCCCCTCATGTGACACTCTCACATGAGTTGGGACATGTCCTTCACTTTTACTGAAACCTTTACTAAATATTTTAAAACCCTCAGGAAACCTCATCCCGCCCGTGGATGAGGTTTCGTGCTTTCTCTTAAACCCGCCAGGGCTCTCGCTCTGCCCGCCGACCCTAAGGTTGGATGGTGGGTCCATTAGTTATGTCAATTACTTTTTACTTTTTAAATGGCCTCAATTGGCCATTTGACCTAAAAGTGGAAATGAAGCGGGGTGACATCAGGAGTTCCACCCACCCTCATCCCGCTACATTTTACACATTGGCGAGTGGGCCCCGCCTCCAGCTTGGCGACCGGAAGATCCTCCCCATAAAACCTAACTGGAAAAAAATGACCATTTCACTACTCACTGCACAGATAAGTTTGTTAAAAATACATTTGAAAATCATAAGGTGAGAGGGTGCCCTCTCCATTTCATTTCCTTTCTTGGCTTATAAATGTGGAATTGAAATGGCCATTCTACCCCTATTAATAACTCTTCATATTGATGTTACAAGTTCATGCGATATGAGCAGTGTTGGCAAGGCTGCAATGATTGCCCATTTCTAATTGCCCTCAGAAGATGCTGATAGGTCCTCTAGAAGCTTATTCCCATAATGGGATATTCCAGGATTCTGATTCAGCAACAATATACGATGTATATCAGGAATGGTGTATAACTTGGAGGTACCATTGTCTTTGACCCTGTTAAGGATGGAGATCACAAGGCTGGAAGTGCTGGTATGAAATTTGAACTTGGGGATCAGAAATAATTAAAATTTTGGGCTTGTAGAATTATTTATGCTGGGATTTAGTGGACAGTTGCAAAATACTGATGCTGTGATAATTGAGCATTTAATTCACCATTGAATGACAAAAATATCTTCAGTAGCTCACGGATGGTGCAACAATTTAATTTGTTCAAGATTCTCAATTGCATGTATTGGTAGGAATATTTTTATTAATTGTGTTTATATGACTTAGAATTCAGTAAAAAAAAACTGACTGGGCCCAAAAATCTGCACCCGATCCAGTGAACTTCTACTATTATCCACTGGTTGTTGTGAGGAATAGTCACGAGTGAATGTGGCCCATTGAAGCAGGGCCTAGCCTTTCTCCCAGCTTCCCAGAGTTCTTTGTTTGTAGTCTGCTCCAAATATGGTCCTCCAAGTTAGGGGAGGTGTAGCCAAGGAGGAGGTCCCAGGCTAAAAGCAAAAAACTGGTTGCTAGAAATCCAAAACAAAAACAAAAATACCTGGAAAAACTCAGCAGGTCTGGCAGCATCTGTGGAGAGGAACACAGTTAACGTTTCGAGTCCACGTGTTCTGTTGAAGAGTCATGCGGACTCGAAACGTTAACTGTGCTCCTCTCCACAGATGCTGCCAGACCTGCTGAGTTTTTCCAGGTATTTTTTATTTTTGTTTAGGAAGTCCCAGGCGATGGTTTCTTTGAAGAAGCCTGGCAGAAGAGCACAGGCCAGTATGTCGAGGCACAGCAAGAATCCAAGCTTGCCATTCAGTAGAAATGGAGCCTATACTGGGGTCCAGGCCTGGATTATGTCCTGGAAACTCAAACATTTTCGATATGGTGACAGTATTTATCATTGCTCATGTAGGGGGCACTTTTATGTCGTATCTGCAGCATTCCAAGGCACTTGGCAGGAGAATTATTAGGCAAAACTTGACACCAAACATAGAGAGTAGGTGACCAAAGGTTTGGCCAAAGCTGTGGTTATTATGAAACATCTTAAAGAAGAGAAGAAACAGATGGAGTGACAGAGATGCTTAGGGTAGGAATTCCAGAGCTTAGACCCTAGGCTGCCAATGGTGGGGCATCGAAAATCAGGAACGCTCAGAAGGCTAAAATTGGAGGAGTGCCCAGATTTCTGAGGGTTTTAGGGCTGGAGGATGATACAGAGATAGGGAGGGGGAAGGTCATCGAGGGATTTGAAAACAAGAATGAGGATTTTAAAATCCCCAGTGTAGTAGATGACCAGCCAGCTTGTTAAAATGAGAGGACCTACATCAAATCCACAAGAGTTTGCCGGGGTGTGGCATCCCATTATGAGGCTGTGCGTTATCCATATGCCTACATTTCTAAGAGCGCAGTGTGGGCTGTTGTTTCTTTCAAGAATAGACTTGACACACAATTGAACTCCAAAAAGCTCAGAAAGCTAAAATTAAAGATATATACCAATTTGGGCAACGTGTACAATAATTATGTTTAATGTCGCTATGAACTCTTGTGCTCTCCTTTGAACAGAAGCCATGGCCTGAAACTGTTCATGCGAGAGTGGACGGGCCCATTATTGGATTTGAAATCCTGTTCTCACCTGCGATTGGCACCCGAGAGCAATCACCGATTAACAGCCGGCCAGCGTGAAACTCGTATGGAGAGAGGAACCGCGCTGCCAGCGGTGGGCAGGGTGAGGGGGCGGGGATGGCGGGTGCCAGAATCTGTTCACCTGCGGGCAGGGGGTTGAAAAACAGAAGAACGAAGATAAGTGCCTGAGGAAGAAACGTGGAAGAGAGCGGTGTGCAATTTTAAAGTGACGTTAAAAACTGAAGCCTGAAAGTGAGGAGGAAAGCGTACCCGGAAGATAGCAACGTCCTCAGAAGCCAGAAGCCATGGCGTAACTCGTGGAAATGGCCGAAGCCAATCAGCCCCTCGCTTCTCTGAGTAAATGCTGTCAGTAATCGACGGGAGGTATTGCTGCCATGAGACATCAAGAGAAGACCTGCACGTCTCACCAAGAAGGCTTGGTCAGAAGCAGCATCACCAGTCAGCAGCCAGGGGGAGGGGGTGATCTTCCGCAGGACCAGGACGCAGGGCCGGAAGAGGGTCGATGACCTCCTCCGCTCTAGTGAGGGTGAGTATTAAGGCCCCATTTAACCTTGAATAAATGTGTACATGGTGGGCTTGCATTTTCGGGTGTAAAGCCACAAGCCTAAGTTGTCACATCTTCCTGTGCTCTTAAAGACTGCCTGGGACTAGACAGGATGACAGGCATGTATGGAAGGGCTAAGGCCAGAAATATGCTTGGCACTTAAGCCAACAATACTGGGGAGGAGGATGCAATGTTTGGGCATATAGGCGGGGACTCATGAAAGAAATATTGCAATTAAAAGAGAAAAGGAGTCACAATGCCCAGGAGCAAAGCCAAACTGATGGTGGAGCACCAAATGTAACATTGCTAACTTTAAAAAAAAATCATCATGGGGCGTAGGTTTTGCTGGCTGGGCCAGCCTTTATTGCCCATCCTTACTTGCCCTTGAGAAGGTGGTGGTGAGCTGTCTTCTTGAACCGCTGCAGTTCATGTGGTGTAGGTACACCCACAGTGCTGTTACGGAGAGAGTTCCAGGATTTTTACCCAGCAACAGTGAAGGAACGGCAGTATATTTCCAAGTCAGGATGGTGAGTGACTTGGAGGGGAACTTCCAGGTTGAGGTGTTCCCACCTATCTGCTGCCTTTGTCCTTCTAGATGGTAGTGGTTGTGGGTTTGGAAGGTGCATCTTGTAGTTGGTACACACTGCTGCTAAAATGTGTCGGTGGTGGAGGGAGTGAATGTTTATGGATGTGGTGCCAAACAAGTGGACTGATTTGTCCTGGACGGTGTCCAGCTTCTTCAGTGTTGTTGGAGCTGCACTCATCCAGGCAAGTGAGGAGTATTCCATCACACTCCTGACTTGTGCCTTGTAGATTGTGGACAGGCTTTGAGGAGTCAGGGGGTGAGTTACTCATCGCACGATTACTAGCCTCTGACCTGTTCTTATATTTATATGACTAGTCCAGTTCAGTTTCTGCCAATGGTAACCCCCCCAAGATGTTGATAATGGGGAACTCAATGATGGTAATTCCATTGAACATCAAGAGGCGATGGTTGGATTCTCTCTTGTTGGAGATGGTCATTGCCTGACACTTGAGTGGTGCAAATGTTACTTGCCAATTGTCAGCCCAAGCCTGGATATTGTCCAGATCTTGCTGCATTTAGACATGGACTGCTTCATTAGCTGAGGAACCGCGAATGGTGCTGAACATTGTGCAGTTATCAGTGAAACTCCCCACTCCTGACCTTATCTTCCTGAAGGAAAGTCATTGATGAAGCAGTTGAAGATGATTGGGCCTAGCACACTACACTGAGGAGCTCCCATAGTAATGTCCTGGAGCTGAGATGACTGACCTCCAACAACCACAACCATCTTCCTTTGCGCTAGGTATGACTCCAACCAGTGGAGAGTTTTCCTCCTGATTCCCATTGACTCCAGTTTTGTAGGGCTCCTTAATGACACACTCAGTCAAATATTGCCTTGACGTCAAGGGCCGTCGCCCTCACTGCAGCTCAGGAGTTCAGCTCTTTTATCCACGTTTGGAGCCAATGAGGTCAGGAGTTGAGTTGGCAGAACACAAACTGGGCATCAGTGAGCATGTTATTGCTAAGAAATTGATTAATAGCATTTTTGATGATGCCTTCCATTTCCTTACTGATGATCAAGAGTAGACTGATGTGTGGTAATTGGCCGGGTTGGATTTTCCCTACTTTTTATGTACAGGACATACCTGGGCAATTTTCCGCATTGCTGGGTGGATGCCAGTGCTGTAGCTGCACTGGTACAGCTTGGCTAGGTGTGCCACAAGTTCTGGAGCACAAGTCTTCAATACTATTGCTGAAATATTGTCAGGGCCCAAAGCCTTGAAAGCATCCAGTGCCATCAGCTGCTCCTTGCTACCACGTGGAGTGAATTGAATTGGCTGAAGACCGGCATCTATGATGCTGGGGACCTCTGGAGGAGGCTGAGATGGATCATGCACTCGGCACTTCTGGCTGAAGGATGTAGCAAATGCCTTATCTTTTGCACTGATGTGCTGGCCTCCTCCACTAGTGAATATGGGGATATTTGTGGAGTCTCCTCCTCCAGTGATTTGTTTAATTGTCCACCACCATTCACAACTGAATGTGGCAGGACTACAGAGTTTAGATCTTGAAGCTTTGGAGGAGTAGTTTCTAAAGCTGGCGTACAAACATGGAGTGAGGTCCACAGATCGTGGGAAGGCAGAGTTTTCGGAGGAGGGTAAGAGTGAAGTGAACACAGAGATTGGGGGAGGGTATGAGAAATGGAGGGCAATGGGTGAAAGACTGCCAGGTGAAATCTGCTCATGCTTTATGTTCGTCCATTCAGAAGGCTTTGCTTAGCTAGATTAATATTTTCAGAATCTAGCAGAATGCATCTACTCTGTATCTTAAATACTGATGGATACTCAAATGTGTTTTTCCTCCCTCAGATGAAACATCCTCAAGGCCACTAAAGACCAGAAGACCCTACATCCTAGGATGATGTCCAGCCAGATGCACCTGTATCACATCCTCACTCTGCATCTTGCAACACCTCAGATACAGGCACTTTGGCGGGTTTGGGTGCTCCAGGGCACATGGTAGAAGACACTGGGGAAGGCACATCACACTCACTTGAGGAGCTGTTGGAGACCCAGAGACCTCATGGCTCTGACAATTGGAAGATTGCTGGAGACTAGGACAATCTAAGCCCCAGGCAGATGATGAGCTTCTGGAGTCACCTTTTAGGCAGTAAATGCTGGATGTCCAGCAGAATGCACGTGGAGATCTGGCAAGGATTCATGAGGGCTTGCATGACATGATCTCTGTAATGGAGGAGTCCATGCAGAGTGCGAGCACTGCATTGACCCTCAGCTCCAAACGCACAGCATCCTCCATAGTGAGAGTGACTGTCATGGAGTGGCAGCATAAGGAACTCAATCAAGGGTTTCTGGATCTGCGTTAAGACCTGCGAGTCCACACACTGGCATTGATCTCAGCAGGTCACTGCCAATGTGAGAGATGGATGAGGCACCTAGTTACTCAGCTAGCTGCTCGCCCATTGATGGTGAGCAGGAAGGTTCAAGCAAACATCATGTTGGCAGATGGCCTGCAGCTCCATGCACCGGGAGGCTCCTTCCAAGGCACTCCTGATGTTAACGGCAGCATCTCCACCTCTCTGCCAGTGACCATTGCATCTTCAAAGACCACGATGACTGAGGAGTACCCAGCCATCGCGAAGGACTCTGATCCGCAGTCGGGGCCCTCACAGACCCCACCGACAGCCGCCAAAGTCATCAAGACCAAAGGGGCATCAGAGTCATCAGCCTGTATCCAATGCAGCTGTCGGTGAGGGGGAAGCACCTAGATGTAGCGTTCGGAAGTGGAAAGTTTATATCACTACAATCACAGAAGGGCTTTCTCATTCTCACGTGTCTCATGTTGTATATAGCAGTCACACATCACTATTAAAATGTGACCTTATGTCAAATGGCCTTATTGTGCTTTGAGTGATAGTGAGGTAGGGAGCCTGCAACTCTGGGAAAGACATTGATTGGGCTGGATAATGTATTTCAGAAGGAGGGACAGGCAAAGATGGTATTAGGAGGGCCTCATGAGCTCCAAGCAATAAAGTGTCTGGTTCTTTGCAATGATTTGGAGCCTTGACTTGGAAGGCCTACTAGAAACTTTTTTGCAGCAAAGCCTCTCTTGTCTCCTTGGCCTCCAAAAGCTGCCTCATTGCTAGATCATCATCATGACCCTGTGTCTGAGCAGGTTCTTCCTCAGCGGCTTCTGGAAGCACATCGCTTTCTTCACCCTCCATCTGCTCTCCCCTTGAGAGAGCCAGATTGTGAAGGGCACAGCACATAACCATTATTACCACTCCTCCTGAGTGATCCAAACAGTGAAAATTCATTTTCAGGAGGCCTAATGTCCTCTCAATGATGGCCCTTGTGGAGACATGTCTTTGGTTGCACCTCTCCTCCACAGGCAATCATGGATATGTGATCGGTGTCATTAACTGCCTTTTGAAAGGATATCCTTTGTCCCCCAACAGCCAGACATCCAAGTGTGCAGGGGCTGTGAAGAGCCTTGGAACTTGGGAGTGACGATGAATATATGAATCATGGTATTTCCCAGGATATCTGGCACAAACCTGCACGATCTTGTGTTGGACGTTCAGAGAGTGGAACCCCTTATGATTTACAAAGGCCCCTGGCTCTCCAGCAGGTCTCTTGATGGGCACAGGGGTACAATCAATGGCTCCTTAAATCCTTGGAAAGCCTACAATAGCCACGAATCCTCTGGTTCACTCTGTCTGGCTGCCTTGTAATGTATAAAGGTGCTGACCCTTCTGAACAGTGCATCTGTCAAAAGCTTTATGCAGCTGTGTGCTGCAGATGGTGACACTCAGTAAAGATCTCCAACAGGCCCCTGGAACAAACCCAAGGGATTAAAATTAAGGCCAACTGATATCTTTAGCACCACTGGCTTTGGATGCCCACCCACACAGTTGGAGCTATCTCAGGGCTTATCATGTCACATATTGAGGTCGCAGTCTCCCTTAAGAGGCGGAGCCTTCTTCGACACTGGGCCTTGGTCATCGCAATGTAGCTGGATCTCAACCTGTAGACTCTTCCAGCAAGGTATTGGCACCTTCTCCTGTCCCTTCTCCCTTGCAACATTTTCGACTCCACCAGGTTGTGCTTCTTGGTCTTGAGGGCAGATTCGATGATGCTGTCTGTGGCCAACTGGCCACGCTGTCTTCTTGCCCTTTCCTCCTCGTCTGCTGAAGTCCTTCCAGCTGAATAACAATTCCCATTTCAAACCCTCTGCTCTGCAGGGGTTTAACCTTTAATATGATGAGGCCCTATCTTTAAAAAGCCTCTGAATAAATTTAAGCCTCCCAAGTAGTAAATGAACAGATGCTTCACCAAATAATCAGTGATGCCCAATAATGCCTAGACCGGCAACCCACTTTTGAACTCCTACTTCCTCATTTCTCTATATCTTATGGGCCTTCTGGATCCAGAAAGTTGAAAATGAGCGATTCCCGCTTGTCGGTTTCACCCGGTCTCACCTGACATTTGCGCATGCCCACCGAACGTAATCTCGCAATGCGGCACGGTGAGATCGGGGACCCCTCCCGGCATCATCACGGGTAATTTAACGCTATCTCGGGACTGCCAGGTACCTGCATGGGCCACGTAAAATCCTGGGCCCATATTGCTTGTCATTCTGCAGCCCCTGGACGTTCTACAGAGAAACAGCTTTTGCCATTTGACTTTATACACCACATCTGTTGCCTGATTGCATCAGGTAATTGTGGTAAAAAAAATGTAGAAGACATTTGAAGAGTGGCAGTTATCCAAAGTTTTTCATCTTTGGTTTTAATGTGGACTTAAAATAATTCTTACATGCCAAAATGTTAGTCCACGTCGGTAGGAAGTTTTGTCAGTGCTTAAGAAAAACTTTTGTACTATTGGTTTCTGACACAATCCTTCGGTAGTTTCAACTAAGGAGTTTCATGCTTTATTTGAATCCCGCTTGAAGATATTTGTTGTCATCTTCTTAGAGAAGCCGTCTAGTTCTCAGATTGCAAATCTATACTTAATTACCTTTGTATAAGAAAACCCAGTATCAAACGATCCCAGTTTCATTTAGAACTTGCTTTATTGTGTTAGTATTCAAGTGCACGTAAGGTCTTGGTGGATTTCTCTTATGCTTCTACAGTGCTCCAAGATATTACTAAACAGATTTATTTCTTGCTCTGACTTATTCATTTGTTTAAGTACATTATCTTGGCAAAGATGTTTTTTGTAATTAGGAACAGGAAGGTGTGCTTTGTGGTGGATTTGAACACATCAGCAGTATTTTAATATCAGAGGAAACTTAATGCAAACAGATCTTGAATTGCATCCATAATCATAAATTAATTTTTTTTATTGGAACCACATTATGGCCATCTGTCATTGCATTTTGTGGTAATACCCAATTCTTGAAAACTTTATGATATATTAAAAAAAAGGAATACATATCTCAAATTATTAAAATGCCAATCATGCACAAACAGTATTTATGGAGAGCATATGAATACAAAGTCCTGCTAGAAGAGTCATCATGAATGAACACCAGAAAAAAACAGTCCCATCTGCTGTACAAATGGAATGAACCCTTCAAATCTTAAGTCAAATGCTTACATTAATCATGTAAAGGACTAGCATTCGGGTAAGGTGAGCAAGCATTTCAGAGTAAATACTTGGGGTAGGATTTATCTCTGTGCATAAATGTTGTTTTAAATAAATGGAGCTTTCTCTACAACTACAAGAATAAAGTTAATTATGGTGTAACTGAGGTCGCAACTGCTCAGACCTCTTGCTGCAATTCTGCCACAACTCTGGCCCATCTTTGCAAAGCTCATGATGCAAGTGGGCCATGGCTGAAAGTCAGGTTTCCCTACTCTAAGAACTCCCATTTCCCTGATCTCAGTGTGACAGCCCCATATAAGTAAGGTAGCCGTCCATTGATACCTTCTTCGCGTAGCTCTCGAAGGTAGAAGCAGGCAAACTGTTGGTGTATCTGTCCAGGTTTGCATTCAGTGCAATTTTGGGGCCATGGTGTATACCTGGAGAATTTTTGAAAGTTACCAGTGAAAAGGCCTTGTATTTATATGGTGCTTTTCATGCCCTGAGGATGTCCCAAAGTGCTTTACAGCCAACGACATATTATTGAAGAGTAGTCACTCTTTTTTGCAGACAGTTTGTGCTCAGCAAACTCCCTCCAGCAGCAAGGTGATAATGGCAAGAGAACCTGTTATTGTGATGCTGATTGAGTGGTGAATATTGGCCAGGACACCAGGGATAACTCCTCTACTCTTTTTGAAATAGTGCCATGGGTTTTTTTTTAATGTTCTCCTGAGAGCGCAGAATGGGCCTCAGTTTATTTCATCCGACAGACGATTAGTCAATCTGGTTGTCCAAATACTAAAGGCTATGTGATATAAAAAGTTAACTTTGGAAACCTAAGAGCCTTCATTACTTGATGTTTGCTCAGCCAAATACAAATCTTCATGTAATTCATGACAAAGCTGAAATGAAAAAGATACATATTGGAAGATGGGATTTTCTTAACAATTTGCCAAAAAATCTGAATTAAATTTGGCTTAATTCAGACAAGTGATTTTACAAGGGCATGAGTTCACTTGGGAAATAATAGTTTCTGTTTTGACAATGCTGTTCTTCATCCAGCTGGGGAAATCACAAGGATGCCTGTCCCTCCAAGAGTTTTTTTTTATCCTAAACCAAATGACTTCCACTTCCTCCATCCTTATATCCTTTTGAATGCTCGTGGCATTTTTTTCAGGTTTCGAAAGACGCCCTTTTTCTTATACAACATCTGCAAAACAAATTATTGTCAAAATTAAAATCTATTATTTTAACACCACAATAACAATAACATTCAGAATCAAGTACAGCGTTTCTATGTTGAGAAAATTAACAATAAAAGACCCTAGCTTCTGCTGGACTCAGATATCTATTCATCATTACTCTCCACCTTTAATGCAAGATTCTCTAGGATGTTTAGGCCCTTCTCCTATGAAATGACCAACCTTCTGCCCCCAGATTGAAAAAAACTGTCTAACTCTTTGAAGCTGTTAGGGTGCAAGCAACACCCTATAGGCAAAAGGCTAATCTGGAATGTTTAAGAAGGATATTCATGCCTCCTTTTAAGAACACGTGTACACTCCTTCAGAAGCAGCTGTTTGACCAAATCTTGGAAAAAGAGCGGACATTGCTCCAGAACAAAATCATCCGATAGCGATTGTTTTCCAAATCCACCTAACCTTTTTTAAATTCCCTTGTGAGATGTGGGCATCACTGGCAAGGCCAGCATGTGGTTACCCATCCCCAATTGACCTAGAATTGAGTGGCTTGCTGGTCCATTTGGTAGGGCAGTTAACAGTTAATCACATCGCTTTGGGACTGGAGTCACATGTAGGATAGGCCAGACCAGGTAAGGACAGCAGATTTCCTTCCCCAAAGGACATTAGTGAACCAGATGGGTTTTTTATTACAGTTGATGATAGCATCATGGTCACCATTACTGAGACTAGTTTTGTATTCCAGATTTCATAAACTGAATTCAAATTCCACCAGCTGCCATAGTGGGATTTGAGCCCACATCCCCAGAGCATTAACCTAGGTCACTAATCCAGCAACATTATCAGTAGCCCAGCATCTCCCCCTGATTGGGAGATTGTAACTGAGCAGTTACAACTTCTCTCATAACTTATTACTCTAAACAAAACACTAGGCATAGCACAGAACACCCTTCATTAAGGAATGCACCAGACCTTATATTAGGTTCTATGCAAATCTGCTCCTCCTCCCATAAACATAAATATTCTTCATTGGCCCCAGTGTTTTCTCTTGTAGCAGACAAAGAATATAATTATGATATGTTCTTATTTAAAGGGTAGGTGCTGAGGGGTTGTGCACCCTGGCTGGAGAGTCTAGACCTAGGGGTCATAGCCTCAGGTCTAGGTGTCAATTATTGAAGGTTGAAATTGAGATGACTCATAGGGCAGAATTTTGCCGTTGGTGAGCAGGGGGCGGGGCCTGCTCACCGACGCGTAAAATGATGCAGGATGATGTCGGGTGGAACCCCTGATGTCATCCCGCCCCATTTAAATATTCAGGAAGGTGGGGGCGCAGCAAAATCAGCTGTGGGCCCGCCGACCTGTCAATGGCCAATTGAGGCCATCGACAGGGTCATTTAAACAATTAAAGGACCTGCCCGTCCAACCTTAAGGCTGACGGGAAGACCAGGAGCCCCGGCGGGGAATAGATAAAACATGAAACCTCACCCAGCGGCATGAGGTTTCATGTAGGGATTTAAAAAGTTTAATAAACTTATAATGTAAATTATGAACATGTCACATGAGGACATGTTAGGGAATCTTTTTTTCAAATTTTCATATTTTTAGAAGTGTAAGCGATCTCCCTGAGGCAGCACGTAACAGCACACTCTCGCTTTTGGGGAATCCCCTCCCCACCCCACCCCCGCCTGCACAGGGAGCGCATAGCACTTCCAGCCGGACTTAACGCTGGGTAGGCCTTAATTGGCAGCCGGGCCCACTTCTCTGGCGGGGATCGGCTCCCAGCCCACCGGAGATTGGGTCAGGCCCGTCCGCCCGACAGGCAGAAAATTCTGCCCGTGGGGTTTTGGATAATTAGAACTCACTCACACAGCGGGGTTTACACACCTGCCCACCACAGGATCTTGGACCATTAGAATTCTTGCTCCCAGAGGGCTGTGGAAGTTCAGTAATTTGACAATGCTTAATGCAGACGACAGGAGTCTCTGCCACTGGCTGGAGAGCCAGCAAAAGCCTGTGCCAACAAAAACAGAAAATGGAAAAACTCAGCAGGCCTGACAGCATCTGTGGAGAGAGAAACAGAGTTGACGTTTCGAGTCTGTATTTCCCTTCCTCGGGTCTACAGAGCCCGCGCCACCTCACCCTACACTGAATTAAGTGCCAGCACTTAAGTCGCCAGCGGTGGGCCTTTCCCATGATCAAAGACCCCAGGGGTCAAAAAGCTTGCCCCCCTGAGAGATGCTGTCCAATCAGAGGCTGGTAGCTGCGCATTGTAGGCAATGCCACCGGGGGATCTATGACGGTTGCCGACAGCGCGATCACCAGAGACCTAGGCCGGCATTTCCTGCCCCCAAGCACGGCGAGTCCTTCCTTGGTGGATGCAGTGAGCCAGCCAAAAGCCCATTGACTTCGGCAGGGTTCGGAATGTCCCACCAGCTGGCGGGGACGGGAAAATACTGCCCTCAGAATCGCTGAGGAATTCAGATCATAGGCGAGTGAGGATGGGTTGGGGGTTGGGGGTTGGGGGGTCATGGGAGCAGTGTTTCAGCAGCAAGGGCAAGGGGTTGGTTCTCAGTGGGCACCCCTTACTGATGCTGGGTCCCAGGCAGCCCCCGACAGCCCAAAAGCATTCCCGACAGAGTTTGATTTTCAGGTGTCCATCGTGGCGACGCCCCCGCCCGCTGCTGGTTGAATACCAGCGGCAACGACATGAGGTCCTTAAGTAGGCATTAATTGCCCACTTATGGGCCTCAATTGGCTATGGGCGGGAAGGCCATCCACTAGCCTCCCCAACTTATACTTAATCATGGTAGAGGTGGGAAGGTGGCAGGGTCACCGCCAGTCGCCCTCTCACCCGATTATGTATCACGCTACCTCCGAACTCACCTCAGGAGAAGGCATTTAATCTAACACATTGAGTATATTCAAGAGTGAGAGCGATAGATTTTTGGACTCCAGGGTAAACAGGGGATATGGAGATCTGGCAGACAAGTGGAATTGAGGTCAAGGTCAGCCCGTTATCTAGTGCTGGTTGAAGCAGGCTTGAGAGGCCATAAAAATTAATCCCACTCCCATTTCTTATGTTATCTTTTTATGGAGTAAAAAGTTGTATAGCGCATTTGCTGATATTTAAACACATATTTATCACCATTGAGTAGGAAGTAATTTGGGCAACAATGAGACTTCAAGGTCTGTGCTAAATACACGGATGGGGAAAATAATGTCCAAAATCTCAAAGTCGTGTGTCTTTCCCTAGTCCCAGCCCGTACCCGACATCCCACTTCAACAACAGGTTTCTTATCGGAATTATAAGTTCACAACACTCATCTGCACGCTGTCAAGGTGAAGCATTATTAACCATTGTCATTGATTTTGTTGATATCAAATGCTATTTAACACTAACATTATCTATTTGTGAGAAGGAGTTTCTATTCCTATTATATTCTGATTATATAATGATGTCTAGACAAAGTCAGTCCGCTGTTAGGCAGCTGTGTTTAAGCAAACATGTTCACAAGAATAAATTGAAGGCGGCTTATCTAGACATTATCATCAAGACCACTGAAGAAGTGGATTGACTTCTGGCCTTTGATTTCCAGGTCATGTTTCCCTATTCTTGTAGAAAATTATAGTCACCAGCCATTGTCATTCTCTGGTTGCAAAGCTAATGTTAAATATGGTCACAACTAAGGAGATGCTGGGTGACTAATCAGCTTGCAGGTGTTGGCCAAGGAAACAAGACTATTTCTTTTTAGTGAACAAAGTACACACTTCAGCTTTTCAACGCTTATTCAAAATTATCTCTCAGTTGTTGGCGCCTTTTTCCTTTAGGTGTGCTGAGTTCTAATCTGACAATATTTAGCTGATGGCCTTCTGAGAATAGCTGAAGGATTCTGTCAAGACCTGAGGCATTTTTCCAACGGTCATCATTAATTTTCGAAACTGTAGGGCAGAATTTTACGACCCAATCGAGTGAGCGTCCTGACGTCAATCTGCATTCGCGTGATACTTCAGTCAGCAGTGGGCGCGCATGAGAGTCGGTAGCACACCCGCCGGCAATTAAGAGGCCAATTAAGGCCAATAAAAAGCTAACTGATGCTGATTTTTCGCTGCCCGTCCAACGTTACGGTTGGCGGGGCAGACAAATCGGCCAGGCGGCCTTTGCACTTGTTTGGAAACCTCATCCACAGGTGGTTTGAGGTTTCCGAAAGCAAAGGAAAGCTTCATTTTTTCATTAATAACACGTCCCTGTTCATGTGACCCTGTCACGTGAGGGGACATGTTGCGTAACATTTATAAAATCTCTAATTTTTATATGAAATCAATTCATCGGGAGATCATGTAGCCTTTGATTATGTAACGCGTACTCATGCGCATGCGTGAAGGACACGCTCGCCCAGCTCACACTCATCCCCCCCACCTGCACAGGCCCTGAAGAGCGCTGCCACTCGCATTTCACGCTGACGGGCTTTAATTGGCCGGCCAGTGTGAAATTGCCTTCCGGGCCCGATTGTGGGAGGTGGTTGGCTTCCCGACCATCGCCTCCCCCCCCGCACCCCCCCCGCCCTCCCAGCCCTGCTGAGCCCAAACACCAAAGGCCAAATTCTGCCCTGTATGTTGAAGAGAGTGATTCTTAAGTGTGGACATTTTTTTTCTCTGGGATTTCACGCTGTTTATTTTTGTATTTAAAATTCTTCAGCTCCCTGAGGCAGCTCTCTGCCTTCAGGGGGCTTGCATGACGAGCTCCCCCATGCCTGCACTGATGTCTCAGCGCTCGCCCTCTTCCCACCCCTACCGGCAGCGCTGAGCTTCTCAGCATGTTCTTCACGCTGGCTGGCCGTTAACTGGCCATTATCAGCATGGCATCACTAGAAGGGAAATGTGCCATGCGATCCAGTCTTAGTTTCACTTTTGCTTTGATCAGAGCACACACACACACACACACAGACACACACTGACACACACACTGACACACACACTGACACACACACTGACACACACACACACACAGACACACACACTGACACACACGCACACACAGACACACACTGACACACACACAGACACACACGCACACTGACACACACACTGACACACACAGACACATACTGACACACACTGACACACACACAGACACACACACACACACTGATACACACACTGACACACACACAGACACACACTGACACACACACTGACACACACAGACAGACACACACTGACACACACAGACACACACTGACACACACACTGACACACACACACACTGACACACACACTGACACACACAGACACATACACACACACAGACACGCACTGACACACACAGTGACACACACACACACACAAACACACTCTGACACACACACACACTGACACACAGACACACTGACACACAGCCAGACACACGGACACACACACTGACACATACACAGACACACTGACACACAGAAACACACACACACACTGACACACACACACACACACACACTGACACACACAGTGACACACACACACTGACACACACACACACTGACACACACACTGACACACATACTGACACACACACTGAAACACACAGACACATACACACACACACAGACACGCACTGACACACACAGTGACACACACACACACACTCTGACACACACATACTGACACACACAGTGACACACACGCACACACTGACACACACACACAGACACACACACATGCTGACACACACACATACAGACACACTGACACACACACACTGACACACACACACACAGACACACACACACACTGACACACACACACACACAGACACACACACACACACACAAACACTGACAAACACACTGACACACACAGTGACACACACACACAGACTGACACACACAGAATGACACACACACACTGTCACACACACTGACACGCACAGACACACATACACACACACACAAACGCACACACTGACACACATAGTGACACACACACACACACTGACACACACACGGACACACACACACACTGACACACATAGACACACACTGACACACACACACACACTGACACACACAGTGACACACACAGACACTCTGACACACATACACACAGTGACACACACATACACACTCTGAAACACACACACTCTGACACACACACACACTGACAAACACAAGGACACACGCACACACTGACACACACACATTGACACACTGACACACAAACACACTGACACACATACACATTGACACACAAACTCACACACCCACACACAGACACACTGAAACACACACACACACACGCAGACATGCAGACACACTTACACACACACACACACAGACACACTGACACACACACACATACAGACACATTGTCACACACACTGACACACACACACACAGACACACTGACACACACACACACACTGACACACACACTGACATGCACAGACAAACATACACAGACACACTGACACACACACACACACTGACACACATTGACACACACACACACAGACACACACAGTGACATACACACACACACACACACACTGACACACACACACTGACACGCACAGACAAACACACACACAGACACACTGACACACACTGACACACGGACACACTGACACACACACACTGACACACACACACACTGACATGCACAGACACACATACACATACACACACAGACACACTGACACACACAGTGACACACGCACACACTGACACACGCACACACTGACACACACACACACTGACACACACAGACACGCTGACACACAGTGACACACGCACATACTGACACACACACACACTGAAACACACAGTGACACGTACACACACACATACTGACACACACACACTGACACACACACTGACACGCACTGACACACACAGTGACACACACACACACACAAACACTCTGACACACACACACTCTGACACACACACACTCTGACACACACACACACACACACTCTGACACACACATACACTGACACAGACACACACTGACACACACAAGGACACACGCACACACTGACACACACACACATTGACACACTGACAAACAAACACACACACACACATTGACACACTGAAACACAAACTCACACACACACACAGACACACTGACACACGCGCACACACACACACAGACACGCAGACACACTGACACACACACACACACAGACACTGACACACACACACACATACAGACACACTGACACACACACTGAAACACACACACACAGAGACACACTGACACACACACTGACACACACACTGACACACACACTGACACGCACAGACACACATACACACACACACAGACACACTGACACACATACACACACAGACACACTGACAAACACACTGACACACACACACACACTGACACACACAGTGACACACACACACTGACACACACACACACACTAACACGCACAGACACACATACACACAGACAGACACACTGACACACACAGTGACTCATGCACACACTGACACACGCACACACTGACACACGCACACACTGACACACGCACACACTGACACACGCACACACTGACACACACACACACTGACACGCACACACACTGACACGCACAGACACACATACACACACACAGACAAACTGACACACACACTGACACACGCACACACTGACACACACACACACTGACACACAAAGTGACACACGCACACACTGACACACACACACAGACATACACACACTGACACGCACACACATACACACACACAGGCACACTAACACACACAGTGACACACGCACACACTGACACACGCACACACTGACACACGCACACACACACTGACACACACATACATACACACACACTGACACACACACACACTGACACACACACACACACTGACATGCACAGACACACATACACACACACACAGTGACACACACACAGTGACACACACACACTGACACACACACACACTGACACACACACACACTGACACACACACACACTGACACACACAGACACACATACACACACACACACACACGCACACAGACACACGCAGTGACACACGCATGCACACACTCTGACACACACACACTCTGACACACACACTGACACACACACACACTGACACACACACACTGACACACACAGTGACACATGCACACACTGACACACACACTCTGACACACACACACACAGACTCACTGACACACACACACAGACACACTGACAAACACACACACAGACACAGAGACACACTGACACACACACAGACACACTGACACACACACACTCACTGACACACACAGTGACACACACACACAGACACACACACACACACTGATACACACACTGACAGGCACAGTGACACACACACAGACACACACACACACACACACACCGACACACACACTGACAGGCACAGACACACACACACTCACAGACACACTGACACACACAGTGACACACACACACAGTGACACACACACACACTGACACACACACTGACACACACACTCACACACACACTCACACACACACACTGACACACACACTCACACTGACACACACACACACACTGACACACACTCACACACACACACACACTGACACACGCACACACTGACACACACAAGGACACACACACACACTGACACACACACACACATTGACTCACTGACACATAAACTCACACACACACACACAGACACACTGACACACACACACACATACACATACAGACACACTGACACACACACTGACACACACACATACAGACACCCTGACACACACACACACACACACACACTGACAGGCACAGACACACATACTCAAACAAACACACACAGACACACTGACCCACAGTGACACACACACACAGGGACACACACTGACACACACACACACTGACACACACACACACACTGACACACACAGACACACACACTGACACACACTCACACACTGGCCCACACACACACACTGACACATACACACACACACACTGACACACACACACACTCTGACACCCACACACACTGAAACACACACACTGACACACACAAGGACACACGCACACACTGACACACACACACATTGACACACTGGCACACACACACACTGACACACACACACATTGACACACTGACACATAAACCCAACCCCCCCCCCACACACACACACACACACACAGTGACACACACACACACACACTGACACACATAGACACACTGAGACACAGACACAGACACACTGACACACAAACACACACACACACACTGACACACACTGACACACACACACACAGACACACACACTGACACACACACACACTGACACACACACACACTGACACACACACACACTGACACGCACACACACTGACATGCACAGACACACATACAAACACACACAGACAAAGTGACACACACAGTGACACATGCACACACTGACACACACACACTGACGCACTGACACACTCACACACTGACACACACAGTGACACACACACACTGACACGCACACACACACATACACACACTGACAGACTGACACACACACTGACACACACACACACTAACGCACTGACACACTCACACACTGACAAGCACAGTGACACACACACACACTGACACACACAGACACTGACACACACACTGACACGCACTGACACACACTCTGACACACACACAGTGACACACACACACACGCTCTGACACACACACACTGACACACACATACACACTGACACACACAAGGACACATGCACACACTGACACACACACACACATTGACACACTGACACACACACACACATTGACACACTGACACACACACAGACACACTGACACACACACACACACACACTGACACACACACTGACACACACTGACACACACACACACTGACACACACAGTAACACACACACACACACACAGGCACACTGACACACACTGTGACACACGCACACACTGACACATGCACACACTGACACACACACACACTGACACACACACACACTGACATGCACAGACACACATACACATACACACACAGACACACTGACACACACAGTGACACACGCACACACTGACACACGCACACACTGACACACGCACACACTGACACACACACACACTGACACACACAGACACGCTGACACACAGTGACACGCACATACTGACACACACACACACATTGAAACACACAGTGACACGCACACACACACACACTGACACACACACACTGACACACACACTGACACGCACTGACACACACAGTGACACACACACACAAACACTCTGACACACACACACTCTGACACACACACACTCTGACACGCACACACTCTGACACACACACACTCTGACACGCACACACACACTCTGACACACACACATACTGATACAGACACACACTGACACACACAAGGACACACGCACACACTGACACACACACACATTGACACACTGACACACAAGCACACAAACACACATTGACACACTGAAACACAAACTCACACACACACCCAGACACACTGACACACGCGCACACACACACACACACAGACATGCAGACACACTGACACACACACACACAGACACTGACACACACACACACATACAGACACACTGACACACACACTGAAACACACACACACAGAGACACACTGACACACACACTGACACACACACTGACACACACACTGACACACACACTGACACGCACAGACACACATACACACACACACAGACACACTGACATACATACACACACAGACACACTGACAAACACACTGACACACACACACACACTGACACACACAGTGACACACACACACTGACACACACACACACACTGACACGCACAGACACACATACACACAGACAGACACACTGACACACACAGTGACTCATGCACACACTGACACACGCACACACTGACACACGCACACACTGACACACACACACTGACACACACACACACACTGACACGCACACACACTGACACACACAGACACACATACACACACACAGACAAACTGACACACACACTGACACACGCACACACTGACACACACACACACTGACACACAAAGTGACACACGCACACACTGACACACACACACACTGACATACACACACACTGACACGCGCAGACACACATACACACACACAGGCACACTAACACACACAGTGACACACGCACACAATGACACACGCACACACTGACACACGCACACACACACACTCACACACACATACATACACACACACTGACACACACACGCACTCTGACACACACACACACTGACACGCACAGACACACATAAACACACACACAGTGACACACACACAGTGACACACACACAGTGACACACACACACTGTGACACACACACACTGACACACACACACACTGACACACACAGACACTGACACACACAGACACACATACACACACACACACACAGACACACACAGTGACACACACACACACACTCTGACACACACACACACTGACACACACACACACTGACACACACACACTGACACACACAGTGACACATGCACACACTGACACACACACTCTGACACACACACACACAGACTCACTGACACACACACACAGACACACTGACAAACACACACACAGACACAGAGACACACTGACACACACAGACACACTGTCACACACACACACACTGACACACACAGTGACACACACACACAGACACACACAGACACACACTGACACACACACTGACAGGCACAGTGACACACACACACAGACACACACACACACACACACACTGACACACACACTGACAGGCACAGACACACACACACTCACAGACACACTGACACACACAGTGACACACACACACAGTGACACACACACACACTGACACACACACTCACACACACACACACTCACACACACACACACTGACACACACACTCACACTGACACACACACACACACTGAGACACACTCACACACACACACACACTGAAACACACACACACACTGACACACACACAGTGACACACACACAGTGACACAGACACACACACTCTGACACACACACTGACACACACACACACTGACACACACAAGGACACACGCACACACTGACACACACACACACACACACACATTGACTCACTGATACATAAACTCACACACACATACACAGACACACTGACACACACACACACATACACATACAGACACACTGACACACACACTGACACACACACATACAGACACCCTGACACACACACACACACACACTGACAGGCACACTGACAGGCACAGACACACATACTCAAACAAACACACACAGACACACTGACCCACAGTGACACACACACACAGGGACACACACTGACACACACACACACTGACACACACACACACTGACACACACACACACACACTGACACACACTCACACACTGGCCCACACACACACACTGACACATACACACACACACACTGACACACACACACACTCTGACACCCACACACACTGAAACACACACACTGACACACACAAGGACACACGCACACACTGACACACACACACATTGACACACTGGCACACAAACACACTGACACACACACACATTGACACACTGACACATAAACCCAACCCCCCCACACACACACTGACACATACACACACACACACACAGTGACACACACACACACACTGACACACATAGACACACTGACACAAAGACACAGGCACACTGACACACAAACACACACACACACTGACACACACTGACACACACACACACTGACACACACACACACTGACATGCACACACACTGACACGCACAGACACACATACAAACACACACAGACAAAGTGACACACACAGTGACACATGCACACACTGACACACACACACTGACGCACTGACACACTCACACACTGACAAGCACAGTGACACACACACACACTGACACACACACACTGACGCACTGACACACTCACACACTGACAAGCACAGTGACACACACACACACTGACACACACAGACACTGACACACACACTGACACGCACTGACACACACTCCGACACACACACAGTGACACACACACACACGCTCTGACACACACACACTGACACACACATACACACTGACACACACAAGGACACATGCACACACTGACACACACACACATTGACACACTGACACACACACACACACATTGACACACTGACACACACACACACACACATTGACACACTGACACACAAACTCACACACACAGACATACTGACACACACACACACACAGACATGCAGACACACTGACAGACACACTGACACACACACACACACACACACACTGACACACACAGTGACACACGCACACACTGACACACACACACTGACACACAGACACACTGACAAACACACACACTGACAGGCACAGACACACATACACACAGGCACACATACAGGCACACTGACACACACAGTGACACACGACACACTTAAACACACACACACTGACACACGCACACACTGACACACACAAACACTGACACACACACACATACAAACACACACACTGACACACACACACATACAAACACACACACTGACACACACACACTGACACGCACACACACTGACACGCACACACACTGACACACACACACACTGACACACACTCACAGACGCACACACTGACATGCACAGACACACATACACATATCCACACAGACACACTGACACACACACTGACACACACACACTGACACACACACACACACAGACACACACAGTGACACATGCACACACACACTCTGACACAAACACACTCTGACACACACACTGACACACACTGACAAACACAGTGACACAAGCACACACTGACACACGCACGCACTGACACAAACACACTGACACACACAGACACACTGACTCACACACACAGACACACACACTGACACACACACACACACACACAGTGACACACACACAGTGACGCACGCACACTGACACACACACACACTGACACACGCACACACTGACACGCACAGGCACTGACAGACACAGACACACATACACACACACAGACACACTGACACACACAGTGACTCACGCACACACTGACACACACACACACTGACACGCACAGACACACATACACACACACACAGACCCACTGACACACACAGTAACTCACGCACACACTGACACACACACACACTGACACACACAGACACTGACACGCACAGACACACATACACACACACAGACACACTGACACACGCACACACTGACACACGCACGCACTGACACAAACACACTGACACACACAGACACACTGACTCACACACACAGTCACACACACTGACACACACATACACACACACACACACAGTGACACACACACAGTGACGCACGCACACTGACACACACACACACTGACACACGCACACACTGACACACACAGGCACTGACAGACACAGACACACATACACACACACAGACACACTGACACACACAGTGACTCACGCACACACTGACACACACACACACTGACACGCACAGACACACATACACACACACACAGACCCACTGACACACACAGTAACTCACGCACACACTGACACACACACACACTGACACACACAGACACTGACATGCACAGACACACATACACACACACACAGACACACTGACACACGCACACACTGACACACGCACACACTGACACACACACTGACACACGCACACACTGACACACACACACACTGACACACACACACACACTGACACACACAGACACACATACACACACACACACACAGGCACACTGACACACACAGTGACGCACACACACACACACTGACACACACACAGACACACACACTGACACACACACATTGACACACACACACACACACACACACACTGACACACACACACAACACACACACTGACACACACACACACTGACATGCACAGACACACATACACACACATACACACACAAACACAGACACACACACTGACACACACACACAGTGACACACACAGTGACACACTCACACAGTGACACACTCACACAGTGACACACACACACTGACACACACACACAGACACACTGACACACACACACACACACACATACACAGACACACTGACACACACACACAGACACAGAGACACACAGACACACTGACACACACACACACACTGACACCCACACACAAACTGACATGCACAGTGACACACACACACACACACACACACACACACACACACTGACACACACGCAAACTGACAGACACAGTGACACACACACACACACAATGACACACACACACACTGACACACACACTGACACGCACAGACACACATACACACACACAGTCACACTGTGACACACACTGACACACACTGACACACACACTGACACACACACAGTGACAGACACACAGTGACACACACACAGTGACACACACACAGTGACACACACACACACTGACACACACACACACTGACACACGCGCACACTGACACGCACAGACACTGACACGCACACACACATACACACACACAGACACACTGACACACACAGTGACTCACGCATACACTGACACACACACACACTGACACGCACAGATACACATACACACACACACAGACACACTGACACACACACAGTGACACACACACAGTGACACACACACACAGACACACACACACACTGACACACACACACACACACTGACACACGCGCACACTGACACGCACAGACACTGACACGCACAGACACACATACACACACACAGACACACTGACACACACAGTGACTCACGCACACACTGACACACACACACACACTGACACGCACAGATACACACACACACACACAGACACACTGACACACACAGTAACTCACGCACACACTGACACACACACACACTGACACACACACACATTGACACACGCACACACTGACACACACACTGACACACGCACACACTGACACACACACACACTGACACACACACACACACACACACTGACACACACAGTGACACACACACACTGACACACACACACACTGACACACACACTGACACACATACTGACACACACACTGAAACACACAGACACATACACACACACACAGACACGCACTGACACACAGAGTGACACACACACACACACTCTGACACACACATACTGACACACACAGTGACACACACGCACACACTGACACACACACACAGACACACACACATGCTGACACACACACATACAGACACACTGACACACACACACTGACACACACACACACAGACACACACACACACTGACACACACACACACACAGACACACACACACACACACAAACACTGACAAACACACTGACACACACAGTGACACACACACACAGACTGACACACACAGAATGACACACACACACTGTCACACACACTGACACGCACAGACACACATACACACACACACAAACGCACACACTGACACACATAGTGACACACACACACACACTGACACACACACGGACACACACACACACTGACACACATAGACACACACTGACACACACACACACACTGACACACACAGTGACACACACAGACACTCTGACACACATACACACAGTGACACACACATACACACTCTGAAACACACACACTCTGACACACACACACACTGACAAACACAAGGACACACGCACACACTGACACACACACATTGACACACTGACACACAAACACACTGACACACATACACATTGACACACAAACTCACACACCCACACACAGACACACTGAAACACACACACACACGCAGACATGCAGACACACTTACACACACACACACACAGACACACTGACACACACACACATACAGACACATTGTCACACACACTGACACACACACACACAGACACACTGACACACACACACACACTGACACACACACTGACATGCACAGACAAACATACACAGACACACTGACACACACACACACACTGACACACATTGACACACACACACACAGACACACACAGTGACATACACACACACACACACACACTGACACGCACAGACAAACACACACACAGACACACTGACACACACTGACACACGGACACACTGACACACACACACTGACACACACACACACTGACATGCACAGACACACATACACATACACACACAGACACACTGACACACACAGTGACACACGCACACACTGACACACGCACACACTGACACACACACACACTGACACACACAGACACGCTGACACACAGTGACACACGCACATACTGACACACACACACACTGAAACACACAGTGACACGTACACACACACATACTGACACACACACACTGACACACACACTGACACGCACTGACACACACAGTGACACACACACACACACAAACACTCTGACACACACACACTCTGACACACACACACTCTGACACACACACACACACACACTCTGACACACACATACACTGACACAGACACACACTGACACACACAAGGACACACGCACACACTGACACACACACACATTGACACACTGACAAACAAACACACACACACACATTGACACACTGAAACACAAACTCACACACACACACAGACACACTGACACACGCGCACACACACACACAGACACGCAGACACACTGACACACACACACACACAGACACTGACACACACACACACATACAGACACACTGACACACACACTGAAACACACACACACAGAGACACACTGACACACACACTGACACACACACTGACACACACACTGACACGCACAGACACACATACACACACACACAGACACACTGACACACATACACACACAGACACACTGACAAACACACTGACACACACACACACACTGACACACACAGTGACACACACACACTGACACACACACACACACTAACACGCACAGACACACATACACACAGACAGACACACTGACACACACAGTGACTCATGCACACACTGACACACGCACACACTGACACACGCACACACTGACACACGCACACACTGACACACGCACACACTGACACACACACACACTGACACGCACACACACTGACACGCACAGACACACATACACACACACAGACAAACTGACACACACACTGACACACGCACACACTGACACACACACACACTGACACACAAAGTGACACACGCACACACTGACACACACACAGAGACATACACACACTGACACGCACAGACACACATACACACACACAGGCACACTAACACACACAGTGACACACGCACACACTGACACACGCACACACTGACACACGCACACACACACTGACACACACATACATACACACACACTGACACACACACACACTGACACACACACACACACTGACATGCACAGACACACATACACACACACACAGTGACACACACACAGTGACACACACACACTGACACACACACACACTGACACACACACACACTGACACACACACACACTGACACACACAGACACACATATACACACACACACACACGCACACAGACACACGCAGTGACACACGCATGCACACACTCTGACACACACACACTCTGACACACACACTGACACACACACACACTGACACACACACACTGACACACACAGTGACACATGCACACACTGACACACACACTCTGACACACACACACACAGACTCACTGACACACACACACAGACACACTGACAAACACACACACAGACACAGAGACACACTGACACACACACAGACACACTGACACACACACACTCACTGACACACACAGTGACACACACACACAGACACACACACACACACTGATACACACACTGACAGGCACAGTGACACACACACAGACACACACACACACACACACACCGACACACACACTGACAGGCACAGACACACACACACTCACAGACACACTGACACACACAGTGACACACACACACAGTGACACACACACACACTGACACACACACTGACACACTGACACACATACACACACAGACACACTGACAAACACACTGACACACACACACACACTGACACACACAGTGACACACACACACTGACACACACACACACACTAACACGCACAGACACACATACACACAGACAGACACACTGACACACACAGTGACTCATGCACACACTGACACACGCACACACTGACACACGCACACACTGACACACGCACACACTGACACACGCACACACTGACACACACACACACTGACACGCACACACACTGACACGCACAGACACACATACACACACACAGACAAACTGACACACACACTGACACACGCACACACTGACACACACACACACTGACACACAAAGTGACACACGCACACACTGACACACACACACAGACATACACACACTGACACGCACAGACACACATACACACACACAGGCACACTAACACACACAGTGACACACGCACACACTGACACACGCACACACTGACACACGCACACACACACTGACACACACATACATACACACACACTGACACACACACACACTGACACACACACACACACTGACATGCACAGACACACATACACACACACACAGTGACACACACACAGTGACACACACACACTGACACACACACACACTGACACACACACACACTGACACACACACACACTGACACACACAGACACACATATACACACACACACACACGCACACAGACACACGCAGTGACACACGCATGCACACACTCTGACACACACACACTCTGACACACACACTGACACACACACACACTGACACACACACACTGACACACACAGTGACACATGCACACACTGACACACACACTCTGACACACACACACACAGACTCACTGACACACACACACAGACACACTGACAAACACACACACAGACACAGAGACACACTGACACACACACAGACACACTGACACACACACACTCACTGACACACACAGTGACACACACACACAGACACACACACACACACTGATACACACACTGACAGGCACAGTGACACACACACAGACACACACACACACACACACACCGACACACACACTGACAGGCACAGACACACACACACTCACAGACACACTGACACACACAGTGACACACACACACAGTGACACACACACACACTGACACACACACTGACACACACACTCACACACACACTCACACACACACACTGACACACACACTCACACTGACACACACACACACACTGACACACACTCACACACACACACACACTGACACACGCACACACTGACACACACAAGGACACACACACACACTGACACACACACACACATTGACTCACTGACACATAAACTCACACACACACACACAGACACACTGACACACACACACACATACACATACAGACACACTGACACACACACTGACACACACACATACAGACACCCTGACACACACACACACACACACACACACACTGACAGGCACAGACACACATACTCAAACAAACACACACAGACACACTGACCCACAGTGACACACACACACAGGGACACACACTGACACACACACACACTGACACACACACACACACTGACACACACACACACACACACTGACACACACTCACACACTGGCCCACACACACACACTGACACATACACACACACACACTGACACACACACACACTCTGACACCCACACACACTGAAACACACACACTGACACACACAAGGACACACGCACACACTGACACACACACACATTGACACACTGGCACACACACACACTGACACACACACACATTGACACACTGACACATAAACCCAACCCCCCCCCACACACACACACACACACACACAGTGACACACACACACACACACTGACACACATAGACACACTGACACACAGACACAGACACACTGACACACAAACACACACACACACACAGACACACACTGACACACACACACACAGACACACACACTGACACACACACACACTGACACACACACACACTGACACACACACACACTGACACGCACACACACTGACATGCACAGACACACATACAAACACACACAGACAAAGTGACACACACAGTGACACATGCACACACTGACACACACACACTGACGCACTGACACACTCACACACTGACAAACACAGTGACACACACACACTGACACGCACACACACACATACACACACTGACAGACTGACACACACACTGACACACACACACACTAACGCACTGACACACTCACACACTGACAAGCACAGTGACACACACACACACTGACACACACAGACACTGACACACACACTGACACGCACTGACACACACTCTGACACACACACAGTGACACACACACACACGCTCTGACACACACACACTGACACACACATACACACTGACACACACAAGGACACATGCACACACTGACACACACACACACATTGACACACTGACACACACACACACATTGACACACTGACACACACACAGACACACTGACACACACACACACACACACTGACACACACACTGACACACACTGACACACACACACACTGACACACACAGTAACACACACACACACACACAGGCACACTGACACACACTGTGACACACGCACACACTGACACATGCACACACTGACACACACACACACTGACACACACACACACTGACATGCACAGACACACATACACATACACACACAGACACACTGACACACACAGTGACACACGCACACACTGACACACGCACACACTGACACACGCACACACTGACACACACACACACTGACACACACAGACACGCTGACACACAGTGACACGCACATACTGACACACACACACACATTGAAACACACAGTGACACGCACACACACACACACTGACACACACACACTGACACACACACTGACACGCACTGACACACACAGTGACACACACACACAAACACTCTGACACACACACACTCTGACACACACACACTCTGACACGCACACACTCTGACACACACACACTCTGACACGCACACACACACTCTGACACACACACATACTGATACAGACACACACTGACACACACAAGGACACACGCACACACTGACACACACACACATTGACACACTGACACACAAGCACACACACACACATTGACACACTGAAACACAAACTCACACACACACCCAGACACACTGACACACGCGCACACACACACACAGACATGCAGACACACTGACACACACACACACAGACACTGACACACACACACACATACAGACACACTGACACACACACTGAAACACACACACACAGAGACACACTGACACACACACTGACACACACACTGACACACACACTGACACACACACTGACACGCACAGACACACATACACACACACACAGACACACTGACATACATACACACACAGACACACTGACAAACACACTGACACACACACACACACTGACACACACAGTGACACACACACACTGACACGCACAGACACACATACACACAGACAGACACACTGACACACACAGTGACTCATGCACACACTGACACACGCACACACTGACACACGCACACACTGACACACACACACTGACACACACACACACACTGACACGCACACACACTGACACGCACAGACACACATACACACACACAGACAAACTGACACACACACTGACACACGCACACACTGACACACACACACACTGACACACAAAGTGACACACGCACACACTGACACACACACACACTGACATACACACACACTGACACGCGCAGACACACATACACACACACAGGCACACTAACACACACAGTGACACACGCACACAATGACACACGCACACACTGACACACGCACACACACACACTGACACACACATACATACACACACACTGACACACACACGCACTCTGACACACACACACACTGACACGCACAGACACACATAAACACACACACAGTGACACACACACAGTGACACACACACAGTGACACACACACACTGTGACACACACACACTGACACACACACACACTGACACACACAGACACTGACACACACAGACACACATACACACACACACACACACAGACACACACAGTGACACACACACACACACTCTGACACACACACACACTGACACACACACACACTGACACACACACACTGACACACACAGTGACACATGCACACACTGACACACACACTCTGACACACACACACACAGACTCACTGACACACACACACAGACACACTGACAAACACACACACAGACACAGAGACACACTGACACACACACAGACACACTGTCACACACACACACACTGACACACACAGTGACACACACACACAGACACACACAGACACACACTGACACACACACTGACAGGCACAGTGACACACACACACAGACACACACACACACACACACACTGACACACACACTGACAGGCACAGACACACACACACTCACAGACACACTGACACACACAGTGACACACACACACAGTGACACACACACACACTGACACACACACTCACACACACACACACTCACACACACACACACTGACACACACACTCACACTGACACACACACACACACTGAGACACACTCACACACACACACACACTGAAACACACACACACACTGACACACACACAGTGACACACACACAGTGACACAGACACACACACTCTGACACACACACTGACACACACACACACTGACACACACAAGGACACACGCACACACTGACACACACACACACACACACACATTGACTCACTGATACATAAACTCACACACACATACACAGACACACTGACACACACACACACATACACATACAGACACACTGACACACACACTGACACACACACATACAGACACCCTGACACACACACACACACACACTGACAGGCACACTGACAGGCACAGACACACATACTCAAACAAACACACACAGACACACTGACCCACAGTGACACACACACACAGGGACACACACTGACACACACACACACTGACACACACACACACTGACACACACACACACACACTGACACACACTCACACACTGGCCCACACACACACACTGACACATACACACACACACACTGACACACACACACACACTCTGACACCCACACACACTGAAACACACACACTGACACACACAAGGACACACGCACACACTGACACACACACACATTGACACACTGGCACACAAACACACTGACACACACACACATTGACACACTGACACATAAACCCAACCCCCCCCACACACACACTGACACATACACACACACACACACAGTGACACACACACACACACTGACACACATAGACACACTGACACAAAGACACAGGCACACTGACACACAAACACACACACACACTGACACACACTGACACACACACACACTGACACACACACACACTGACACGCACACACACTGACACGCACAGACACACATACAAACACACACAGACAAAGTGACACACACAGTGACACATGCACACACTGACACACACACACTGACGCACTGACACACTCACACACTGACAAGCACAGTGACACACACACACACTGACACACACACACTGACGCACTGACACACTCACACACTGACAAGCACAGTGACACACACACACACTGACACACACAGACACTGACACACACACTGACACGCACTGACACACACTCCGACACACACACAGTGACACACACACACACGCTCTGACACACACACACTGACACACACATACACACTGACACACACAAGGACACATGCACACACTGACACACACACACATTGACACACTGACACACACACACACACATTGACACACTGACACACACACACACACATTGACACACTGACACACAAACTCACACACACAGACATACTGACACACACACACACACACAGACATGCAGACACACTGACAGACACACTGACACACACACACACACACACACACACTGACACACACAGTGACACACGCACACACTGACACACACACACTGACACACAGACACACTGACAAACACACACACTGACAGGCACAGACACACATACACACAGGCACACATACAGGCACACTGACACACACAGTGACACACGACACACTTAAACACACACACACTGACACACGCACACACTGACACACACAAACACTGACACACACACACATACAAACACACACACTGACACACACACACATACAAACACACACACTGACACACACACACTGACACGCACACACACTGACACACACACACACTGACACACACTCACAGACGCACACACTGACATGCACAGACACACATACACATATCCACACAGACACACTGACACACACACTGACACACACACACTGACACACACACACACACAGACACACACAGTGACACATGCACACACACACTCTGACACAAACACACTCTGACACACACACTGACACACACTGACAAACACAGTGACACAAGCACACACTGACACACGCACGCACTGACACAAACACACTGACACACACAGACACACTGACTCACACACACAGACACACACACTGACACACACACACACACACACACAGTGACACACACACAGTGACGCACGCACACTGACACACACACACACTGACACACGCACACACTGACACGCACAGGCACTGACAGACACAGACACACATACACACACACAGACACACTGACACACACAGTGACTCACGCACACACTGACACACACACACACTGACACGCACAGACACACATACACACACACACAGACCCACTGACACACACAGTAACTCACGCACACACTGACACACACACACACTGACACACACAGACACTGACACGCACAGACACACATACACACACACAGACACACTGACACACGCACACACTGACACACGCACGCACTGACACAAACACACTGACACACACAGACACACTGACTCACACACACAGTCACACACACTGACACACACATACACACACACACACACAGTGACACACACACAGTGACGCACGCACACTGACACACACACACACTGACACACGCACACACTGACACACACAGGCACTGACAGACACAGACACACATACACACACACAGACACACTGACACACACAGTGACTCACGCACACACTGACACACACACACACTGACACACACAGACACTGACATGCACAGACACACAGACACACTGACACACAGACACACTGACACACGCACACACTGACACACGCACACACTGACACACACACTGACACACGCACACACTGACACACACACACACTGACACACACACATACACTGACACACACAGACACACATACACACACACACACACAGGCACACTGACACACACAGTGACGCACACACACACACACTGACACACACTCAGACACACACACTGACACACACACATTGACACACACACACACACACACTGACACACACACACAACACACACACTGACACACACACACACTGACATGCACAGACACACATACACACACATACACACACAAACACAGACACACACACTGACACACACACACAGTGACACACACAGTGACACACTCACACAGTGACACACTCACACAGTGACACACACACACTGACACACACACACAGACACACTGACACACACACACACACACACATACACAGACACACTGACACACACACACAGACACAGAGACACACAGACACACTGACACACACACACACACTGACACCCACACACAAACTGACATGCACAGTGACACACACACACACACACACACACACACACACACACTGACACACACGCAAACTGACAGACACAGTGACACACACACACACACAATGACACACACACACACTGACACACACACTGACACGCACAGACACACATACACACACACAGTCACACTGTGACACACACTGACACACACTGACACACACACTGACACACACACAGTGACAGACACACAGTGACACACACACAGTGACACACACACAGTGACACACACACACACTGACACACACACACACTGACACACGCGCACACTGACACGCACAGACACTGACACGCACACACACATACACACACACAGACACACTGACACACACAGTGACTCACGCACACACTGACACACACACACACTGACACGCACAGATACACATACACACACACACAGACACACTGACACACACACAGTGACACACACACAGTGACACACACACACAGACACACACACACACTGACACACACACACACACACTGACACACGCGCACACTGACATGCACAGACACTGACACGCACAGACACACATACACACACACAGACACACTGACACACACAGTGACTCACGCACACACTGACACACACACACACTGACACGCACAGATACACACACACACACAGACACACTGACACACACAGTAACTCACGCACACACTGACACACACACACACTGACACACACACACTGACACACACAGATACACATACACACACACACAGACACACTGACACACGCACACACTGACACACGCACACATTGACACACGCACACACTGACACACACACTGACACACGCACACACTGACACACACACACACTGACACACACACACACTGACACACACACACGCTGACACACACACACACTGACACACACAGACACACATACACACACACACACAGGCACACTGACACACACAGTGACGCACGCACACACTGACACATGCACACACTGACACACACAGACACTGACACACACACGTACACACACACTGACACACGCATACACACACACACTGACACTCACACACACACACACTGACACACACACACACACACACTGACACACACAGTGACACACTGACACACACACACTGACACACACACACTGACACACACAAACTGACACACACAATGACACGCACAGACACACATACAAAAACTGTCCCGCACAGACACACATACAATAACTGTCCCGCACAGACACACATACACACACACATACATACACACACTGACAAACACACACACACACACTGACACACACACACACAGACACACACTGACACACACACACACTGACATGCACAGACACACTGACACACACACACAGACAGACACACTGACACACACACACTGACACACACACACAGACACACACAGTGACACACACATACACATACACTGACACACACACACACTGACACACACACACACTGACACACACACACAGACACACACAGTGACTCACACACAGAGACACACACACACACTGACACGCACAGACACAGACACACACTGACACACACACACACTGAAATGCACAGACACACTGACACACACACACAGACAGACACACTGACACACACACACTGACACACACACACACAGACACACACAGTGACACACACATACACATACACTGACACACACACACACTGACACACACACACACTGACACACACACACAGACACACACAGTGACTCACACACAGAGACACACACACACACTGACACGCACAGACACACATACACACACACAAAGACAAACTGCCACACACAGTGACACACACACACACTGACACACACACACACTGACACACACACACGCTGACACACACACACACTGACACACACAGACACACATACACACACACACACAGGCACACTGACACACACAGTGACGCACGCACACACTGACACATGCACACACTGACACACACAGACACTGACACACACACGTACACACACACTGACACACGCATACACACACACACTGACACTCACACACACACACACTGACACACACACACACACACACTGACACACACAGTGACACACTGACACACACACACTGACACACACACACTGACACACACAAACTGACACACACAATGACACGCACAGACACACATACAAAAACTGTCCCGCACAGACACACATACAATAACTGTCCCGCACAGACACACATACACACACACATACATACACACACTGACAAACACACACACACACACTGACACACACACACACAGACACACACTGACACACACACACACTGACATGCACAGACACACTGACACACACACACAGACAGACACACTGACACACACACACTGACACACACACACAGACACACACAGTGACACACACATACACATACACTGACACACACACACACTGACACACACACACACTGACACACACACACAGACACACACAGTGACTCACACACAGAGACACACACACACACTGACACGCACAGACACAGACACACACTGACACACACACACACTGAAATGCACAGACACACTGACACACACACACAGACAGACACACTGACACACACACACTGACACACACACACACAGACACACACAGTGACACAGACATACACATACACTGACACACACACACACTGACACACACACACACTGACACACACACACAGACACACACAGTGACTCACACACAGAGACACACACACACACTGACACGCACAGACACACATACACACACACAAAGACAAACTGCCACACACAGTGACACACGCACACACTGACACACACACACACACTGATGCACTGACACACTTACACACTGACAAACACAGTGACACACACACACACTGACACACACAGACACTGACACACACACTGACACGCACTGACACACACTCTGACACACTCACACAGTGACACACACACACTGACACACACACACAGACACACTGACACACACACACACACATACACAGACACACTGACACACACACACACAGACACAGAGACACACTGACACACACACAGACACACTGACACACACACACAAACTGACATGCACAGTGACACACACACACACACTGACACACACGCACACTGACAGACACAGTGACACAGACACACACACACTGACACACACACACACTGACACACACACTGACACGCACAGACACACATACACACACAAACAGACACACTGACACACACAGTAACTCACGCACAGATACACATACACACACACAGACACACTGACACACACACAGTGACACACACACAGTGACACACACACAGTGACACACACACAGTGACACACACACAGTGACACACACACACAGACACACACACACACTGACACACACACACACTGACACACGCGCACACTGACACGCACAGACACTGACACGCACAGACACACATACACACACACAGACACACTGACACACACAGTGACTCACGCACACACTGACACACACACACACTGACACGCACAGATACACATACACACACAGGCACACTGACACATACAGTAACTCACGCACACACTGACACACACACACACTGACACGCACACGCACTGACACGCACAGATACACATATACACACACACAGACACACTGACACACGCACACATTGACACACGCACACACTGACACACACACTGACACACGCACACATTGACACACACACACACTGACACACACACACACTGACACACACACACGCTGACACACACACACGCTGACACACACACACACTGACACACACAGACACACATACACACACACACACAGGCACACTGACACACACAGTGACGCACGCACACACTGACACATGCACACACTGACACACACAGACACTGACACACACACACGCACACACACACTGACACACGCATACACACACACACTGACACGCACACACACACACACTGACACACACACACACACACACTGACACACACAGTGACACACACACACACACACTGACACACACACACTGACACACACAAACTGACACACACAATGACACGCACAGACACACATACAAAAACTGTCCCGCACAGACACACATACACACACACATACATACACACACTGACAAACACACACAGACACTGACACACACACACACAGACACACACTGACACACACACACACTGACATGCACAGACACACTGACACACACACACAGACAGACACACTGACACACACACACTGACACACACACACAGACACACACAGTGAAACACACATACACATACACTGACACACACACACACTGACACACACACACACTGACACACACGCACAGACACACACAGTGACTCACACACAGAGACACACACACACACTGACACGCACAGACACACATACACACACACAGACAAACTGCCACACACAGTGACACACGCACACACTGACACACACACACACACTGATGCACTGACACACTTACACACTGACAAACACAGTGACACACACACACACTGACACACACAGACACTGACACACACACTGACACGCACTGACACACACTCTGACACACTCACACAGTGACACACACACACTGACACACACACACAGACACACTGACACACACACACACACATACACAGACACACTGACACACACACACACAGACACAGAGACACACTGACACACACACAGACACACTGGCACACACACACAAACTGACATGCACAGTGACACACACGCACACACTGACACACACGCACACTGACAGACACAGTGACACAGACACACACACACTGACACACACACACTGACACACACACTGACACGCACAGACACATATATACACACACACAGTCACATTGTGACACACACACACACACTGACACACACACTGACACACACTGACACACACACAGTGACACACAAACAGTGATACATGCACACTGACACACACACTGACACACGCACTCACTGACACGCACAGACACTGACACGCACAGACACACATACACACACACAGACACACTGACACACACACACACAGACACAGAGACACACTGACACACACACAGACACACTGACACACACACACAAACTGACACGCACAGTGACACACACACACACACACACTGACACACGCGCACACTGACAGACACAGAGACACAGACACACGCACACGACACATACACACACTGACACACACACTGACACGCACAGACACACATACACACACACACAGTCACATTGTGACACACACACACACTGACACACACACAGTGACGCACGCACACTGACACACACACACACTGACACACGCACACACTGACACGCACAGACACTGACACGCACAGACACACATACACACACACAGACACACTGACACACACAGTGACTCACGCACACACTGACACGCACAGACACTGACACGCACAGACACACATACACACACACAGACACACTGACACACACAGTGACTCACGCACACACTGACACACACACACACTGACACGCACAGACACTGACACGCACAGACACACATACACACTGACACACACAGTAACTCACGCACACACTGACACACACACACACTGACACACACAGACACTGACGCACAGACACACATACACACACACACAGACACACTGACACACGCACACACTGACACACGCACACACTGACACACACACTGACACACGCACACACTGACACACACACACACTGACACACACACACGCTGACACACACACACACACTGACACGCTCAGACACACATACACACACACTCACAGACACACTGACACACACAGACACTGACACGCACAGACACACATACACACACACACAGACACACTGACACACGCACACACTGACACACGCACACACTGACACACACACTGACACACGCACACACTGACACACACACACACTGACACACACACACACTGACACACACAGACACACATACACACACACACACAGGCACACTGACACACACAGTGACACACACACACACACACTGACACACACACACACTGATGCGCGCAGACACATATACACACACACAGACACACTGACACACACACACTGACACATACACACACACACACTGACACACACACACACACACTGACACACATAGACACACTGACACACAGACACAGACACACTGACACACAAACACACACACACACACTGACACACACTGACACACACACACACAGACACACACACTGACACACACACACACTGACACACACACACTGACACACACACACACTGACACGCACAGACACACATACAAACACACACAGACAAAGTGACACACACAGTGACACATGCACACACTGACACACACACACTGACGCACTGACACACTCACACAATGACAAACACAGTGACACACACACACACTGACACGCACACACACACATACACACACTGACAGACTGACACACACACTGACACACACACACACTGACGCACTGACACACTCACACACTGACAAGCACAGTGACACACACACACACTGACACACACAGACACTGACACACACACTGACACGCACTGACACACACTCTGACACACACACAGTGACACACACACACACGCTCTGACACACACACACTGACACACACATACACACTGACACACACAAGGACACATGCACACACTGACACACACACACATTGACACACTGACACACACACACACATTGACACACTGACACACACACACACATTGACACACTGACACACACACACACATTGACACACTGACACACAAACTCACACACACAGACATACTGACACACACACACAGACATGCAGACACACTGACACACACACACACACAGACACACTGACACACACACAGACACATTGACACACACACACAAACACACACACACTGACACACACACTGACACACACTGACACACACACACACTGACACACACAGTAACACACACACACACACACAGGCACACTGACACACACAGTGACACACGCACACACTGACACATGCACGCACTGACACACACACACACTGACACACACACACACTGACATGCACAGACACACATACACATACACACACAGACACACTGACACACACAGTGACACACGCACACACAGACACGCTGACACACAGTGACACACGCACATACTGACACACACACACACACTGAAACACACAGTGACACGTACACACACACACTGACACACACACACTGACACACATACTGACACGCACTGACACACACAGTGACACACACACACAAACACTCTGACACACACACACTCTGACACACACACACTCTGACACACACACACACTGACACACACACATACTGATACAGACACACACTGACACACACAAGGACACACGCACACACTGACACACACACACATTGACACACTGACACACAAACACACACACACACATTGACACACTGAAACACAAACTCACACACACACACAGACACACTGACACATGCGCACACACACACACAGACACGCAGACACACTGACACACACACACACAGACACTGACACACACACACACATACAGACACACTGACACACACACTGAAACACACACACACAGAGACACACTGACACACACACTGACACACACACTGACACACACACTGACACGCACAGACACACATACAAACACACACAGACAAAGTGACACACACAGTGACACATGCACACACTGACACACACACACTGACGCACTGACACACTCACACACTGACAAACACAGTGACACACACACACACTGACACGCACACACACACATACACACACTGACAGACTGACACACACACTGACACACACACACACTGACGAACTGACACACTCACACACTGACAAGCACATTGACACACACACACACTGACACACACAGACACTGACACACACACTGACACGCACTGACACACACTCTGACACACACACAGTGACACACACACACACGCTCTGACACACACACACTGACACACACATACACACTGACACACACAAGGACACATGCACACACTGATACACACACGCATTGACACACTGACACACACACACACATTGACACACTGACACACACACACATTGACACACTGACACACAAACTCACACACACAGACATACTGACACACACACACACAGACATGCAGACACACTGACACACACACACACACACAGACACACTGACACACACACAGACACACTGACACACACACACACACACACACACACACTGACACACACACTGACACACACTGACACACACACACACACTGACACACACAGTAACACACACACACACACACAGGCACACTGACACACACAGTGACACACGCACACACTGACACATGCACACACTGACACACACACACACTGACACACACACACACTGACATGCACAGACACACATACACATACACACACAGACACACTGACACGCACAGTGACACACGCACACACTGACACACGCACACACTGACACACGCACACACTGACACACGCACACACTGACACACCCACACACTGACACACACAGACGCGCTGACACACTGTGACACACGCACATACTGACACACACACACACACACTGAAACACACAGTGACACGTACACACACACACACTGACACACACACACTGACACACACACACTGACACACACACTGACACGCACTGACACACACAGTGACACACACACACAAACACTCTTACACACACACACTCTGACACACACACACTCTGACACACACACACACACACACACACTCTGACACACACACATACTGATACAGACACACACTGACACACACAAGGACACACGCACACACTGACACACACACACATTGACACACTGACAAACAAACACACACACACACATTGACACACTGAAACACAAACTCACACACACACACAGACACACTGACACATGCGCACACACACACACACAGACACGCAGACACACTGACACACACACACACAGACACTGACACACACACACACATACAGACACACTGACACACACACTGAAACACACACACACAGAGACACACTGACACACACACTGACACACACACTGACACACACACTGACACGCACAGACACACATACACACACACACAGACACACTGACACACATACACACACAGACACACTGACAAACACACTGACACACACACACTGACACACACACACTGACACACACAGTGACACACACACACTGACACACACACACACACTGACACGCACAGACACACATACACACAGACAGACACACTGACACACACAGTGACTCATGCACACACTGACACACACACACACTGACACACACACACACTGACACGCACACACACTGACACGCACAGACACACATACACACACACAGACAAACTGACACACACACTGACACACGCACACACTGACACACACACACACTGACACACAAAGTGACACACGCACACATTGACACACACACACACTGACATACACACACACTGACACGCACAGACACACATACACACACACAGGCACACTAACACACACAGTGACACACGCACACACTGACACACGCACACACTGACACACGCACACACTGACACACGCACACACACACACTGACACACACATACATACACACACACTGACACACACACACACACTGACACACACACACACACTGACACGCACAGACACACATAAACACACACACAGTGACACACACACACTGACACACACACACACTGACACACACACACACTGACACACACACACACTGACACACACAGACACTGACACACACAGACACACATACACACACACACACACACACAGACACACACAGTGACACACGCACACACACACTCTGACACACACACACTCTGACACACACACACACTGACACACACACTGACACACACAGTGACATATGCACACACTGACACACACACTCTGACACACACACACGCAGACTCACTGACACACACACAGAGACACACTGACAAACACACACACAGACACAGAGACACACTGACACACACACAGACACACTGTCACACACACACACACTGACACACACAGTGACACACACACACAGACACACACACACACACACTGACACACACACTGACACGCACAGACACAGAGACACACTGACACACACACAGACATACTGACACACAACACAAACTGACACGCACAGTGACACACACGCACACACACTGACACACACGCACACTGACAGACACAGTGACACAGACACACACACACTGACACACACACACACTGACACACACACTGACACGCACAGACACACATACACACACAGTCACATTGTGACACACACACACACTGACACACACACTGACACACACTGACACACACACAGTGACACACACACAGTGACGCATGAACACTGACACACACACACACACTGACACACGCACACACTGACATGCACAGACACTGACATGCACAGACACACATACAGACCCACAGACACACTGACACACACAGTGACTCATGCACACACTGACACACACACACACTGACAGGCACAGACACACATACACACACACACAGACACACTGACACACACAGTAACTCACGCACACACTGACACACACACACACTGACACACACACACACTGACACACACAGACACTGACACGCACAGTCACACATACACACACACACAGACACACTGACACACGCACACACTGACACATGCACACACTGACACACACACTGACACACGCACACACTGACACACACACACACTGACACACACACACACTGACACACACACACACTGATGCACACACACACACAGACACGCACAGACATTGACACGCACAGACACGCATACACACACACACACAGGCACACTGACACACACAGTGACACACACACACACACACTGACACACACACACACACTGACACGCACAGACACATATACACACACACAGACACACTGACACACACACACAGACACACACACAGACACACACACTGACACACACATACAGACACACACACTGACACACACACACTGACACACACACACACACAGACACACACACTGACACACACACACACAGACACACACACACACACACACACTGACACACACACACAACACACACACTGACACGCACACACACACAGACACGCTGACACACACACACACACACACAGACACACACATTGACACACAGACACGCACAGTGACACACACACAGACACTGACACACGCACAGACACACACACACACTGACACGCACAGACACACATACACTCACAAACAGACAGACACACTGACATACACACTGACACACACACACACTGACACACACACACACTGACACACACACACAATGACATACACACACACTGACACACACACACACACTGACATGCACAGACACACATACACACACAGACACACACACTGACACACACACAGTGACACACACAGTGACACACTCACACAGTGACACACACACTGACACACACACACAGACACACTGACACACACACACACACATACACAGACACACTGACACACACACACACAGACACACAGACACACTGACACACACACAGACACTGACACACGCACACACTGACATGCACAGACACGACATGCACAGACACACATACACACCCACAGACACACTGACACACACAGTGACTCATGCACACACTGACACACACACACACTGACAGGCACAGACACACATACACACACACACAGACACACTGACACACACAGTAACTCACGCACACACTGACACACACACACACTGACACACACACACACTGACACACACAGACACTGACACGCACAGTCACACATACACACACACACAGACACACTGACACACGCACACACTGACACATGCACACACTGACACACACACTGACACACGCACACACTGACACACACACACACTGACACACACACACACTGACACACACACACACTGACGCCACACACACTGATGCACACACACACTGACACGCACAGACATTGACACGCACAGACACGCATACACACACACACACAGGCACACTGACACACACAGTGACACACACACACACACACTGACACACACACACACACTGACACGCACAGACACATATACACACACACAGACACACTGACACACACACACACTGACACACACACACTGACACACACACACAGACACACACACAGACACACACACTGACACACACACACAGACACACACACTGACACACACACACAGACACACACACTGACACACACACACACACAGACACACACACTGACACACACACACACAGACACACACACACACACACACACACACTGACACACACACACAGCACACACACTGACACACACACACAGCACACACACTGACACGCACACACACACAGACACGCTGACACACACACACACACACAGACACACACATTGACACACAGACACACACAGTGACACACACACAGACACTGACACACGCACAGACACACACACACACACTGACACGCACAGACACACATACACACACAAACAGACAGACACACTGACATACACACTGACACACACACACAATGACATACACACACACTGACACACACACACACTGACATGCACAGACACACATACACACACAGACACACACACTGACACACACACAGTGACACACACAGTGACACACTCACACAGTGACACACACACTGACACACACACACTGACACACACACACACATACACAGACACACTGACACACACACACACAGACACACAGACACACTGACACACACACAGACACACTGACACACACACACACACTGACACACACACACAAACTGACATGCACAGTGACACACACACACACACACACACACACTGACACACACGCACACTGACAGACACAGTGACACAGACACACACACACTGACACACAAACACACTGACACACACACTGACGCGCACAGACACACATACACACACACAGTCACACTGTGACACACACACACACACACTGACACACACTGACACACACACACACTGACACACACACACACTGACACACGCGCACACTGACACGCACAGACACTGACACGCACAGACACACATACACACACACAGACACACTGACACACACAGTGACTCACGCACACACTGACACACACACACACTGACACGCACAGACACACATACACACACACAGACACACTGACACACACAGTAGCTCACGCACACACTGACACACACACACACTGACACACACACATACTGACACGCACAGATATACATACACACACACACAGACACACTGACACACGCACACACTGACACACACACTGACACACACACACACTGACACACACACACAACACACACACTGACACGCACACACACACAGACACGCTGACACACACACACACACACAGACACACACATTGACACACAGACACACACAGTGACACACACACAGACACTGACACACGCACAGACACACACACACACTGACAAGCACAGACACACATACACACACAAACAGACAGACACACTGACATACACACTGACACACACACACTGACACACACACACACTGACACACACACACAATGACATACACACACACTGACACACACACACACACTGACATGCACAGACACACATACACACACAGACACACACACTGACACACACACAGTGACACACACAGTGACACACTCACACAGTGACACACACACTGACACACACACACAGACACACTGACACACACACACACATACACAGACACACTGACACACACACACACAGACACACAGACACACTGACACACACACAGACACTGACACACGCACACACTGACATGCACAGACACGACATGCACAGACACACATACACACCCACAGACACACTGACACACACAGTGACTCATGCACACACTGACACACACACACACTGACAGGCACAGACACACATACACACACACACAGACACACTGACACACACAGTAACTCACGCACACACTGACACACACACACACTGACACACACACACACTGACACACACAGACACTGACACGCACAGTCACACATACACACACACACAGACACACTGACACACGCACACACTGACACATGCACACACTGACACACACACTGACACACGCACACACTGACACACACACACACTGACACACACACACACTGACACACACACACACTGATGCACACACACACTGACACGCACAGACATTGACACGCACAGACACGCATACACACACACACACAGGCACACTGACACACACAGTGACACACACACACACACACTGACACACACACACACACACTGACACGCACAGACACATATACACACACACAGACACACTGACACACACACACACTGACACACACACACAGACACACACACAGACACACACACAGACACACACACTGACACACACACACAGACACACACACTGACACACACACACACACAGACACACACACTGACACACACACACACAGACACACACACACACACACACACTGACACACACACACAGCACACACACTGACACGCACACACACACACACAGACACACACATTGACACACAGACACACACAGTGACACACACACAGACACTGATACACGCACAGACACACACACACACACTGACACGCACAGACACACATACACACACAAACAGACAGACACACTGACATACACACTGACACACACACACTGACACACACACACACTGACACACACACACACTGACACACACACACAATGACATACACACACACTGACACACACACACACTGACATGCACAGACACACATACACACACACACACACACACACTGACACACACACAGTGACACACACAGTGACACACTCACACAGTGACACACACACTGACACACACACACACACACATACACAGACACACTGACACACACACACACAGACACACAGACACACTGACACACACACAGACACACTGACACACACACACACACTGACACACACACACAAACTGACATGCACAGTGACACACACACACACACACACACACACTGACACACACGCACACTGACAGACACAGTGACACAGACACACACACACTGACACACAAACACACTGACACACACACTGACGCGCACAGACACACATACACACACACAGTCACACTGTGACACACACACACACACTGACACACACTGACACACACACACACACTGACACACACACACACTGACACACGCGCACACTGACACGCACAGACACTGACACGCACAGACACACATACACACACACAGACACACTGACACACACAGTGACTCACGCACACACTGACACACACACACACTGACACGCACAGACACACATACACACACACACAGACACACTGACACACACAGTAGCTCACGCACACACTGACACACACACACACTGACACACACACATACTGACACGCACAGATATACATACACACACACACAGACACACTGACACACGCACACACTGACACACACACTGACACACACACACACTGACACACACACACACTGACACACACACACTGACACACACACACGCTGACACACACAGACACTGACACACGCACTGACACGCACTGACACACACTCCGACACACACACACACACACTCTGACAAACACATACACTCTGACACACACACACAGTGACACACACACACACTCTGACACACGCACACACACACTGACACACACACACACACTGACACACACAAGGACACATGCACACACTGACACACACACACATTGACACACTGACACACACACACATTGACACACTGACACACAAACTCACACACACACACACAGACATACTGACACACACACACCCAGACATGCAGACACACTGACACACACCCACACACACACACACTGACACACACAGTGACACACACACACACTGACACACACACACACTGACATGCACAGGCACACATACACACACACAGAGACACATTGACACACACAGTGACACACGCACACACTGACACACGCACACACTGACACACGCACACACTGAAACATACACACACTGCCAAACACAGTGACACACACACACACACACACACTGACACATGCACTGACACACACAGTGACACACACACACACTCTGACAAACACACACACTCTGACACACACACACAGTGACACACACACACACACTCTGACACACACACACTCTGACACACACACACTCTGACACACACACACTCTGACACACACACACACTGACACACATACACACACACTGACACACACAAGGACACATGCACACACTGACACACAGACACATTGACACACTGACACACAAACACACTGAAACACACACACATTGACACACTGACACACAAACTCACACACACACACAGACACACACACTGACACACAGTGACACACACACACTGACACACACATGCACACTGACACACACACTGACACACACACACACTGACACACACACTGACACACAGTGACACACACACACTGACACACACATGCACACTGACACACACACTGACACACACACACACAGACACACACACTGACACACAGTGACACACACACACTGACACACACATGCACACTGACACACGCACACACACACTGACACACACACACACTGACACACACAAGGACACATGCACACACTGACACACACACACATTGACACACTGACACACACACACATTGACACACTGACACACAAACTCACACAGACACACAGACATACTGACACACACACATCCAGACATGCAGACACACTGACACACACACAGACACACTGACACACACCCACACACACACACACTGACACACACAGTGACACACACACACACTGACACACACACACACTGACATGCACAGGCACACATACACACACACAGAGACACATTGACACACACAGTGACACACGCACACACTGACACACGCACACACTGACACACGCACACACTGAAACATACACACACTGCCAAACACAGTGACACACACACACACACCCACACTGGCACATGCACTGACACACACAGTGACACACACACACACTCTGACAAACACACACACTCTGACACACACACACAGTGACACACACACACACACTCTGACACACACACACTCTGACACACACACACTCTGACACACACACACTCTGACACACACACACTCTGACACACACACACATTGACACACATACACACACACTGACACACACAAGGACACATGCACACACTGACACACAGACACATTGACACACTGACACACAAACACACTGAAACACACACACATTGACACACTGACACACAAACTCACACACACACACAGACACACACACTGACACACAGTGACACACACACACTGACACACACATGCACACTGACACACACACTGACACACACACACACTGACACACACACACACTGACACACACACACACAGACATACACACACAGTGACACACACGCACACACACCCTGACACACACACACGCACTGACACACACACACACAGACACACACACACAGTGACACACACGCACACACACCCTGACACACACACACGCACTGACACACACACACACACTGACACACACAAGGACACACACACACACTGACACACACACATTGACACACTGACACATAAACACACTGACACACAAATACATTGACACACTGACACATAAACCAACCCCCCCCACACACACACACAGACACACACAGTGACACACACACACACACACACTGACACACACACTGACATGCATAGATACACTGACACACACACGCAGACACACTGACACACACACAGACACAGACACACTGACACACACATTGACACACACAGTGACACACACACACACTGACACACACACACTGTCACGCACAGACACACATACACACACACAGACCCATTGACGCACACACTGACACACACACACACACTGAAAAACTGACACACACACACACTGACACACACACACACACTGACACACACACTGACACGCATTGACACACACAGTGACACACACACACACACACTCTGACAAACACACACACACTGACACGCACACACACACTGACATGCACTGACACACACAGTGACACACACACACACACTCTGACAAACACACACACTCTGACACACACACACACTGTCACGCACAGACACACATACACACACACAGACCCACTGATGCACACACTGACACACACACACACTGAAAAACTGACACACACACACACTGACACACACACACACACACACACACTGACACACACACTGACACGCATTGACACACACAGTGACACACACACACACTCTGACAAACACACACACCCTGACACACACACACACTGACACGCACTGACACACACAGTGACACACACACACACACACTCTGACAAACACACACACTCTGACACACACACACAGTGACACACACACACACACTGACACACACACACACACTGACAAACACACACACACTGAAACACACAAGGACTCATGCACACACTGACACACACACACATTGACACACTGACACACAAACTCACACACACACACACACACAGGCACACTGACACACACAGACACACTGACACACACACACACACACACAGGCACACTGACACACACACACAGACACACTGACACACACACACACACAGACACACTGACACACACGTTGACACACACTGACACACACACACAGGCACACACAGTGACTCACACAAACTGACACACACACACAGACACGCACAGACACACATACACACACACACAGAGACACACTGACACACATAGTGAAACATGCACACACTGACACACTGAAACATACACACACTGACAAACACGGTGACACACACACACACACTGACACACAAACACACTGACACACACACTGACATGCACTGACACACACAGTGACACACCCACACACTCTGACACACACACACTCTGACAAACGCACACACTCTGACACACACACAAAGTGACACACACACACACACTCTGACACACACACACACACTCTGACACACACACACACACACAGACACACTGACACACACGCTGACACACACTGACACACACGCACACAGGCACACACAGTGACTCACACAAACTGACACACACACACAGACACGCACAGACACACATACACACACACACAGAGACACACTGACACACATAGTGAAACATGCACACACTGACACACAAACACACTGACACACACACTGACACGCACTGACACACACAGTGACACACACACACACACTCTGACAAACGCACACACTCTGACAAACGCACACACTCTGACACACACACACTCTGACACACACACACTCTGACACACACACAAAGTGACACACACACACACACTCTGACACACACACACACTCTGACACACACACACACAAAGTGGCACACACACACACTCTGACACACACACACACTGACACACACACACTGACACACACAAGGACACATGCACACACTGACACACACACACATTGACGCACTGACACACAAACACACTGACACACACACACACACACTGACACACACACGCACACTGACACACACAGTGACACACGCACACACTGACACACGCACACACTGACACACGCACACACAAAACACACACACACTGCCAAACACAGTGACACACACACACACACACACACACACTGGCACACGCACTGACACGCACAGTGACACACACACACACACTCTGACAAACGCACACACTCTGACACACACACTGACACACACACACTCTGACACACACACACAGACACACTGACACACACACACACACACACTGACACACACACACACACTCACACAGACACACACTGACACACACAGTGACACACACACACACACACACTGACACACACAGTGACACATGCATACACACACTCTGACACACACACACTGACACACACAGTGACACATGCACACACTGACACACACGCACACACAGACTCACTGACACACACACACAGACACACTGACACACACACACACGGACACAGAGACACACTGACACACTCACAGACACACTGACACACACACACGCTGACACACACAGACACTGACACACGCACTGACACGCACTGACACACACTCCGACACACACACACACACACTCTGACAAACACATACACTCTGACACACACACACAGTGACACACACACACACTCTGACACACGCACACACACACTGACACACACACACACACTGACACACACAAGGACACATGCACACACTGACACACACACACATTGACACACTGACACACACACACATTGACACACTGACACACAAACTCACACACACACACACAGACATACTGACACACACACACCCAGACATGCAGACACACTGGCACACACACAGACACACTGACACACACCCACACACACACACACTGACACACACAGTGACACACACACACACTGACACACACACACACTGACATGCACAGGCACACATACACACACACAGAGACACATTGACACACACAGTGACACACGCACACACTGACACACGCACACACTGACACACGCACACACTGAAACATACACACACTGCCAAACACAGTGACACACACACACACACCCACACTGGCACATGCACTGACACACACAGTGACACACACACACACTCTGACAAACACACACACTCTGACACACACACACAGTGACACACACACACACACTCTGACACACACACACTCTGACACACACACACTCTGACACACACACACTCTGACACACACACACACTGACACACATACACACACACTGACACACACAAGGACACATGCACACACTGACACACAGACACATTGACACACTGACACACAAACACACTGAAACACACACACATTGACACACTGACACACAAACTCACACACACACACAGACTCACACACTGACACACAGTGACACACACACACTGACACACACATGCACACTGACACACACACTGACACACACACACACTGACACACACACTGACACACAGTGACACACACACACTGACACACACATGCACACTGACACACACACTGACACACACACACACAGACACACACACTGACACACAGTGACACACACACACTGACACACACATGCACACTGACACACGCACACACACACTGACACACACACACACTGACACACACAAGGACACACGCACACACTGACACACACACACATTGACACACTGACACACACACACATTGACACACTGACACACAAACTCACACAGACACACAGACATACTGACACACACACATCCAGACATGCAGACACACTGACACACACACAGACACACTGACACACACCCACACACACACACACTGACACACACAGTGACACACACACACACTGACACACACACACACTGACATGCACAGGCACACATACACACACACAGAGACACATTGACACACACAGTGACACACGCACACACTGACACACGCACACACTGACACACGCACACACTGAAACATACACACACTGCCAAACACAGTGACACACACACACACACCCACACTGGCACATGCACTGACACACACAGTGACACACACACACACTCTGACAAACACACACACTCTGACACACACACACAGTGACACACACACACACACTCTGACACACACACACTCTGACACACACACACTCTGACACACACACACTCTGACACACACACACTCTGACACACACACACATTGACACACATACACACACACTGACACACACAAGGACACATGCACACACTGACACACAGACACATTGACACACTGACACACAAACACACTGAAACACACACACATTGACACACTGACACACAAACTCACACACACACACAGACACACACACTGACACACAGTGACACACACACACTGACACACACATGCACACTGACACACACACTGACACACACACACACTGACACACACACACACTGACACACACACACACAGACATACACACACAGTGACACACACGCACACACACCCTGACACACACACACGCACTGACACACACACACACAGACACACACACACAGTGACACACACGCACACACACCCTGACACACACACACGCACTGACACACACACACACACTGACACACACAAGGACACACACACACACTGACACACACACATTGACACACTGACACATAAACACACTGACACACAAATACATTGACACACTGACACATAAACCAACCCCCCCCACACACACACACAGACACACACAGTGACACACACACACACACACACTGACACACACACTGACATGCATAGATACACTGACACACACACGCAGACACACTGACACACACACAGACACAGACACACTGACACACACATTGACACACACAGTGACACACACACACACTGACACACACACACTGTCACGCACAGACACACATACACACACACAGACCCATTGACGCACACACTGACACACACACACACACTGAAAAACTGACACACACACACACTGACACACACACACACACTGACACACACACTGACACGCATTGACACACACAGTGACACACACACACACACACTCTGACAAACACACACACACTGACACGCACACACACACTGACATGCACTGACACACACAGTGACACACACACACACACTCTGACAAACACACACACTCTGACACACACACACACTGTCACGCACAGACACACATACACACACACAGACCCACTGATGCACACACTGACACACACACACACTGAAAAACTGACACACACACACACTGACACACACACACACACACACACACTGACACACACACTGACACGCATTGACACACACAGTGACACACACACACACTCTGACAAACACACACACCCTGACACACACACACACTGACACGCACTGACACACACAGTGACACACACACACACACACACTCTGACAAACACACACACTCTGACACACACACACAGTGACACACACACACACACTGACACACACACACACACTGACAAACACACACACACTGAAACACACAAGGACTCATGCACACACTGACACACACACACATTGACACACTGACACACAAACTCACACACACACACACACACACAGGCACACTGACACACACAGACACACTGACACACACACACACACACACAGGCACACTGACACACACACACAGACACACTGACACACACACACACACAGACACACTGACACACACGTTGACACACACTGACACACACACACAGGCACACACAGTGACTCACACAAACTGACACACACACACAGACACGCACAGACACACATACACACACACACAGAGACACACTGACACACATAGTGAAACATGCACACACTGACACACTGAAACATACACACACTGACAAACACGGTGACACACACACACACTGACACACAAACACACTGACACACACACTGACATGCACTGACACACACAGTGACACACCCACACACTCTGACACACACACACTCTGACAAACGCACACACTCTGACACACACACAAAGTGACACACACACACACACTCTGACACACACACACACACTCTGACACACACACACACACACAGACACACTGACACACACGCTGACACACACTGACACACACGCACACAGGCACACACAGTGACTCACACAAACTGACACACACACACAGACACGCACAGACACACATACACACACACACAGAGACACACTGACACACATAGTGAAACATGCACACACTGACACACAAACACACTGACACACACACTGACACGCACTGACACACACAGTGACACACACACACACACTCTGACAAACGCACACACTCTGACAAACGCACACACTCTGACACACACACACTCTGACACACACACACTCTGACACACACACAAAGTGACACACACACACACTCTGACACACACACACACTCTGACACACACACACACAAAGTGGCACACACACACACTCTGACACACACACACACTGACACACACACACTGACACACACAAGGACACATGCACACACTGACACACACACACATTGACGCACTGACACACAAACACACTGACACACACACACACACACTGACACACACACGCACACTGACACACACAGTGACACACGCACACACTGACACACGCACACACTGACACACGCACACACAAAACACACACACACTGCCAAACACAGTGACACACACACACACACACACACACACACACTGGCACACGCACTGACACGCACAGTGACACACACACACACACTCTGACAAACGCACACACTCTGACACACACACTGACACACACACACTCTGACACACACACACAGACACACTGACACACACACACACACACACTGACACACACACACACACTGACACAGACACACACTGACACACACAGTGACACACACACACACACACACTGACACACACAGTGACACATGCATACACACACTCTGACACACACACACTGACACACACAGTGACACATGCACACACTGACACACACGCACACACAGACTCACTGACACACACACACAGACACACTGACACACACACACACGGACACAGAGACACACTGACACACTCACAGACACACTGACACACACACACACTGACACACACAGTGACACACACACACACACACACACAGACACACGCACACACACACACACACTGACACACACACTGACAGGCACAGACACACATACACTCACAGACACACTGACACAATCAGTGACACACACACACACTGACACACACACACACACACTGACACATACACACTGACACACACACAGTGACACACACACAGTGACACACACACACACTCTGACACACACACACTCTGACACACACATACTGACACATACACACACACACACATTGACTCACTGACACATAAACTCACACACACACACAGACACACTGACACACACACACACACACAGACACGCAGACGCACACTCACACACACATACAGACACACTGACACACACACATACTGACACCCTGACACACACACACACACACACACACACACACACAGGCACACTGACAGGCACAGACACACACACACACAAACACACACAGACACACAGTGACACACACACACAGTGACACACACTGACACACACGCTGACACACTCTGACACACACACGCACTGACACACACACACACACACTGACCCACACACACACTGACACATACACACACACACACACAAACACACACACACACACACTCTGATACACACACACACTGACACACACACACACACACTGACACACATAAGGAAACACACACACACTGACACACACACACATTGACACACTGGCACACAAACACACTGACACGCACACACATTGACACACTGACACATAAACCCCACCCCTCCCACACACACACACTGAAACACACACACACAGACATGGAGACACACTGACACACTCACAGACACACTGACACACACACTGACACGCATTGACACACACACTGACACACACACACACTCTGACAAACACACACACACTGACACGCACACACACACTGACATGCACTGACACACACAGTGACACACACACACACACTCTGACAAACACACACACTCTGACACACACACACACTGTCACGCACAGACACACATACACACACACAGACCCACTGACGCACACACTGACACACACACACACTGAAAAACTGACACACACACACAATGACACACACA